>NC_050574.1:123318353-123624131 GCF_011100635.1 Trichosurus vulpecula
ACAATTTATAATACTTTCTTGTCCATTGTCTCATTTGAGACATAGAATAAACCTGTGAGAGAGATAATAGTGCTGGACTTTAAATTAGAGGACTTGGGCTTAAATCCCAAATCTGCTACTTATTTCCCTTGTGACCTTGGGCCAGACATTTAATCTTCCTGGGTCTCTGTTTCCTCATCTGTAAAATGGTATTGAACTAGATGAGCTCCAAATCTATGATCCTGTGATACTACTTTTACAGGCCAGAAAACTGAGATTAAGAGAGGTTATGACTACACCAAGATCATGCAGCTATTACATGATAAATCCAAAATTACGTACTCTGGTCCCAATCAGGTCTCCTGATTTTTGTCCCATAATTTTTTTCTTTTAGTCCAGTGCTCTTCTGATGTTCAATCCAGTGCTTTTCCCACTATGCTCCTAAGCTCTGGATAAGGAATGGTCCTGACATTTACAATCTACTTTCGAGATGTATGCATTATAAACAATACAAGACTCTAGATAACCAAGTATGTGATTGTATGTTACGGACTACAGGAGTCAGAGTAAGAAAAAATGATTAAGGTGGGTGTGTTAGGAAGGCTTCATGAAAGAGACAGAACTTGAGTTGGACCGTGAAGACAGGGTAAAATTTGGGCATACAGAAAGGGCCCTTGAAACTGAGGGAGATTTGGGGGGATCGTTAGGAAGCCAGACTAGTTGGAGCATAGGCAACCTCATTGCTGCTGCGGACACCATGAAGGAGCATTGAAGCTGGGCAGGTGCTTGAATACTTGGATGCTGAGTATGCACTGGGTCTTTCAGGCACTAGCAAGCCATTAAATGCTTTAAGGAGGGAAGCAGCAGATGGTATTTTAGGAAGGCTGATCTGGCAGAGAGGTAAAGGAGAAAGGGGAAACAGTTTGGTTGTTGGAAGACTGTCAGCTTGAGGTGATGGCAATAGGGATACAGAGGAAACGATAGGTGCCAGAAATGTATCTTAAAGGAAGAGTTGATAGAGAACAGACTGGTTTACACAGAGGGATTTCTAAAAAGGGGATGACTCTGCTTTTAACCCAGATGGCCAGGAAAGTGGTGGTACCATTGAAAATAGGAAGGTGGTTAGGAGGATTTGCAAGGAATGTCCAATTTTGAACATATTCACCCTCCGTAAATGGAGAAGGGAGTAAACGGGGAAAGTTTTCCCTTGTGGTAACTAGTTAAATGGTTTTAAGTGTTGCTGTGAATTACTTTAGCTTTTAGGTACATTTACATTTTTTGTCACCCCTGACTATTTTCCTGTTTTGTGAGGTTTTAAATTAATAGACCTTAAATTGGGTCTGCTCTTTTGTGAAGAAGTGTTGTATATTTTACTGGATGCTTTCGTAACATTTGTCTTGTGGAAAGCTAAAGGTAGTAAGTGAATCACCACCTTGCCTCTGCATATCAAATAATGGCCTCTCCAGAGATACTGAAGTTAAAGAGGGAGGCTGGTTCCCTGGGAACACAGAAACTGGAGACCAAACAAGCTAGTAATCGAATTGAAGTCTGTGAAGTGAAGGCATTAGCTGTAAGCTAACCTTTTAATGCTTTATCTGCTCTAGGGGATGTACAAATACCTTGAGAGATGTTTTTCAGACTTAAAGCAGAGAGGCTTTGTGGTCGGCTATGACACCAGGGGTCAGGTGACCAGCAGCTGCAGCAGTCAAAGGTACACCAATACATATTTTGAAAAAAAGTATCAATTTGGATTGAGATGGAAAACAATATAACATTTATCCAGTCGCATGAATTAAGCAGGATCCCTGAAACATGAGATTATTAAAAATATGATCATGAGTTGCTGAACTACGTTTAAAAGAGTCAAGAATTCCAGAGCAAACATGACAAGAAACTAACTTTTGTAACTGGCGTCAATTTCTTAAAAGTAAAAGTTTTTGTTATTTTATAGTTTAAGTTGTATTGCTCTCATTTTAACTTTAGGTTAAGGGTGTCAGAGCTGGAGAAAGTAGCCAGTTCTACATTTTACTCTATTTAACTTTGCTGTGGTGTGTTAATGAAGTATTCGTATGTAGATTAATCTTTTTGTGGTCTGCTCTGAAGTCTTAATTTTGTAAAGGCAAATTATATAGATTTTGGATTTTTTTACATCTTTTGTTTTGCCTTCTTGTTTTTTCTCGTCCTTTGTCCACTTCATTGACTTTTAGAGTCATTAGCTGAAAGAGGGAGAAGAGTCTGTTCTCCTACCAGCTTAGCAGTGTTGGATTTTTTTAATATGAGAGTTAAATTGGATTTGAGGGCCTTGATAGTCAGCTACTGAGTTTTGAAAATTGGCCGCTTGATGCTGTGTATTACCTTGCACGTTTTAATGCAAAGTAGCATGTATGTTTTTCAGAAGTTAAGTCTCTGAAAAGTAAAGTATGAGACTAAGTGCAACATTTTCTTTGCAGACTTGCAAAATTAACTGCTGCAGTTTTGCTGTCCAAAGGAGTGCCTGTGTATTTGTTTTCAAGATATGTTCCTACACCTTTTGTGGTAAGTGTGCTGTGTAACTAGTTGCACAGTTTGATTTAATGATTGTCATTTTAACAGTATCAACAAATATTCAGATACTTGAGTTACTCCTTTATTCATAGTATTATGTGAGGTGCTGTGGGAAATATAACATAACAAATTGTAGTTTGAAAAAGTTTCTCACAACAAACTAAAAGTCTAAAAAATGGGATCGACTACAACTCATTGACACTTAGTATATCATGACATGTTGCTTGTGAGTTTTAGACAATTCAGTTTTCAATCCATGTTCTGAGATTAATAGGTCTCGAAATCGCGTTTGTTATTTTACTTGTTGGCATTTCTCAGTTCCAGAACAGTTGCTTATTGACTCCCAGATGGCACACAAAATCCTCTCATTTCAGCCCCCAGCACCTGAATGGTGTGACTTTACTGTCTGAGCCAATAGATTAGTGAAGATTTTTAGAACAATTCACAGGTCAACAACAACAACTTAGTACAGTAGTAGCCCTTGTTACTTCTCATCTATTAGCAATGACCCCCGTGTTCCAGTAACCGTGTTAAAAGGACCCACAATCAGCATCGATGTTGCCACCATTTATTCCTGGATGGGAGTCTTCAACATGGAAGAGTAGAGGTCATTGCTAATAACCGAGGAAACAGGGCCACCTCCAACTATTTTGCCTTCACCAGCACAAACGTTTAAGTGATGCCTTAAAAAATCAAGTTGCAGTGAACCCTACCATTGCAGTTTTTCATGCGGGAATTTAATTGCAGATTTGATGATGCATTTGTGTAGTCAGATATGAAGCATTGTCCTTTTGTGAACAGGCAGGTCCACGTAGAGCATAAAGGGGAGACTAAAGGCTTCTATCCAGAAGTATCTTTTGTGCCAAGATAAAAGAAATTGCCAAGTTTTACCTTGGGAAGAATGTCACAAATGCTTTGGTCATAGTAGCACTTGCTTCAATGGCTTCAAGGCCACCAAAGATGATGGAACTATTGGTGGTCTCATTGCACTTCAGATATCAGTGAACCACTTGCTGCTGCTGTTGCTACGGCTTGGACAAAAAGGTTGGTGCCAAGATGAATATGTTGATCTTTGACTTTGGAGGTAATTGAAGTCAAGTCCACAGCTTGAGACACACACTTGGGTCAACAGAACTTTGATAACTACTTTCTCAACCATTTCATTGCTTGGTTCAAGCACAAGCACATCAGTGAGAACAAAAGGGCTCTCTGCCAACTGTATGATGCTTGTGAATATGCATAGTGCACCCAACCAGTACTAATATTGATCCCCACTATGAAAGCCTCAACTTCTGTACTTGTCATCCTATCCATGCCTGTTTTGAAGAATTAAATGCTAACCTCTTCTGTGTCACACTTGGACCCCATGAAAAAAGCCGTAAGAGATTCCAAAATAAATAGGTCACAGATCCTTGATATTATCTTGGTTCATGGCTCCATTAGCAACCTCAAGATCCAGAAACTTCTTCAGCATTTTTTTTAATAACAATGGGCTGAACAGGAGTATCTTTTACCATTTTTACCATTTTTTTCTATTTTTTAAGGTGTTATTTTCTTCAGTATTTTTTTGTGCTTCCTATTGACTCTTTTTAAATTATTTTCTTTTATCACTGCCATTTCTTTACCCAGTTTTTCATCTGCCTCTCTTATTTGATTTTAAAAACCCTTTTTGAGCTCTTCTAGGAACTCTTTTTGGTCCTGAGACCAGTTCACATTTGTATTGGAGGCTGTGGATGTAGTAGTTTGTGGATTTCTTGTCTTCTTCCGAGTTTGTGTTTTGATCTTCCCTGTCTGTGGTCAGGATCTTTTTTTGTTGTTTGCTCATTTTTCCAACCTATTTCTTGACTTTTAGCCTTCTCTTAAAGCTGGGCTCTGCTCCTGGGGTGGAGGGGGCTTTGTCCTAAGCTTCAGGTATTTTGTGCAACTGTTTTCAGAGCTAATTCTGGAAGTTTATAAGCTTTCAGTTCTTCTAAGGTGGTATGATCTATGGAGAGGTGTGTTAACTACTCTCTTGGCTTTTGCTCTGGTCTGTGAGCAATTACAAGCACTCTTTTCAGCCTGGGAACTATTTCCATGGTCCGTGCTTCCCTGTGGCCCCAAAGTTCTGGTGTGCTAGTGCTCTTCTTCATCCTGGGACTGTGACCTGACTCTGGATCTGAGTATGTGTGATGTAACAGAGTCCTGCACCCAATGCCAGCAAAGGTACTCCTGTGACCTTTTACAAATTGTTTGACCTTACCATACCTTGCCAGAGCTGAGAGCTCTGGAAGCAGTCACTGCAGCCAGTGATTCAGTTGCCTTTTGCTGGTTCACTGGAGTTTGCTTCACTCTTACCGTGTGTGATAGAACTTTCTTGTGACCTTTTAAGTTGTCTTGGGCTGGAAAATTGTTTCACCTTGTCCTTTTGTAGGATCTGCTGATCCAGAATTTGTTTTGAGGCGTTATTTAAAGTTGTTTGAGGGAATTTAGGAGATCTCAGATGAGTCCCTATCTTTTTTGTCATCGTCTTGGCTCCACCCCCTAAGTGTTTTCAGTGAACAAAATCTTTTTTCTGTACTCCTCACTTCCTTTGGAAAGAAAACGAAAGGGGAAAAAAACCTCTCATAACAAATTTGCATAGTCAAACAAAACAAATTCTCACAATGGCCATTTTCAAAAGGAGTATGTCTCAGTCTTCATCTTGAATACATCACCTTTGTCAGAAGATAGGTAGTTAGCATTATCTGGAATTGTGATTGGTCATTGCATTGATCAGAGATCTTAAGTCTTTCAAAATTGTTTATCTTTGCAATGTTGAAGTTACTGTATAACTTGTTCTCCTGGTTTTACTTATTTCACTCCATATCAGTTCATACAACTCTTACTAGGTTTCTCTGAAACTGTCCCTTTCATAATTTTTTTATAGCACAATAGTATTTCATTATATTATACACCATACTTAATTTGTTCAGCCATTTCCCAATTGATGGACATTCCCTCCCCCTTAATTTCCAGTTCGTTGGCACCACAAAAAGCTACTACAAATATTTTGCTACACATGGATCAAATAGACTTTGATATGTATCATATTTACTTCACTTTTCTATGCTATGCTTACTTGGGCAGTCTTCTCTACTTTGGATTTTGTCCCTGAAACCACCCTGCAGGCACTCTGTCCCAGGTCTAAGCCTCCTCCGAATTTCTAGGCCATTTCAATTACATGTCACCATGTACTTACCCCACTCAACCCCCTTTACTTGTTTTTCCCCCATTACAATGCAGACTCTGGCTGTTGCTACTGCTGCTGCTTCAGGTTGCATGTGGTCTTGGTGGCAGCAAGAACAAGGAAGAGGAGGAAGAGGAGGGGAAGGGAATAGCCACTTCTCCACCCTCCGTCTTCCCTAGTTTCTTGCACATATTTAACCCACATAACTACAGAGGCACATACCATAGGCACTTTGGCTTTATGCATTGAGGGTGGTGTTGGTCTTCTCAATTCCCCAACCCTCAACAGCCCCCTTAAGTCAGTCTAGATACTTGACTCTTTTCTCAATCCAGACACAACTCTAGACCTCTGCTTCTATCCCACTCTGCCTCCATCCTTGCCCTCCTTCAACCCTGTCCACTCCATGCAACCAGGTACCAAGACAAAAATGAATATGAATAATCAATGTGTGAGCAGAGCCAAGCTAATGGAGTAGCAGGAAGATAGATAGTTGAGATTTCCATTACAGCTCCTCCGTACAGATCTGGAAAATGCACCAGACCCAGTCTTAATTGGTAAGTTAAAAAAAAAATCACAGGAGTTATTTTTCTAGCATAGTTCATTAAAGGGAAATATATGGAGAGGTCCATGGATACTTGTCTAGCCAGGAACAGCAGTGCAAAGCATTTTAGTGCAGGGAGAAGCTAAGTGTTAGGGCAAGAGAAAATCTCAGACCCACCCAAAGGAGGCTGACCTTGTGTGGGGTACAGGAACAGATATTAGCTGGCAGCTTTGTCACTCATTGCCTGCCCAGTTCTGTGTCACAGATCCAGGGAAGATGGAGGAGGGGATCTGTACCTAAAAGTGGCATTCTAGGGTGAAGAGCAGTCAAGGGCCCTAGGCTGTGTACTGAGTAAGGAATATATTCAGAAAGGAGCAGCAGCTATGCAGGTCTAACCCTATAGAAAAAGTAGGAGATGTGTCTCAGTTCTAGGCTCTATTCCAGTCTAAAACCTACAGTGAAATAACCAAGGCAGGAAACCTAGACCAAAGGAGATTCTGCAGTTCTTTCACTGAACAAGCAGAGCTTTCCAGCTGTCCAGCAGGGCATAAGTTCAGCTGCAGTCTACTGCAGTGATTTTCAAACTTTACATTCTTTTTTTTTAATAGTGTTTTATTTTTTCCAATTACATGTAAAAACAATTTTTAACATTTGTTGAATGGCAAGCAATTTGATCTAGGTTATACATGTGCAATCATGCAAAGCATATTTCCATATTAGTCATGTTGTGAAAGAAAACACAGACCAAAAGAAAGAAAGAAAATAAAGAAATTGAAAACTGGTGTGCTTTGATCTGCATTCAGATCCCATCAGTTCTCTCTTTGGAGGTAAATAGGATTTTTCATCATGAGTCCTTTGGAATTGTCTTGGATCATTGTATTGCTGAGAATAGCTAAGTCATTCATAGTTGATCATTGTACAAAATTGCTGTTACCGTGTACAGTGTTCTCCTGACTATTCACTTCACTTTGCATCAGTTCATGTAAGTCTTGCCAAGTTTTTTTGAAAGCATCCTGCTCATCATTTCTTGTACCACAATAGTTTTCCATCACATTCATTCATATACCACAATTTGTTCAGCTGTTCCCCATTGGTGGGTATCCCCTCGATTTCAAATTCTTTGCCAAATGCCAAAAAGAGCTACTGTAAATATTGTTGTACAGATGGGTTCTTTTCCCTTTTTTACATATATTTGGTATACAAACCTAGTATTGATATTGCTGGGTCATTAGCATAGTTCCAAATTGCTCTCCAGAATGATTGGATCAGTTCACAATTTTACCAACAGTGGAAACAGCATTAGTGTCCCAGTTTCCCCCCATCCTCTCCAATATTTATCATTTTCCCTTTCTGTCATATTAGCCCATCTGATAGGTGTGAGATAGTTCCTCAGAGGTGTTTTAATTTGCATTTCTCTAATCAATAGTGATTTTTTTCACTATTCGATTTCTTCCTCTGAAAACTGCCTGTACATATATATATATATATATATATATATATATATATATATATATATCCTTTGATCATTTGTCCATTAGGGAATGACTTGTATCCTTATGAAGTTGAACTGGTTCTCTATATATTTGAGAAATGAAGCCTTTATCAGAAATACTTGCTGTAAAAATTGTTTCCCTAGCTTTTTTGTTTTTCTTTTAATCTTGGTGCATTGGTTTTGTTTGTGCAAAAAAAAATTTAATTTAATATAATTAAAAATAATTTATATCTCTTAATACTCTCTATCTCCTTATTGGACATACATTTCCCCCTTATCTACAGATTTGACAAGTAAGCTATTCCATGTTATCCTAATTTGCTTATGGTGCTTTATGTCTAAATCATGTACCCATTTTGACCTTATCTTAGTATATGGTGTGAGATGTTGGCCTATACCTAGTTTCTGCCAAACTGTTTTCCAATTTTCCCAGCAGTTTTTGTCAAATAATGAATTCTTGTCCCAAAAGCTTGGATCTTTGGGTTTATGAAACACTAGATTACCATGGTCATTTACTACTGTGTATTGTGTACTTAATTTATTCCATTGATCTACCACTCTTATTTTTCAGCCAGTAGTAGGTTGTTTTGATGATTAGTGTTTTATAATACAATACCTTTCTTCACACTTTTTTTTCATTAATTCCCTTGATATTCTTGACCTTTTTTTCTTACAGATGAATTTTGTTATTATTTTTTCTAGTTCTATAAAATATTTTTGGAAGTTTGATTGGTAAGGCACTGAGTAAGTAAATTAATTTAGGTAGAATTGTCATTTTTATTATATTGGCTTGGCCTACCCCTGAGCAACTAATATTTTCCGAGTTGTTCAGATCTGATTTTATTTGTGTGAAAAATGTTTTATAATTGTGTTTATATAGTTTCTGGATTTGTCTTGACAGGTAGACTCCCAACTATTTTGTATTGTCTACAGTTATTTAAAATGGAATTTCTCTTTCTATCTCTTGCTACTGGGCTTTGTTGGTCATACAAAGAAATGTTGATGATTTCTGTGGGTTTATTTTATATTCTGCAACTTTGCTAAAGTTGTTAATTATTTCAACTAGTTTTTTAGTTTATTCTCTAAGTTATTCTGTCATATCACAGAGTGATAGTTTTGTTTCCTCATTGCATATTCTTAAACTCCTTCAATTTCTCTTTTCCTTCTTATTGCTATAGCTAGCAAATCTAGTACAGTATTGAATAATAGTGGTGATAATGGGCATCCTTGCTTCACCCCCGAGCCTATTGGGAAGGCTTCAAGCTTATCCCCATCATGGATAATGCTTGCTTATAGTTTTAGATAGATACTACTTATCATTTTAAGGAAAGCTCCATTTATTCCTATGCTTTGTAGTGTTTTTAATAGGAATGGGTGTTTGTCAGAAACTTTTTCTGTATCTTTTGAAATAATCATATGATTTTTATTGGTTTTGTTATCAATACGATCAGTTCTGCCCATAGTTTTTCTGATATTGAACCACCCTGCATTCCTAATATAATTCTCACCTGGTCATAGTGTATGATCTTTGTGATAAATTATGTAATCTCCTTGCTAGTATTTTATTTAAAATTTTTGCATCAATATTCATTAGGGAAATTGGTCGGTAGTTTACCTTCTCTGTTTTTGCTCTTTCTGGTTTAGGTATCAGCACCATATTTGTGTCATAAAAGGAATTTGGTAGGACTCCTTCTTTGCCTATTTTTATAAATAGTTTACATAGTATTGGAATTAATTGTTCTTTAAATGTTTGGTACAATTCACTTGTGAATCCATCTGGTCTTTGGGATTTTTTTAGGGATCTCATTGATGCCTTGGTCAATTTCTTTTTCTAAGATAGGGTTATTTATTCTATTTTCTCTTAATCTGGGCAATTTATATTTTTGTAATTATTCATCCATTTCACTTAGGTTGTTAGATTGGCATATAACTGCGAAAAATAGCTCTAATAATTGCTTTAATTTCATCTGCACTGGTAAATTCACCTTTTTCATTTTTTGATATTGGTGATTTGGTTTTCTTTCTTTTTTAAATCAAACACCGCTTTACATTCTTAAAAATTATCATGTATTATATAAGGAACTTTGTTAATATGGGTTAATCTGTCATTATGTATTAAAATTAAAATGTCTTAGTATTATTATAAAAATAAAATAATTTTGATCTCAGAGATTTCCTGAACTCCCTAGAGCCCACTTTGAGAGCTGCTGGTCTACTGTTATAGCAAGGGCAGTCCCATAGGTGTATTGCTCAGACCCAGACTCAAGTCAGGAACTTGCACATCTCAGATCAGGTGGTCAATAATTAGAGTTTGCCCTGGATCAGACAACTCTGAGAGCACCAAAAGCCTTCAGGACCCCTCACTGAGCTGTCCCTGAGATCCTGGAATAACATAATGCTCATTACCATCAAGAAAGCAGCACAAGGACCAAGGAGGACAAAAACTCAGTTCAGATATTCCCTCCAGAATACACAGTACCTAACCCTAATATAAAGTATGAAGTCAGGATATAGGCTGTAAGAATGAGCAAATAAATAAAAAGAATTTTACCATAAAGACCTATTGTGATGATATCTATTCTCAAGACACAAAACCAAAAGAAGAGAATAACTCCAAAACATGTACAAGCAAAGCCTCAACTCAAAGGATAGCATGGGGACAAGTTCAACTAGAATTCCTGGAAGAGATAAAACAAGATTTTTTAGAGAAGAGTTTTAATTTTTTAAAATAAAATTTTAAATAAATCTAAGAAATAAAATAATATTTTAAATAAATAAAAACTAGAAGAAAAGAATTAGAAAAGAAATGAGCATCATCATGGAAGAAAGAATTAGAAACAGATCTAACATTGGCACAAGAGGTATAAAAGCTTGTCCAAACAACAAACTCCCTGAAAATTAGAATGGAACATATGGAAATTAATGACTTCATGAGGCAATAAGAAATATTAAAGACAAAAAACTAAAAAAAATAGAAGAAAATGTAGTGTATCTCATAGCAAAAACAGTTGACCTCGGAAACAGATTGAAGAGAGGAAATTTAAGAATTACTGTACTACCTGAAAGCACTAAACAGAAAGAAAGTGTAGAAATCATATTTCAAGAAATCATGAAAGAAAACTGCCTAGACCCCTAAGAAACAAAGGGCAAAAAGGCAATAGCAGTATTATAGCCAAAATTCAGAGTTTCCAGATCAAAGAAAAAATACTGCAGGCAACCAGAAAGAAAGAATTCAAGTACTGAAGAGCCAGTCAGGATCACACATGATTGAGCAGTCTCCATTTTAAAGGAGTGGAGAGCTTGGAATATAGTATTTCAGAAGGCAAAGCACATAGACTTACAACAAAGGATAACTTATCCAGTAAAATCCTATAGGGGAAAAAAATGAACCTTTAATGAAATAGGGGGCTTCCAAGTATTCTTGAAGAAAAGACCAGAAACATTGAAGTTGAATCACAGAAGTCAAGAGAAATGTTAAAAGGTGAACATGAGTGAACATCGTAAATGATCAAATAAGGATAAACTGGGCACAGTCTAATATGAGGAGATAATGTATATATCTCTTCAGAACCCTATCATCAGAGATGGTAATGGAAGTGTAATTAAGCAGAAGATCTGAGAGCAGTTTTGTTATGTCTTGATCTTAAAAGAATGATGGACAGAGAGGGGAAGAGGAACATGCTGGGGGAAGGGGAAACAGGAGAGGAAGGGTGTGGAAAATTAACTCATAATCATGAGTAGAAATTTATGTAAACAAATATTTATATAAAAAGTAGAAATATATATAAACAAGGACAAAAGTAGGGAGAGAGTGGATAACACTTGAACCTCACCCTTATCTGAACTGGTTAAAGGGAAGAATACATACACACCTACGCACAGGTACAGAAATACATTTCACTCAACAGGTAAAAAGGGGGAAAAGGAAAGGAAAGAGAGATGGAGATAAGAGCAGATTAAAGGAGGGATTGGTTCTAAGGAAAACAAAACTCTTACGTATGTACAAAAATAGTTACAGCAGCCTTTTTGTTGTGGCAAAGAACTGAAAACTGAGAGACTGCCTATCAGGTGGGCATAGCTGAACAAGTTGTGGCACATGAAAATGATAAAATGCTATTGCAGAAGAAATTATTAGGGGCATAGGTTCAGAGAAACTTGGGAAAACTTGAACAGATGCTGAGTGAAGTAGTGAAGTGAGCAGAACCAGTGGAATAATTTATATAATAACAATTTTGTAAAGACAACTTTGAAAGACTTTTGAATTCTCATCAAAGAAATGACCAACCACAATTTCAGATGACAAATAATGAGGCATGCTACCCACCTCCTGATAAGAGAGATGATGAACTCAGAGTATTTACATGGCCAATGTAGGATTTTGTTTGGCTTGTCTGTGTGTATATGGAACAAGGGATTTTGTTTTTCTTTATCAATGGAGAACAGGGAGGTGGAAGGAGATAAGGCAGGTTTTCTTTGATTGAAAAAAAAAATTAAAGAAAAAAGAATGTTAGCTCCTTGAGGGCAGGTTCTATCTTGTTTGTTTGCATTTATATCCCCAGTGCTTAATAAACTGCCTAGAACATAGTAAGTGCTTAATAAGTGCTTTACCAATTATCTGTCTGGTATCTATACTGTCATCAAATTTAATGGTGTTAAAATTTTCTCATTCACTCAGTAATTTAAGTTCTTTGATGGGTCTCTGTTTTTTATTTGTTGTATCATTTTTATTACTGTTTTTAATGCATTTTGATATTTAATGCAAAGTGATTAGAGTGCTGTTCAAATGTGGCCTCAGACATTTGCTTCCTGTGGGACCCTGGGCAAGTCACTTAACTTCTCTTTGCTTCAATTTCCTTATCTGCAAAATGGGGACAGTAATAGCACCTGCCTCCTGGGGTGATGGTTATTGTTATTGTTGTTCTTGGAGGCAATTGGGGTTCAGTGACTTGCCCAGGATCACACAACTACTAAGTGTCAAGTGTTTGAGGTTGGATTTGAACTCTTGTCCTCCTGACCCCAGGGCCCAGGGTTGTTGTGAGGATAAAATTTGATAATATTTGTAAAACACTACAAATCTTAAAGCTCTCTGTAAATGCTAGCTATTTTTATTATTAGCTATTATTACAATATAATAAATCAACAGGTATTTGTTAAACACCTTTTATGTGCTAAGCACTGGCGATACAAAGACAAGCACTCCAAATTATTCTTTAATTAAAATTTAGTAACAAAATAATTAGACATATGACTTTCTTTTTTAGCCCTACGCTGTTCAAGAACTGAAAGCAGTTGCAGGTGTGATGATTACTGCCTCCCACAACCGTAAGGAAGATAATGGATACAAGGTAAACCTTGGGGGTCCAAAGTTTTTTGACATATGATTAATATGATGTGTGATAAAAATCAAGATCCAAATGATCTTGATATGATAGAATGTCAGACTAAAACCAATAGGATGACATTTAACAGGAATGGTGTAAAGACCTACCTTTAAGTTCAGAACTTAAACATTCAAATAAAGGACAAGTAAGATCAAGCTTGATAGAAGTTATAAAAGCAAAAATAACGGTGGATAAAAGGAAAAAATTGTAAATGTAATGTTGTAGTATAGTTTTAGGCACCACATTTTAGAAGAGACATTGACAAATTAGTGAGTGGTCAGAGGATAGTAAAAGCCATATCCTATTTTTGCAAAAGGCCATGGGTCACTTAAAGGTCACCTAAAGAATTGCTGACTGCTGAATAGATCATAAGCCCTTGTTTCTACTACAGTAACTGCACAGATATGGTTTTCATTAAGTAGGAAATAAGATAATAAAAGAAAGTATAACTACCCTTGATGCATTTAAGTCTTCTGCCCTTAATGAACTACTTGGGTACTGACAGAATTGACTGAGGTAATTGCTAAGGCACATCCATCGTAATTGAAAGATTGTGTAGAATAGGAGAGGTGCCACAGTACTGGTGAAGGAGGAAGAGGACAACTATAAGCCAATAAGCTTGACTTTTATTCCTGGGAAAATTCTAGAGCAATTATTAAAGAGATAATTAGTCAATATTTAGAAAATCAAGGTTCCAAAGATTCAGCAAGTAGTCATGCTAGACTAATTTCCTTTTTTGGCAGGTTTACCAAACTGGTAGATTGGAAGATTGTTGTAGCTATATTTTACCTAGATTTTAGAAACTCATTTAATAAAGTTTCTCATACTTTACTTTTGGAAAGGATGTAAAAATTTGGGTTAGACAGTAGCATAGTTTGATAGATTCAGAATGGTTGAAATGCTTGATTTAGAGTCATGATTTGGTGGCAACTTAGCAAGAGTTCTTCAGTGTAATGCCCCAGGGATCTCTGCTTGACCCTATACTGTTTAACATTTTTATCAATATTTTAATCAGTGATTCCAACTAAGGCATTAATGGTAGGCTTAAGAAATTTGCATATAACTCAAAGCTGAGGACAGCTAACACTGTTGGTGATCTTCATGGGCTAGAGCATTGGGCTGAATCTACTAAGAAGAAATTAATTTGGGTTAAATGTAATGTCTTACACTTAAGAAGCATAAGATAAAGGAGGCATGCTGAGGAAAAAAGACCTGAAAGTGTAGTAGATTATAAGCTCAGACTGAGTCAGCAGTGTGATGTGGAGGACAAATGAGGACTCCAGGGCAGGCTCAGGCTTAATTAAGAGGCAGAGCTTCCCAGGTAGAGTCACTGTACTCTTGCCCTACTGAGACTACATCTGGAATATTGTGTTCAATTCTGTATGTAACAGTTTAGAAAGCATATTAATAAGATACTTCCAGAGAATGGGAACTAGAATGTTGAATGGCATCAAGTCAATTCAAGTAAGAATTGATTGAAGAAAATGGGGTTATTTGGCCTGAAGAAGAGGAGCTTTGAGGGTACACAGATGTTGTAACCTGAAGGGCTATCATATACAGAAAGGATTAAATTCACTTTGGTACCAAAGGGCAAAACTAGGAGTAGTAAATGGAGATTGCAGAGAAGTAAATTTAGGTTTAGGCAGCTAGGTGGCACAGTGGGTAGAGTATGGGGCATAGAGTCAGGAAGACTTGAGTTCAAATCTAGCCTCAGACACTTTCTAGCTGTTTGTTCCTGGGCAAATCACTTATCCCTATTTGCCTCAGTTTCCTCATCTGTAAAATGAGCTAGAAAAGGACATGGCAAACCATTCTATCTTTGCCAAGAAAACCCCAAATGGGATCACAAAGACTGAAATGACTAAGTAACAAATTTAGGTTTGGTATCAGGAGAAATTACTAAGAGTTAGAACTATCCAAAAATTAAATAGAATGCTTTGGGAACTGTTGGGTTTCCCCTCTGTGTTGTTCTTCAGAGAAAATCTGGATAACCACTTGTCTAGGATGTCATAATGTTGATTCATTTTTAACTAAATGGCCACTAAGGTCTCCTCTCTAAACCTGAAATTGTGTTTCTTTTGTTCTGAACTTTGTCAGTTGAGAAACAGTTGAAAGGCTAGAAACATTTAGCTTGGAAAAGAAAAGATTAAAAAGAAACTAAAAAGGATTGATTGAATTAATTCAAGCAATCAGCATGTATTCATTATGTGTTTACTGTGTGCCAGGCACTGTACTAAGTTCTAGGAATACAAAGAAAGGCCAAAATTATTTCTAATGATTAAGTATCTATTATGCAGAAACCTCTGGTAGGCACCTGGTAAGGGTACAAAGTTTAGATAATACATGGACCCTGCTTTTATGGAGCTTAGGTCTTGGGTGGCAAGGCAGGGCAAGGGTGCCACCCATACAGAAATAAATGTGAATAATACACTAGTGCATGAGAGATGTTATGTGAGTTCCAAGGATAGAGTTCATTCCTATTTGAGGGAATGAGGAAAACTTTGTAGAGGAAGAGGAGGCTTTGAGTTGGGCTTTAAAGCAGAGGCTGCCAGACTACAGGCTGAGGGCCAATTTTTGTATGGCCTCAGAGCTAAGAATGATTTTTTTTTGCAGTTTTAGATATAGTAAAGCCAGTGGTTAGGGATTCAACAACCAAAGAGGAGAGCAACCAGCAAAAAATAGGCATTCCTATGTTCCATTGCTGGGGTAAACTTGTATAGGAGTCCCCAGGATCAGATATGTGGAGCTGGGAAGCACCTTCTGAGAAGGACCATTTAGTCTAACTATATCCTTTGACCATTAGTCTTAGAAAATTGAGACCCAGAGTTCAGTGACTTACCCAAGGTCCCTGAATGACAAGAGTCAAGAGCCACACTCAGGCTCCATGACTCCATGTTCAGGATCTTTGCTTAGAGAGAAAAACTACATAGGGCTGGGAATTCCTCTTGTTTGGGGAACACAAGCCCTTTTGCAGTTACAATTTATTGTATTTCCAAATAAACACACAGTTCCACAGTCAGCAGCTCCAGAACTAAGACTGAAGGTCATTGGACAGGTGTGATTGATCACTTAGCTTTTGGTGTGTCCTGTAAACGTCTTTGCTTAAACTAAACTAATCATTCTGTTCCAGGATGAAGATGGGTAATGACTCTTATTAGATTCACGTGGTTCCAATCTAACTCTGGCTGCTGCTCTCATCCATTTTGCAAGAGCTTAAAGTTCCTTCTTAAGTTGCCCCAGTTTTTCTAAGGAAGTACTAAGGCTTTTTGTAAGAGTAATATAAAAAGATTTTGGTGCAATACATTGTTTGGGAATTGATAGTTAGTTAAAGAAGGATTTTTTCATTCAGATTAGACCAAGGAATTTAGACTAAAATACTGTTCTAATACTGGTTTGTAAATCTGTTACCTGTAGAGGAAATGGGAAGCATCAGTATGCCTCCACAAGGTGTGAGAAGTGAGTCAGTAATAAGATAGGGAATGGGGGAAGAAAGTTCAAGGAAGGAGGCCTGAAAATCAGATAATTGCTATATTTGTCAAGGAAAGGAAGTGCAGGCTTGTTTTGTGATATTTCAAATGAAAGAATTAGAAATCACAGGTATCCAAACAAACTTAACATGCTAAAGGATTATCCAACAACAAGGACTGTCTCATGAAATAATGTGTTTCCTGCTTCCTGGAGGCATTCAAATAAAAGCTGACCTTCCTCTTTGTATGTGTTCAAGAAGAAATGATATGTGATCATCTGTTAGGAGTTTCTGTAGAGGGGATTCCTACATGGGAGGTTTAACTAAATAAGTTAGAAGGGACTTTAGAGATAATCTTATTTAACACCCTTCTCCCCCTTGTCTTATGTGTGTAGAGTTGAGTATCTTAGGATGTGATTTGATTTGTGGTTAATTGTTTTCCTGTATATTCTGCTTCTGTAAAAGAATAATCATTGCTATAACCAGCATTTATTGGACTGATCCTATGTGAAAGGTCATCTAATAGTCTGTTAGCTCAGTATATTTTTATATAAAGCAAAATTCCCATTGCAATTAATGAAAGGACCATTTAGGTAAATTAGATAATAACTGTAATTATGTTCTTCATCACATAAGGCTTTACCTTAACATTTAATGCTCTCGAGTTTGGTTCAGGCCTGTCTTTCTAGCGTTATTTTACATACTCCACTTTCTAGCCAAACTGGACTACCAGTTGTTCCCTAATTTCATCTTGCTTCCAACTTTTAATTCTGTGATTCTTGTTTCTTGCCTCCATTTGGGTTTATTGTCCCCCATTCCCAAAGTTGTACATCTTATCTGTTGAAATCCTTACCAAGAACAGGAGCTTCTTCCTCTCTAGAAACTTACCTGAGCCTCTTAGCTAAAATAATCTCACTTTCCTTAACTTTTCTTAGCGTACTTCTCTTGTCTTGATTCTTTATCATAGATCATCCTAATTATGTAAATACCCCATCTACCCATTTGATTTTAAGCTTCCTGTGGGAAGAGACTTGTATTTTTTTGATTTTGTATCCCTATGTGTTACATACAGTAGGTTCTTTAATGAATATTGAATTGTTCTTAAATCATCTAGGTATATTGGGAAACAGGTGCCCAGATTACATCTCCTCATGATAAAGAGATCCTGAAATGTATAGAAGAAAGTGTTGAACCTTGGATTGATTCCTGGAATGAAAATCTAGTGGATACCAGCCCCCTGAAGCGAGATCCTCTGCAGGATATTTGTACGCGTTACATGGAAGATCTGAAAAAGATCTGTTTCCACAGGTACTTGCTTAGGAAAATGTGATAACCTCACTTTAAGGCAGAGCAGAAGAAATGTGTAGGTTGAGCAGTAACAGAATCAACCTCAGAGCCAAAGAGAGAAAAAGGACATAATCTGAGGTAAGACAGAAGACCAGTAGGGAGGAGAAAGAGATAATAAGACAGGAAGGGGGTGGGGAGCAGGCCAAGAACACTTCCTCCTACCTTCCTCAAGCTTTCTTTTTGACATGAAAAAAAAAAAAACAAAAACCAAAAACAGTTCGTTGCCACTCCTAAGGCATCCGGTGTGCTGTGTGATCTTGGACAAGTTACTCTTTAGACATTTGACTTTGGCTATTCTGTAGTCATTCTTTTTTTTTTTAAATTCCATAAATTAACCCATTTGTTGTTGGACTATGGGCTATAGATATTTGATAAGAAGATTTTACTGGTCTTTCAATTCCTTCAGTCTTCTGATGGCAGGTTTGACTGTGACTACAGAGGTGATATTGCAGGTCCATGCACCACCAGCTGCTGTTTTCATACAGGATCCACAGTGCCAGATACCCACAGCCCATCTCTTCATTTTGGTCTTGCCACGGAAGGAGTGGGTATACTTGCCATGCTGGCTAATCTCAATTTTCTTTACCACTCTTCTGAGGGATGTACCATAATGTGTTCCATATTTACCAATAATTCTGACCTTCTTGGTACTTTTAGCCATGTTGCCAGTTGCGGGGCTGGAGCTTGGAGAGGTGTAGTCATTCTTTTGTGTCTTTTTACTGGGAGGGGAATAGGGCACAGGCTTTTATGTATTTATTATACTGAAATAATTTTTAAAGGATAGGTAGCCTACATAAGATGAAATTTTCTTTCATAATTATTGCTATTAAAATTAATTTTTCAGCTATCACTGAAAATCACTGAGAAGCTATCTTTTTGAGGGACAGTATTCATTTTTCATTTTCCCCAATTCTCCAAAGAGCTCCCTACAAAGTAGAGTTTTTAAAATGTTTTTCTTGTTTCATTTTCTCTTATTTCTCCTCAGCAAGCCATTGTGTGTTATCTGTTATAATTTTTAATATACTTTTTTTTTCCTTTTCTAAACAAGGTCTCAAATAATCTCTTTTGAAATGAAATTTAGTCAGTTGAATACCATTACTTATACTTGGATGTTCTTAACTATAAAATGTTTGCTGGGTATATGAAGAGATGACTTGTTCTCATTATACAATTTATAAACTGCTTTCTCATGACCGCTGTGAAGTAAGTAGTGTACAAATCATTTCTGTTTCATGAAAAAGGAAACAATCAGAGAGGGAAGGGACTTGTTCGTAGTCACACAGTAAGTAGGAGAGGTGAGCCTGAATCCTCACGTCTTTGCCCAAATCTTGTACCACACACCCTCTTAGGCATATGGGTCTGTATATGTAGTGTTGTCAACTTGTATGATTTCTCTGGTACTAGGGGTCACTCTCAGTCATTCTCAGAATATGCATGGAATCTTGCTGAGATGGTCCATTCGTGGCCACTAGGACCTCTGGACCAGACCATAAGTTGGTCTAGAAGGATCCAGTTGTAGCAAAAGGCTTCATGGGATGAAATATAAGAGCTCTGTGGTGCCTAGCTGTAGAGAACCCATATCTGTTTTGTCCCCAGGCAAGAGAGTTTCATATGGAGCTAAGGCCTGTAAAGGCTTGTAGAATGGGCCTGAGACCAGCCTAGTTTAATACTTTGGTACTGGCCACTTAATGTCTCCTAAAGGGCATCTTAGGATATAGTGCTAGTTATTATTATTAAAATTCCTGGTCTCATTTTCTCAATTGCTAATAAAAACCTTTCTGAAAATCTCCTTATATTTCTGGATGAGCTGAGGAAGATTAAGAATGTTATGAATTAAGAAAGTTCTGAATAAGACATAACAGTTTTAGCAGACTTCAAGAGGAGACAGTAGTGTCCTATGGCAGGCAAAAAACCTCATGAGATATTAGGTTGCATTAAGAAAGGTAGAGCTTTGAGGAGAAGTGATAGAACTTGTCCTCTGCTTGCTCTCCTCAGATCTCACCTATAGTATTGTTCAGGGCATCAGACAGTCTCAAGGAGAGTAACTATGGTGAAAGAAACCAAGTCTTTGTCATATGAAGATCAATTAAAGGAATAGCCATGGTTAGGCTAAAGAAGAGAGGACTCGGGAGATATAATATCTATCTTCAAGCATTTGAAAGGCTTTCATGAGATGAAGGATTAGACTTATTCTGTTTGGCTCCAGAGGGCAAAACCAGGAGCAGTGGGTGGAATTTAGAGACAAAGAAAATCTTCTTAATAATTAGAGCTATCTTAACAAAAGGTCAAGAATATCAAAGGAATTAATGAAAAAATATAAAGGAAGGAGGTCTAGCAGTACCAGATCTTAAACTGTACCATAAGGTGGTAATTATCAAAACTGTGTCTTACTGGCTAAGAAATAGAAAGGTGGATCAGTGCAGGAGAGTAGACATGTAACACACAGTAGTAAATGACTATAGTAACCTTATGTTTGAGAAATGCAAAGATCTAAGCTTTTGGGATAAGAACTCACTATTTGGTAACAATTTCTGGGAAAACTGAAAAGCAGTCTAGCAAAAATTAGGTATAGATCAATATCTTACATCATTTACCAAGATAAAATCAGAATGGATACATGACCTAGACATACAGGGATATATCGTAATTAGAGGAGCATAGGACGTTACCTATCAGATTTGTTTATACCTATCAGAATAATACGAGAAAAGTTATGAATAAACAAAAGATAGCATCATGGGATATAAAATGGATAATTTTGATTACATTAAATTAAAAAGGTTTTATACAAATAAAACTAATGTAACCAGGATTAGAAAGAACACAGAAAGTTGGGAAAAATATTTTATAGCTAGTTTTTCAGGTAAAGGCTTCACATCTCAAGTAAATGCAAGAAACTGAATCAAATTTACAAGAATGTGAGTCATTCCCCAGTTGCTAAATGGTCAAAGGATATGAACAGGCAGTTTTTGGAAGAAATCAAAGCTATATATAGTCACATAAAAATGCCCTAAACTCTCTAAATCATTACTGATTAGACAAATGCAAATTAAAACAACTCTGAGGTACCCATCTCACATTTATCAGATTGGCTAAAATGAGAAAAGGAAAATACAAATGTTGGAAAAATTGGGACACTTTTTACACTGTTGGTGGAATTATTAACTGACCATTTTGGAGAGCAGTTAGGAGTTATGCCCAAAGAGTTATGAAACTGGGTGTACCCTTTGACCCAGTAATAACACTATTAGTTGTTTCCTAAGGTGATCAGAGGAAAAAGGAAACAAACTTATATGTTCTAAAATATTTATAGCAGCTTCTTTGTGGTGGCAAAGAACTGGAAATTGGGAATGGCAGAACAAGTTGTAGTATACGAATTTGTGATATAATACTACTGTGTAACAAGCAGGTTTGTTTTGGAAAAACATGGAAAGACTTGCATGAAATAATGCAGAGTAAAGTGAGCAGAACCAAGAGTATACAATATATACTCTTGTATACAGTATTGTTGGAAGAGTGACTATGAATGACTAAGCTATTCTGAGTAATATAACTTTTCAAATCAATTATGAAAGACTTATAAAGGAAGATGCAATCTATTGCCAGAGAATGAGAAAGAAAATATGGATGTATTGTGTGGTTCCACATATATGTCTCTGACAACTGTTGATAAAAGATTGGGACAGAAGGAATGAGACAACTTGGAACACAAAATGTAGCAAAAAAAAAAAAAATTTAAAATAATAATTAAAGTTGCCTTGAGATGTCATGGGTTCAACTTTCTTTAAAGCAGAATCTAGGTGACTGCTTATTAGATATGTTTTGGTAGAAGTTCCTTTTATGTATGGCTTGAACTATATGCCCACAGAGATCTCTTCCAACTCTCAAATTCTGAGATTCTGTGATCAAGGTTGACCATGTATGTAAGTCTTTGTAAGGTGGTAGTGAGAGACAGAAGGGGAATGCCATGCCATAGGAGCTGAAAGTGCCAGCCATTAGTTTGGACATTACAGAATAAATGAGCAGAAAAGAAAGCTGGTTTGTTTTGCTTCTTGCAAGGAGTTGGTGCCCATTTTGTCAAAACTATCATGGTTTTACAGTATACCTATGACCTTAATGACCTTCAAGCATCGCTAGGCTTTCTAGACTTAGAGAGGAAGGAGACCAGACTACAAATACCATGGTTTATTATTAAGTCACCTTAGATTTCCGCCCAGAATACAGAATTCATTAGCTACATTTTCTTAGATCATTGACAATTTCCATTATATCATAATTAAAGCTCTTTGTAGTATTGGTTGAATTTTGGTTTTTCTTTTCAGAGAGCTGAACTTACAGACAAGCTTGAAATTTGTCCACACATCATTTCATGGAGTTGGTCATGATTATGTGCAGTTGGCTTTTAAAGTGTTTGGATTTAAACCTCCAATTCCAGTACCAGAGCAACAGGATCCCGACCCAGACTTTTCTACTGTTAAATGTCCAAATCCTGAAGAAGGAGAATCTGTGCTGGTAGCTATGTATTTTAATACCTAATTGAATTATTTAACTCCATTAAAATGGAAAGAATCCTGAAATAGTATGGGACTTCAGCAGTCTTCTTAGGTCCCTTTCAGTCTTAAATTTATGACCTTATCATCTAGGTCATTCCCTTCATTTTATAGTTGGGGAAACTGAGGTCCAGAGAGGGACAGGTATTTGCCTCAAGTTACATAGCTAGTAAATACTGGAGCCATAATTTTAACCCAGATCTTACTCTAAACCCGATGCTTTTCCCATTCTTCCAGGCTGCCTTTGTCACTCACAAGTCAGAGTATGATTAAGTTTTTAAGGGTTAGAAAAGCCGAAGTCATTTTTTATATCTTTCTTAAATTTTAAGGGAATTTATGTTCTGTATTAATGCTAGATAAGACCTTGATTTGAAAGTATTGTCCCTAGGGAAATCTAGGATCTTAATTTAAAATTCAGTTAATCTCTATTAATCTAGCTAATTTGAAATGAGAACATTAAAGGGGGTAAATATTTCAACATATTACATGCATTTGAGAATTAGTATAAATTTGATTTCTTCGATGTAACCTGGCTTTTTGGGTGCTTGTCCCAGGAGCTGTCTCTAAGATTGGCTGAGAAGGAAAATGCCAGAGTAGTGGTAGCCACAGATCCTGACGCAGACAGACTGGCAGTGGCTGAACTGCAAGGGGAGTAAGTATCTGATAAAGGCTTAAATGTTTGATTTGACTGTTCTCTTGCCTTGGAGCAATATCATCATTTTCCCAGTGTTACTTTTACCTGTCAGAGCTTATCTTTTTTGATAACAGCTTAAAAAAAGGCAATCTATTTTCTCAGTTATCCTACTTGGTGTTTAAGTTAAATGTTTTTGTTACCATTGTAGGTATTAATATGTTTTAAATTTTTTGTTAATATGAGATTCAGAGGAATTTGGTTTTGATGAATTTTTCCCTTCTCTGTGCAGTGGCCGTTGGAAAGTTTTCACAGGCAATGAGTTAGCAGCGTTGTTTGGGTGGTGGATGTTTGATTGCTGGAAGGAAAATAAGTCACAGAATGCTGATGTGAAGAACATTTACATGTTAGCCACTACAGTCTCCTCCAAAATTTTGAAGGCAATTGCACATAAAGAAGGATTTCAGTTTGAAGTAAGAGCTAGATAGTATTTTTGTGTTTATTTTTACAACTAGAAGTTAAAGGAATTTTTACAAATATTGATTTCCATTGGTTTAACTTATAATTCAAAAAATGCTCTTTCTAAGTTTGTATTTATAGAGTTTTAGCAGTAGAGAGGACCTTAAAAACATTGAATCCATCCTTATTTTACAGATGATTTTCTGTAAGGTGACTTGCTCAAAGTCACATAGCTAGTTAGTAACAAATCCTTTGACTTCTAGCATGGAAGATTCTTTTTAGTCACTTCTAGTAGCTGTGACTCAGTGACATCTGAAAAACCAGTAGAAAAGTGAATATTTTTTCACCTATTTGTTTTGGCATTTTTAGAGATAGTTTTAAGAAACTTAAGTTTTAAAAGTAAATAGCTTACAAAGAACCAGTAATTTTGAAAATCAACATTATTGCTTCCTCTGGTAATTACTAAGGTTAAATGAGGAATCTATCTTTATATTTTTAGTTTAGATTATGTACATATTTCTATTTTTCGTTGTCTGTCATAATTTATGTTGTACTTTGCATTTAGCTGTAAAGTGGTAGTTTTATTCTACTCCATTCCGTGCCAGTTGAAAAGCAGTCTTAGTACTAAAGATAAACTGATAATTTTTATAGGTTATTTCATTTATTATTCCAATAGGTCCCAGAGTTATAGAGTAGTATAAGTGGTTCAATGTAAATGTTCATAAAAGTAGTCAAGCACATGTGCTGATATTGGGACTCTATCACCATAAATAACCATGTCATCTTTATACGTGAACGCAGTATGCATGCATATTGCTACATATGTATATCTTTTCACACACATATACGTGGTAGAAAAATCACTTAGTATCCTACTTTGTATTTCAGGAAACACTGCCAGGTTTTAAATGGATTGGAAGTAGAATAAAAGAACTCATGGAAAATGGGAAAGAAGTCCTTTTTGCATTTGAAGAGTCTATTGGTATGTATCAGAATACTAGAGAGGCTTACAGCCACCATTGCTACTCTAGTCTTGCTTGGTACTCATAACCTCATACATGTATTACTATTTGCTTTACTAATTGGTATTTCTGCTTCTTTTGAAACATAGTACCTTAGCACTGGGAAAGACCTTTAGAGGTCCTTTAATTCTACCCTATATCTTTTTACTTTCCTTTTTGGGAAGAAGCCAGTTCCTTATGGAGTGAACTCTAGAGGACCCTGTAGAAAGAATTCATTCATACTTGAGATAGAAATTGGACTTTTGGTCTCTTCCAGCTGTACTTTTCTGGGAACTGATGAAAATATGAAGTTCCTTGTACAATATCCTCCAAATGCAGTTATTAATCTTCTAGTGTAAGTAGATTTGGAGTCAGAAGTCCCTTATCTGCTGTGTGAAATTCACTCTACATCAATTCATTTCTTTTGGTCTCAGTTTTCTGACCTATAAAACGAATGCTTTGGATTTGTTGATATTCCAAAGCTTCTTTCAGCTTCAGATCTTATGATCCTTCAGTACCTCCATGAACAGGAAACTCACTATCTCGTAAAGCAGATCATTTAATTTTCAGACAACTTTACTCTTTAGAAAATTCTGATTACTTGATGTAGTAATAATTACTATCTTAAAACAGTCATTCAGCAGATTTCAATGTGGAATCACGTAAAGAAGGAATTTTTGTCTTCTGATTTTTAATTTTGATTTCTAACCATCTTTAATTTTTCCAAAGAAGACATGATTAGCTATTTTTTTTGAAAAAGACACTGAATATATTTACTTTGCAGGTTTCATCAGGTGTTAAATGGCACTCAGTTTATTTTGTCCTTCAGAAACATAAGACTAATAGAAATGCAAGAAGCCTATTTTCTCTTGAAAAATTTTTTTTTCTGAAGCTCTTTTTTGTTTCCCAGGGTTTCTGTGTGGGACTTTTGTTTTGGATAAAGATGGAGTGAGTGCAGCTGCTGTTGTTGCTGAAATGGCAGCTTACCTAGAAACCAAGAATCTAACATTGGCACAACAGCTTACTAAAGTTTACGAGAGGTAAATTCTGTTGTTGTGAATCTAACATTCTGTACTCTTGTCTATTTGTTTATGTTTAGGGTTTTAATTGAATTAACACTCGGTTGCTCTTTGTAAATATTAACAGTCCTAGGAACAGGAGTTCTGACTCGCTCTGCTTGGTTGTCATGTTAGACTCCAGTTTTCCCTAGATAGTGATACGATTATATATCACTTATCTAAAAATATAGCAGATTGGCTGAACATTGGAACATTGGACATTCAGTAAATGTAAGATCCTAAAGAGGCAGGACTCTGTTTTGTTTTGTTGTGTTGTGTTTTTTCCTTGTATTCTTCAGTATCTTGAATGTATTATAAGTGCTTAATAAATGTTATTTGGAACTGAATCGGCATGTATGCCTCCCCCAGGTGAACAAATATGATAGAAACTCCCTTAGGGAAGAAATGGCATTCACAAGGTTAAACAACCCTTCTGTAAATCACAGCTTTAGCAATATTCATTCACCTCCCACTTCTTTTGTGACTAACAGAAGTTCCCTTCCCTGAGCTTCTCCTGCTATGTGGTACTGTGGTACCCTTGGAATGCAAAGCAGGTTAGACAGTAATGATTTATTGTTCTAGTTCACCTCTTGCTTCTTGTCTCCAAAGGAGATGAGAAAGGAAGAAACTTTGCATTACCCCCTCTTAAAAGAAAATGGACAAATAATATTTAAGTGCTGGCTAAAGTAGCCCAATGTGATATGCTAAATGCTGAGAATACAAGACAGAAACAATTAAAAGAGAGTCTTTGCCCTCAGGACATGTCATTCTATATGGGGACATATGGGGTAAATTGAAAAGTGAATATGAGATCAATTATTTTATTAATTATCTAATAGGGAGAGAGTACTGAAAGGGGACACCAGGAAAGTCTCCTTATAGCTCATACCTGAGCCGAATTTTGAAGGAAGCTAAGTATTGTGAGAGACAGAGGTAAGGAGATAGTGCATTCCAGGTGGGGTAGAATACACTTCAAAAGAAAGTGGTTTGGGGAAAAGCATTTGTTTGGATTATAGAGTGAGTAAAGGAGGATAAGGTGAAATAATTTGTAAAGGTAGACTGGAGTCAGATCGTGAAGGGATTTAAATGCTAATGTGGTATAATAGAAATAGAGCTAGAATAGGAGTCAGAGGACCTGGGTTCAAATTCTGCAGTTGTCACTTGCTAGCAAGTCTCACTGAGTATCAGTTTCCTCAGCTGTAAAAATGAGGGGGTTGGAATTCAAGGGTGGGGAACCTGCAGCCTGGAAGCCACATGTGGCCCTGTAGGTCCTCGGGTACAGCCTTTTGACTGAGTCCAAGTTTTATGGAACAACTCCTTTTGTTAAGGGTATTTGTTCTGTGAGGTTTGGATTTAGTCAAAGGGCCGCACTTGAGGACCTAGAGGGCTACATGTGGCCTTAAGCTTGCAGGTTGCCCACCCCTGCCAATAGTTAATCTCAAAGGTCTATTCTATCTCTAAATCTTATCCTAAACTAATAAGTTTGTATTTTATCCTAGAGGCAGTGAGGGAGTTACTGAAGATTCTTGAGTAGGAGGGTGACATAGAATTCTTTTGGTAGTTAAGTGGAGAATGGTTTGGAAAGGGCACAGATTAGAAGAAAGGAGTACAATTTAAAAGCTCTTGTAATAGTCCTGGCAAGAGGTGATGAAGAGCTAACCTAGGATGGTTGCTGTAGGAGAGGAGAGAAGGAGATGGAGGCAAAATATGTTTCAGAGGTAGAATTGAAAAGATTTGGCAGCTATTCAGATAGTGGGGAGGTGGAGTGCAGGAGAAAAATGAGTAGAAAATGACTGATTGTGAACCTGAGTGATTAGAAAGATGGTGGTGCCTAATAGAAACAGAGAAGTTTTGAAGAGGAATAGAATATTAGAGAATAGAATATGAAAATAATGAATTATGTTTTGGACATGTTGAATTTAATATGTCTGAGACATCCAGGTAGAGATGTTCAGCAGATAGTTGGTGATGTGGGACTGGAGTTTAGGAGAGAAACTGGAGCTAGATGTATCTGGGAGTCTTTTGTATAGAGATAATAGTGGAATTCATCTTATTACTAAGAGAAATAGTGTAAAACGAAGAGGGCCTAGGGCAGAGCCCTGGGGCACATCCATGCTTAGACGGCAGAAGGCGGGACATGGATAATAATTCAGGAAGGGAGGCTGAGAGAAGAGGTCACAGAAGTGAAAGTAGAACAAGGAGAAAGGAGTGTCAGAAAGCCCAGGAAGGAGTTAGTGGTCTACCATGTTTAAAACTGTCAAAAGTTAAAAAGTGAGGATTATGAAGAAAGCTATTGAGTCTAGCTGTTTAAGAGATCATTTAAAAACAGTTAAGCAAAACTAGTTGACATACATTGTCTGAAGGTGTATGTAACATTCCATACCCAGAGTTTCCCATGTCTCCAACAAAGGAAGGAGATAGCATGTTCTTTTTCTTTGACCAAGATTGGTCCTTACTTTTTTATTTATTTTTTAAAATTTTTTTTTACAGCCAAAGAAAAGCAAAATTTATTAAAGATCCACCATATTGGCCAGACTCTTAAGAAATCTCACCATTGGCTAGACTCATAAGGACTCTGAGCCTAGATTGGTCCTTACAATTACGCAGTAAATACTTAACCCCTAAAACTTTTTTCATCATTGGGGCAATTAGAAGGAATCTAATTAGAGGACATGGTGTGAATCTATTATATGGTAAATGTGTGGAAGCAAACAATTAAAAATCATAACTATCAATGGGATGAACTTACTCATAAAATAGAAGAGCATAGAAGAATGGATTAGAAAGCAGAATCCAACAACATGTTGTCTATAAGAAATAAACCTGAAATAAAAAAGTTAAAATTAGTGGCTTCAGCAAAATCTGTTGGGCTTTAGCTGATGTAATGACTTAAGAACTCTAATCAACCTAATGACTCACCACAGTTCCAGAGATCTGACATATCAGCCTCCTGAAAGACAGACAGGTGATGGACTCAGAGTGTAGAATTAGTTATGCCTTTTTTGACCTGGCCAATGTGAAAGTTTGTTTTGACTATACATATGTCTTTAAAACTTGGGAGGAAAAGAAAATTAATGCTCATTAATTGACAAAAATAAAATCAATCAAAAGTTATATTAAAAAAACAAACTAGATGAGCCACAGACATATCAAACTCAGTTTTCCCAAAACAATTCATTTTCCCACTAAACTAAGAAGTTTTAAGCTTTTTGTGTGCAATGGACTCTTTTGGCAGTCTGGTGGAACCTATGGCTCCCATCTCAGAATAATGTTTTTGATTGTATAAAATAAAATGATGATGTGACCTTAGTCCTTAACAAGATCAAGTGATTCCATCCCATCCTGTCTCCTCCAACACATTGCCCCCTCTGTCATCTTCACTCTAACACTTATTTTCAGTCTTTCCTTGTCTATTGGCTCCTTTCCTACTGCCTACAAATATGTCCATGTCTCCTCCATCTTCAAAAAACCCTCACTTGATCCTTCCATTCCTTGCTAACATCCTACTGCCCTTTGTAGCTAAACTCCTTTAAAAGGCCAACTGTAATAGGTAGTTTCCACTTTCTCTCTTATAGTCTGGCTTCTTGACCTTATCATTCCTCTGAAATTGTTCTCTCCAAGGTCACCAGTTGTCTCTTAATTGCCAAATTCAGTGACCTTTTCTCAATCCTCATTTTCCTTGACCTTTTTCTAGACTTTAACACTATTGATCACCCTCTCCTCCTTGATAATCTCTTTTCTCTGTCTTTTTGGGATACCACTGTCCTGGTTCTCTCTTCCTACCTATCAGATTGCTCCTCAGTCTGTTCTGCTGGATCCTCACCTAGATCATGCTGTCTAACCATATATGTCCTGCAGGGTTCTATCCAAAGGGAGGAGGTCTGAAAGATCCCGTACCCTTCTGGCCAATGTAAGAGAGACAGGTATAAGCCAAGATGGCCAGTTTAGCCAGGACATGCATTTTTATCCCAGGAGGTCAGTTCCTTGAGGGGACGTGTATCAGGGAAGTGTGTCTCAGGTATCATTGCTAGCCATTGTTTGTTTGCAAGCAGAAAAGAAAGGGGGGCCAAGAACGTAGAGGGAGAATATGCTAGCATATGTTTGAATCAGGGCTTTAATGGTTGGGTACATAATAAAAGGGAAGAGAAGAAAAAACTGAGACAGTATACTCAGCCCTCATCCAGAATCATGGGACAGCTATCTCATCTGGATGTTGGCTGCTTCTGGGTCCACACTAGATAAACCTTGAGGTCCCAGGAGGGTTCTGCCGTTCACTCAAGAGCTGGGGCTTTCTTCAGATGATCCAGGAGTACCCATCCATGAGTTTAACAGCTGTGGAAGTTTAACAGAAGGACCTAGTAGGGCCCTTAAGACATGGGTTGATAATTGTGAGAAAACTCTCTGTAGCAGTCTTTATATCTGAGTTTCTGGTCAGCATAATATTAGGTCCTTGGTTAAGGATCTCTAAACAGCACATAGAGATGGTCCAGTTTCCCAGCCATGTAGGGCTAGGTTCAGACGAAGCAATAACATTTTTCATAAGTCATTATCATAATAACATTGTCGGGTCACATAAAACTACTTGGAGGGCTCACAATGCATTAGGTCAGAGAAGGGAAATTAACATGTCACCAAGATAACCAAGAAAACTTAAACAAAAACCATCTTAAAACAAAAGACCAAAGTGATACAATAGTTATCGCCAATGTCAGTTAACATCAAGTGTCTCCTTATATCCTAGTAACCCATTCTCAACATCCATTTAACCAGCACACTTTGAGTCCCAGATGTCTCATGTAGTTATCTGGTCCCCAGATATATTTTCTTGAACAGTATGCTTATTCCCAGGACAACTCTAAAAGGGGCTCTGCTTCTCTGGTTTTGAAACTTAAGAGAATTTCAGTTTATATACCATTTGCTATTTCTATCCTTACCTAAATCCTGTACTTGATAAAATAATCTTTTAAAAATCTATGAGGATACAACTATAAAACAAGCTCTTCTCCCTTTTAAAATTATCACAGATACTTTAATAATGAGAAAATAATTTTACTTTCTTTACCATTATCAATACAATTTATGTGTGAAATTCTTTTTTTTTAATTTTTAAGGTTTTATTTTACTTAATATTTTATTTTTCAACATTGATTTCCATAAGATTTTGAGTGACAAATTTTCTCCCCATTTCTGCCCATTCCAAGATGGCATATATTCTGATTGCATTGTTCCCCAGTCAGCCCTCCCCTCTTTCACTTCACTCCTCTCCCCATCCCCTTTCCCCTTACTTTCTTGTAGGGCAGGATAGATTTCTATGCCCCATTCCCTATATAACTTGTTTCCCAGCTGTATGCAAAAAAAAAACCAACTTTTTTTTTAAGCATCGGCTTTTAAAACTTTGAGTTCCAAATTCTCTCCTGTCTTCCCTTCCCACCCACCCTCCCTAGGAAAGCAAGCAATTCAATATAGATCATACATGTATCATTATGTAAAACACCTCCACAATGCTCATGTTGTGAAAGCCTAACTTTATTTCCTTCCTTCCTATCCTGTCCCCTTTTATTCAATTTTCTCCCTTGACCCTGTCCCTTTTCAAAGGCGTTTGCTTTTGATTACCTTCTCCCCCTGTCTGCCCTCCCTTCTATCATCCCCCCTTTTTTTAATCCCCTTCTCCTTACTTTCCTGTGGAGTAAGATACCCAGTTGAGTGTGTACATTTTCCCCTCCTCAAGTGGAATCCGATGAGAGTAAGATTCACTCATTCCCCCTCATCTGCCGCCTCTTCCCTTCCAACAGAACTGCTTTTTCTTGCTACTTTTATGTGAGATAATTTACCCTATTCTATCTCTCCTTTCTCCCTCTCTCAGTATATTCCTCTCTCACCCCTTAAATTTATTTCATTTTTTTAGATATCATCCCTTCATAGTCAACTCATCCTCTGCCCTCTGTCTATATTCCCTTCAGCTCCCCTAATACTGAGAAAGGTCTCATGAATTATACACATCATCTTTCCATGTAGGAATATAAACATAACAGTTCAACTTTAGTAAGTCCCTTATGAATTCTCTTTCTTGTTTACCTTTTCATGCTTCTCTTGATTCTTATGTTTGAAAGTCAGATTTTCTATTCAGCTCTGGTCTTTTCACTGAGAAAGCTTGAAAGTCCTCTATTTTATTGAAAACCCATATTTTGCTTTGGAGCATTATACTCAGTTTTGCTGGGTAGGTGATTCTTGGTTTTAATCCTAGCTCCTTTGACCTCCAGAATATCATATTCCAAGTCCTTTGATCCTTTAGTGTAGAAGCTGCTAGATCTTGTGTTATTCTGATTGTGTTTCCACAATATTCAAATTATTTCTTTCTGGCTGCTTGCAATATTTTCTCCTTGATCTGGGAGCTCTGGAATTTGGCGACAATATTCCTAGGAGTTTTCTTTCTGGGATCTTTTTCTAGAGGCAATCGGTGGATTCTTTCAATTTCTATTTTACCTTCTGGTTCTAGAATATCGGGGCAGTTTTCCTTGATAATTTCTTGAAAGATGATGTCTAGGCTCTTTTTTTGATCATGGCTTTCAGGTAGTCCAATAATTTTTAAATTGCCTCTCCTGGATCTGTTCTCCAGGTCAGTGGTTTTTCCAATGAGATATTTCACATTGTCTTCCATTTTTTCATTCCTTTGGTTCAGTTTTATAATATCTTGGTTTCTCATAAAGTCACTAGCTTCCACTTGCTCCAATCTAATTTTTAAGATGGTATTTTCTTCAGTGGTCTTTTGGACCTTCTTTTACATTTGGCTAATTCTGCCTTTCAAGGCATTCTTCTCCTCATTGGCTTTTTGGAGCTCTTTTGACATTTGGGTGAGTCTATTCTTTAAGGTGTTATTTCCTTCAGTATTTTTTTGGGTCTCCTTTAGCAAGTCATTGACTTGTTTTTCATGGTTTTCTCTCATCACTCTCATTTTTCTTCACAGTTTTTCCTCTGCTTCTCTTACTTGCTTTTCCAAATCCTTTTTGAGCTTTTCCATGGCCTGAGCCCAATGCATATTTTTCTTGGAGGCTTTTGATGTAGGCTCTTTGTCTTTGTTGACTTCTTCTGGCTGTATGTTTTGGTCTTCTTTGTCACCAAAAAAGGAATCTAGCGTTTGAGTTTGAGTCTGAGTTTGTTTTTGCTGCCTGTTCATGTTGCCAGCCAACTACTTGACCCTTGAGCTTTTTGTCAGGGTATGACTGCTTGTAGAGTAGAGAGTACTTTGTCCCAAGCTTTAGGGTCCAAGCACTGCTGTTTTCAGAGCTACTTCTACTGCATCATCACCCCAGGCTCTGTCACAGCAGCGCTCCTCCTCCCCCAAGAACCACCAACTAGGACTGCAGTACAGATCCAAACAGGGCACAGCAAGAGAATCTGCCTTTGTGCCCACAAGGTGCTGCTTGTACTCCGTCTCTGATGCGCTGCTAAATTCCTCCCACTGTGTGAGCCAGAGACTCAGGAAGCAGCTGACGCTGGTGCTCTGGAAGCAGCCTCAGGCACTTCCTGCTGCTGCTACCACCGCCATGGCTGCTGCACCACTTCCTCCACCCCCAGAGCTGGCAGCCAGACTGCTCTGAACTCAATCCTGCAGTTTCCCCCTAACCTGCTCTTTGGCATTTGTGGGTTGAGAAGTCTGGTAACTGCCACAGCTCACTGTTTCATGGCCCCAAGGCCTGTTCTGGCTGGCTGATTCTGGGTCTGGTCTGTCCTGGCACGCCCTCCACTCCCAGCACCATGCAGTAGACCCTTCCCAGTGACCATCCAGGCTCTCCTGGGCTGCAGACCTGTTTCCCTCTGCTGTTTCATGGGTTCTGCAGCTTTAGAATTTGTTCAGAGCCATTTTTTACAGGTGTTTGGAGGGATTGGGGGGAAGCTTAAGCAAGTCCCTGCTTTCCAGCTGCCATCTTGGCTCTCTCCCCAGGCACATTTTTTAGGCCCTTACTTTATAAATACCAAAAAAAAAAACCCTTTACTGTCCTCAGGGAGCTTATGTTCTGTTAGCTGGAATTATCATATACTTATATAAATATTAGATTCAGAGATGTTTTTCCTACTGCTCAGCTTCCCTTCTTATCCTTGGTGTATTGATATTTGTGCAAAATGTGGTTGAAACGATCTGTTTTTTCATTTGTGATTACCCCTTTCTCTTATTTGACCAAGAATTTTTCTCCTAATAATTGTTGTGAAAGGTATCTCCATCCTCATTTAATTTTTTTTGTCATGTGACCTTTTAAATTTAGGTTGTATATCCATTTGGAACTTAATGTAATATGTAGGGTGAAATGCTTATTTAAAGTTAAATTCTGATTTTTTGTTTTTGTTTCATCTAGGTATGGATATCATATTTCAAAGACATCTTATTTCTTATGTTATGATCCACCTACTATCAAAAATATATTTGAAAGGCTTCGCAATTTTCATTCTCCAAAAGAATATCCGAAATATTGTGGGGCATTTGACATATTGCACATACGGGATATTACCACTGGATATGACAGTAGCCAGCTTAATCAGAAATCGGTAAGTGATGTGAATTTTCTTGAAGCATATCTGGCAATCTCGAAGGCACTGTGGTGCAGTGGAAAGAAGGAATGATGGATTTGGAGTCAGGGGACTCAGACCTTAAGAAATAATAGCAATATTATTTTTTTTAATTTTTAAACATTTTATTTAAAGTTTTGAGTTCCAAATTCTATCCCTCCCTACCTCCCTTTCCTTTCCCCTCCCAGAGATGGTACACAGATATAGGTTATACATGTGCAATTATGTAAAACATTTTCATATTAGTCATTTAGTACAAGACTTGAATAAAAGAAAAAAATGAGAAAAAAAAGTGGAAAATAGCATGCTTCAATCTATATTCAGTGAATAGTTCTTTCTCTGGAGGCAGATAGTATGCGTCACCATTAGTCCTTTGGGAATGTCTTGGATCATTGTATTGCTGAAAATAGCTAAGTCATTCATAGTTGTTCTTTGAACAATATTGCTGTTACTGTGTACCATGTTCTTCTGGTTCTGTTTACATCACTATGCATTAGTTCGTGTAAGTCTTTCTAGGTTTTCTGAAATCATCCTGCTTATCATTTCTTCTAACATAATATTCCATTATAATCATATACCACAGCCTGTTCAGCCATTCCTCTCCCTTATTTCCAATTCTTAGCCACCACAAAAAGAGCTCCTACAAATATTTTTGTACAAATCAGTCCTTTTCCATTTTTTTTGGATGTCTTTGGGATATAGACCTAGCAGGATATAGATGCAGTATTGCTGGATCAAAGGGTATGCACAGTTTTATAGCCCTTTGGGAATAGTCTCAAATTGTTCTCCAGAATGGTTGGATCAGTTCACAACTCCACCAACAGGGCTCTAGTATCTCAGTTTTCTCACATCCTTTCCAGCATTTATCATTTTCCTTTTCTGTCATATTAACCATTCTGATAGGTCTGAGGCAGTACGTCAGAGTTGTTTTAATTTGCATTTCTCTAATCAATAGTGATTTAGAGCATTTTTTCATATGACTATAGGTAGCTTTGATTTCTTTGAAGAAAACTGCCTGTTCATATCTTTTGACCATTTATCAATTGGGGAGTGACTAGTATTTTTATAAATTTGACTCAATTTTCTATATTTTGAGAAATGAGGCCTTTATTAAAGATACTTGCTACAAAAATGTATTCCAAGTTTTCTGCTTTCCTTATAATTTTGCTTGCATTGGTTTTTGTGCAAAAACTTTCAAATTTTATAAATCATAATTATTTATTTATTTTACATTTCGTGATGCTCTCTATATTTTCTTTGGTCCTAAATTCTTCTCTTATCCATAAATCTGACAGACTATTCCATGCTTTCTTAACTTGCTTGTGGTATTGCCCTTTATGTGTAAATCATGTACCCATTTTGACCTTATCTTGGTATATGGTGTGAGATATTGTTCTATACCTAGTTTCTGCCATATTGTTTTCCAGTTTTCCTGGCAGTTTTTGTCAAATAATGAGTTTCTGTTCTAAAAGTTTAGATCTTTGGGTTTATCATATGCTAGATTACTGTGGTCATTTACTGTAATGTAATTTGTATCTACCACTCTTTCTTAGCCAGTAGCAGATTGTTTTGATAAATACCACTTTTTAATACAGCTTGAGATTTGGTATGGCTAGACCACCTTCTTTCACATTTTTTTATTGATTCCCTTGATATCCTTGAGCTTTTGTTCTTTCAGATGAATTTTGTTATTATTTTTTCTAATTCTATAAAATAATTTTTTGATCATTTGATTGGTGTGGCACTGAATAAATAGATTAATTTAGGTAGAATTGTCATTTTTATTATATTGGCTTAGCCTACTCATGAGCAATTGATATTTTTCGATTTGTTTAGATCTGACTTTATTTGTGTGAAAAGTGTTTTATAGTTGTGTTCATATAGTTCTTGAGTTTATCTTGACAGGTAGATTCTCAAATATTTTATATTGTTTACACTTATTTTAAATGGAATTTCTCTTTCTGTCTCTTGCTGTTGGACTTTGTTGGTAATATATAGAAATGCTGATGATTTATGTGGGTTTATTTTATATCCTGCAACTTTGCTAAAGTTGTTAATTATTTCAACTCTAGGACTTTCTAAGTATAATATCATATCATCTGCAAACAATGATAGTTTTGTTTCCTCATTGCCTATTCTAATTCCTTTAATTTCTTTTTCTTCTCTAATTGCTATAGCTAATATTTCTTGTGCAATATTAAATAACAGAGTTGATAATGGGCATCCTTCCTTCACTCCTGATTGTATTGGGAAGGCTTCTAGCTTATCCCCATTACAGATTATGCTTGCTGATGGTTTTAGATAAATGTTACTTTTAATTTTAAGGTAAGCTCCATTTATTCCTGTGCTCTCTGGTGTTTTTAAAAGGAATGGATGCTGTATTTTGTCAGAGGCTTTTTCTGCATCTATTGAGATAATCATATGATTTCTTTTGGTTTTGTCATTGATATGGTCAGTTATGCTAATGGTTTTCCTAATATTGAACCAGCTCTGTATTCTTGGTATAAATCCCACCTGGTCATAGTGTATGATCCTTGTGATATATTTCTGTAATCTCTTTGCTAGTATTTTATTGAAATTTTTGCATCAATATTAGGGAAATTGGTCTATAATTTTCTTTCTATGTTTTGGCTCTTCCTGGTTTAGGTATCAGCACCATATTTGTGTCAAAAAAGGAACTTGGTAGGACTCCTTCTTTACCTATTTTTCCAAATAGTTTATATAGTATTGAGATTAATTATTCTTTAAATGTTTGGTAGAATTCACTTGTGAATCCATCTATCTAGTCCTAGGAATGTTTTCTTAGGAAGTTTGTTGATGGTTGGTTTAATTTATTTTTCTAAGATTGCATTATTTAAGTATTTTATTTCTTCTCCTGTTAATCTGGGTAGTTTATATTTTTGTAGATAATCCATTCATTTCATTTAAATTGTCAAAATTATTGCCATGTAATTGGACAAATAGCTCTTAAAATTGTCTTAATTTCCTCTTCATTGGTGGTGAGTTCACACCTTTCATTTTTGATACTAGTAATCTGGTTTTCTTCTTTCTTTTTTTACTTCGAATTAATCAATGGTTTATCTATTTTATTGTCGTGTTTTTTTTTTTCAGAAAGCCAACTTCTAGTTTTACTTGTTTGTTCAAGATTTTCTTACTTCCAATTTTATTAATCTCTCCTTTGATTTTTAGGATTTCCAGTTTGGTGTTTAATTGGGGGTTTTTAATTTGTTCTTTTTCTAGTTTTTTTAGTTGCATACCCAAATCATAAATCTGGATTTTTTTCCCCTATTTTATTGATGTAAGCAATTAAAGATATAAATTGTCTTCTAAGTACAGCTTTGGCTGCTTCCTTTAAATTTTGGTATGTTGTCTTGTCATTTTCTTTAATGAAATTATTGATTGTTTCTATGATTTGTTCTTTTACAGACTTGTTTTTTTAAAATTAGATTATTTAATTTCCAATTAATTTTACTCCCCTATCCATTGTCCATTATTTAATATAATTTTTATTGCAGTATGATCTGAAAAGGATGTGTTTATTATTTCTGCTTTTTATGTCCTGATACATGGTCAGTTTTTGTGTAGGTGTCACGTACTGCTGAGAAAAGGTATGTTTCTTTGTATTCCTATTCACTTTTCTCCAGAAATCTATCATATCTAACTTTTCCAGAGTTTTATTCACCTCCTTAACTTCTTTCTTGTTTATTTTTTTGTTAGATTTATCTAGTTCTAAGAGGGAAAAGTTGAGGTCCTCCACTACTATAGTTTTATTATCTATTTCCTCCTGTAATTCATTCAACTTCTTCAGAAATTTAGATGCTGTACCATTTGGTGAATATGTTTAGTATTGATATGACTTCGTTGTCTATGGTACCTTTCAGGAAGATATAGTTTCCTTCTTTATCTCTTTTAATTAGATCTATTTTTGCTTTTGCTTTGTCTGAGATCATGATTGCTACTCCCCCTTTCTTTGCTTCAGCTGAAGCATAATAGATTCTGCTCCAGCCCCTTACCTTTACCCTGTGTTTATCACTCTGCTTCGGATGTGTTTCTTGTAAACAGCCTATTGTTGGATTCTGGTTTTTAATCCATTCTGCTGTCTGCTTCCGTTTTATGAGTGAGTTCATCCCATTCACATTCATAGTTATGATAACTACGTATTTCCCTCCATGCTATTTTTTGCTTATTTATCCCTATCTCTCTCTCTTACCCTCCATCCTTTCCTTCCTGGCAAATGTTTTACTTCTATTCTACTATTTTCCCCAGTATACCCTCCCTTTTATCAGTCCTCCCCATCCCTATTATCCCCGTCCATTTTTACTTCCTTATAGGGTAAGATAGATTTTCTATATCCAGCTAAGTGTGTATGTTATTTTCTCTTTGAGCCAGCTTTGATAAGAATAAGGTTTAGGCTTTGCCTGCCAGCCCCACTGCATTTTCCCCTCCTGTAACAACAATGCTGTTTGCCACTACTATGGCTGCGTAAGACCAACAACACCAACACTACATACCTACAGTATGGGGAGAAGGACACACCCTCAAAAAGGACTTCACTTGGACACTTTGTATTGACTAAAGGAATTGTAGCTTGCTGTGACCTAGGGGTGGATGGTGTTTGTATTGTAAACAAGTGTTTTGGGGAATGATACTGAATGATATGTTTTGTTATGTTGTTGTGAATGTTATGCTTTAGTTCCCTGATAGGATCACAAGTATAATTTGTTCCAGGATCCATGGCCATTTAGATTAGATTAGATTTAGATATAAGGCCAAAGATCCTGGCAGGGGTGGAATGTGATGTTAAGCAGGGTAGGACATTTTTGTTATCTTCCCTCTTGGAATGTAAAGCCATAAAGTGCCTTTGATTGAGTCTTGCCTTCGTTTGAATCAAAAGTCTTTGATTGTATCAAGAGTCTTTGACCTGCTTAAGCCATGGGAAGGCTTAAGTCACATGGGTTTGAGACGCATGATTGTGATGCTCTCTGACCCTGAACAGGGTATATAAGCTCTGAGGTTGGCGTTTTGCTTTGGGGGCTCTCACTCACTGGAAGAGTGTTGTGTGATTTGATCAGATGAGACTCTGGATAGCTGCTGGAGCCCCCCACTTTGAAAACCAAGATGTTGGTGCTTCTCTCTCTGGTAACTATGTAATTCTTTGGTCAGACAGCTAGAGGCCTGTCTGTTGATAACTCTGTGTGTTTATTCTGTTTATATTGTCTCTGTATTTTCTGTTTATATTTGCTCTGAAGTTCCAGGTGCTGACTTCTCCCTTGAACTAAGTGAATGATACATGTATGTTTGATTAAAGTGAGATTGTTGACCCCTTAAAGTTGCTTTCCTTAGAAAAGCAGATCAAAGAATCTGTGCTAGCAGCCTCCTTGTGTGCTGCTGTTGTTGGTCTCACATAGCCGCAGTAGCTGCAAGCAACATTGTTGTTACAAAATGGCGTAGTTGGCAGGATCTACAGATCAAAAGGAAAGCTTGGGGCCTGGAATACTTGTTCATTGTTTCCAAGTTGTGGTGGCTATGTTTCTGTGGAGCCCCAAGAGCAGCAGTGGCCTGAGGGAAAACAGGCAAATAGCAGTGAAGGGAGTAGTTTTCCGGAAGCCCAGAGCAGGGGCCCTGAGAGATAACCTCTCCTTCCCCCTCCCCATCTACCATTATAATAGCTTTTTCATGCTTCTTTTATGTGGGATAATTTACCCCTTTCAATCTCCCCTCTCCTTCTTCCAGTGCAATTTTCTTTTTCACCTCTTTATTTTGTTTTTTGGGGTATCATCCCATCAAACTCACCTTATAGCCACACCCTCTGTCTACATATACTCCTTCTGATTGCTCTTACAGTAATAGAGTTGTTGAGTTACAAATATTATCTTGCCATAAAGAAATATATACAGTTTAACCTCGTTGAGTTTCTCATGTTATCTCTTTCTTGTTTCTTTTTTACCTTTTTATGCTTCCCTTGAGCTTGTATTTAGAGGTCAGATTTTTTATTCAGCTCTGATCTTTTAACTAGAAATGCTTGAAAGTCCTCTATTTTGTTAAATATCCATGTTTTTCCTTGAAAGATTGTATTCAGTTTTGCTGGGTATGTGATTCTTGGTTGTAATCCTAACTCTTTTGCCTTCTGGTATATCTATTCCAAGCCCTCCAGTTCTTTAATGTGGAAGTTGTCAAATCCTATGTAATCCTGACTGTAGCTCTACAATATTTGAATTGTTTCTTTTTGGCTACTTGCAGTACTTCTTCCTTGATCTCTGAGCTCTGGAATTTGGCTGTGATATTCCTGAGAGTTTTCATTTTGGGATCTCTTTCAGGTGGTGATCAGTGGATTCTTTTAATTTCTATTTTGCCCTCTGGTTCTAATATATCATTGCCATTTTCTTTGATAATTTCTTAAAAGATGTTGTCCAGGCCTTTTTTTTGATAATGGCTTTCAGGTAGTCCAATAATTCTTATGTTATCTCTCCTGGATCTGTTTTCTAGGTCAGCTGTTTTTCCAATGAGAAATTACACATTTTTTTCTATTTTTTTTTACTTTTTTGATTTTCTTTTATCATATCTTGATGTCTCATAGAGTCATCAAGATTTTGGTTTCCTCTTGTTCAGCTCTAATTTTTAAGGAATTATTTTCCTCAGTGAGCTTGTGTACTTCCTTTTCCATTTGGCCAATTCTGTTTTTTGAGGAGGAATTGAAATCAACCTTACCATTTTGTAATTTGAAAAATCTGTCTCTTTTTTTTAAAACTGAGAGTATATTTATTCCAGGCTTATAGCACCTCTCCTGATTACTGTGAATTTTTAAAGATCACCTACATGAAAGTTACAGTTACATCTATAAATTTTTTTCAATACCCTGGAATATAGTTTATCTAGGCCTGTTGACTTAAACTTGGATAGCAATTTTGTGCTTCTTTACCATCTCTTCATTTATCTTAGGTTTTACTTCTTCTAACCACTTTTGTTCTGTACTTTCCAGTCTAGAAAGAATTTGGCTTATATGGTAAAACCAAAGCAAAATAGTTGAATAATCCTGCATTCTGTTCCATCATCGAGTAACAGCGTACCATCTATCCCACCCAGCCATCATCCCCATTATGCTCTTCCTCTTGTTCCATTTTGAAAGCACTTTTTATTGTCCTTAGGACTCATTGTATACCTCATTTTGTTCGGATTTTTGGTGTTCCAGACATTGTTATAGGACATTTTACTCTTCTTTGTTCATCCTTAGTTATCTGTCCATTGTTCTCTTAAAATCAGATGTGGTTATAGCAATCTATTTTACTTCTTAAGGGTAGGAATAGGAAGAGGGACTAAATCTGTGAATTCACTCATATAGGGAACTCCTAGAGAAGGAAACATCCTCTGTCAATGCATTTTGGCACCTTTTCTGTAACTTTTATCATTTTAGTTGCCTAGAACTCTGAGAGGTTAAGTGATTTGCCCAGCATCACACTGTGAGGATGTGTCAGAGATAGAATTCTAGGTCTTCCTTGATCCAAGGCCATATTTCTATCTACTACACCGTATTGCCTTTTATTTGTTATTTAATTTTAAAAAGGTTTCCTTGCCATCTTTTGTTTTTACATTACAATCTGCTACCTCTACAAACTACTTCATTTTATAGAAAGGAAACTGAGATTCAGGGAAGTTACATGGCTTTCCTGAGGACACACAGGTAGTAGGAATCAGAGGTGGTACAAATCAGAATTTGAACCCAGGTCTTCTGACTCTAAAGCTTATGCTCTTTCAGCTATGCCATGGTACCTCCATTAATTTAATGTGATAGTACCACTATCACCCTTCTTACTTGTGACTTCTTTTGTAATTTGTTCTGTACTTTTCTGTGTATTTTTAAAAATGTTTCATTAATGTTATTTTCTATTTTTGGCATTGCTGTCAATACTCTTTCAACTTTCTCCCCCAACTTTTCAAAACCTTCCCCCAAATAAAATCCTTCCTTATAATAAATGATTACAGGTAAGCAAAACAAATTTGTATTATATTGTTTATGTCTGAAAGTGTATGTCTCAGAATCTACACCTATAGTCATTCATTACTTCTCCATATCTATCATATAAGTTTTCTTATGCTTTTCTGACTTATTCATGTTCATCATTTCTTATGATACAGTAGTGTCCCATTACATATATGTCTAATAATTTATTTAGCCATTTCCTAATTGATAGAGATGTACTGCAAAAATTATTTTCAAAAATATAGACAGAAGGCACTCTACCAAGCTCCTTTTATAAAGCAAACATAGTTATGATACCTAAACTAGGAAGAGATAAAGCAGAGAAAGAGAAATGTAAACCAGTTTCACTAGTGAATGTTGATGTGAAAAATAAGGAGACTGTAGCAATAAATCCTGAAAATAATTCATTGTGACCAAGTTGGGGTTATATCAAAGAAGCAAAGAAGGTTCAACATTAAGAAAGCAATCAGCATAACTAAATAAATATGCCACAAAAATAAAAATCACATGATTATTCTAATAGACACCAAAAAGCCTTTTACAAAGCATAGTACTTGTTTATGTCAAGAAATCTAAAGAGCTTAAGCATGGAAAGACTTTTCTTTAATATGATCATTGTTTGTGGAGAAACACTAGAAGCTCTACCAGTGCAAACAGGGGTAAATCAAGAATGCTCCCTATTTAACATTGTTCTAGAAATGTGAGCTTTAGTGATACAAGAAGATGAAATCAAAGACATAAGTATTAACAAAGGAATAATAAAATTATCCTATTTTGCAAATAACGTGATTACATAGTTAGAAAACCCTGGAGAATCAGTGGAGAATCTAATTGAGATGATAGCTTCAGCAAGGTATAAGAATACAAAGTAAATAGACAAAAAATTATCCACATTTCTGGAGAGTACTAACAAAAACTAGGAAAAAACAATGAGACTCCATTTAAAATAACTAAGTTTGCATACAGTATTTGGAAATTAACCTACCAAAACAAAAACAAGATTTATGTAAATACAACTATAAAGAGGCAGTGTAGAATAGTAGATAATCAGTCTCAGAGTCAGGAAATCCTAGGTATAAGTACTGCCCTTCTCACATAATGACTATTTGAGCCATGGCAAATCTCTTAACCTCATCAGGCAATTCCTAAAAACCAGAAGTTGCAGAGAAAGTGCCTATATGCATTAGAGGAGTAGAGGGTTTTTCCTCACCAGTGAGTTCCTATACCATTAAAATCACAGATCCAGGCCTTATCTCTGTCTCTGTAACTATAAAACATGTTTTTAGAAATAAAGGGAAACAATAATTGATACACCTTAGAGTTCACAGAGCACTGTATTTATGTCACCTTGTTCTGGTCTTACTACAGCCCAGTAAGATAGATGCTGTCATCCTCATCTTATATTAGAGGAGACTGTATGAGATGTACTTGGGGTCACCCAGCTACTAAATGTCTGAGGCAGGATTCAGTCTCAGGTCTTAACTCCAATTCCAGAACGGAAAAAGAGGACTGTGTATGAAATTATAAATATATCACATACAACTTATTTTTAAAGTATCTACTCAATTCAGTATGTTGCCCTCAGACTGTATCGTCTAGCCACTGTGCCACCAGTTTTGACTGCATGACTTTTTTTTCCACACAAAAAGAATTAAATCAATGAAGATAGAATCACCACATCAAAGAAGATTGCCATACAAATTGGACAAAGATGAATAAAAGTAGAAGTAATAATATTCATGTGTTAATAGTGAAATATTATTCCACGGAAACTTGGAAAGATTTGTAAGAACTCATGCCTGAGTGAAATAAGCAGAACCAAAAGAACAGCCCACATGATGACTACAGTAAGAGCAATTCAAAGATCACAAAAAGGAAAAAAATAACTTGAATAATTGAGCTTAGATAATGAAACATACCACCTTCCTTCATGGTGGGTGGTGGAGAGGGAGTGGTATAAGCAGAACTACTACTATGACAGTATTGTCAGATTTATATCAGATTGTTTTGTTTTTCTTATGAGGAAGGGTTCACATTGGAAGGGATGTTGAAATGACTGTAACATAAAGGGAAAACACAACAATGAAACATTTTACAATAAAATAAAAAATACGAAACTCTGAAGATACAAAGAAAATTATAATGAGAAAATGGGAAGTTGTCTAAAGAGACTGAGGTGGATAGATAATACAGGGAAGTCATCAACTTGGAGATTTAAAAAAAACATGAAGAAAACTGAATCAAGGGCAGGTAACAGAGGTGAATGAAAAGTGTGGCCCAGTTGTGTAAGAACCTCATCAAATGTGCTAACACTCAGCTGAGACCGGCAGAAAAAGTTAGAGTCAACGCAAAGAGGTTGTTTCATTTTACTTATAAATGCATTGGGAGGGGGGAAAAGGATCAAAAGAGGAAAAGGACTATTGCTCAAGGTGGAAACCAGACAGTTGGAGAAGGTGGAACTATTTAACTCTTGTTTTGCTTCAGTTTCTTTTACCAAGAAGCATGATCTTTGGCCTAGCTAATTGGGAGCTAATATTAATGCTATGTAGGGAGATAGTAAGAGATCACCTACTTGACTTTGATGTATTCAAGTCTTTAGTACCAAATGTACTACATCCCTAGGTCCTAAAGGAACTGGTGGATGTTACTGCTGAGCAACTGTCAGCGATTTGTGAAAGTTGATAGAAAATGGGAGAGGTACTGAAGGATTAGAGAAGGGCAAAAGTTCAAATTTTCAAAAACCAAAAATCTATGCAGTCTGCAAATATGCCAGTAAACAACTTAAATTCATTTCAGAATTACAGAATGTATTATTAAAGGGCTAATAACGTTGGGAGGGGGGAGCAGTTATTCCCTCTGTTGATTATCTCTAATTTGTCCCATATGTAGCTTGTTTATACATATTGTTTGTATGTTGTCTCCCCATCAGACTGTGATTTCCTTGAGAGTGGTGACTGTCTTTTGCCTTTCTTTGTATCCACAGTTTAGCACAGTGCCTGACACATAGTGGGTGCTGACTAAATGTTTATTAAGTGATTTATAAAAACCCAGCAATGGCTTCATCAAGAATGGGGCATGACAAACTTAACCTCATTTCCTTTTTTATAGGATTATTATATTGGTAAATCAGTTAATGGTGCAGACATAATTTACCTAGGTTTTAAACAAAGCCCTTGACAAGGTTCTTCATGATTTTTCATCTGGAAGAGATGGAGATGTGGGCTAGATAAAAAGTTAATTAAATCTTAATTACATTAAGAGAATTTGGGATTTAGGCAAGTAATAGTCCTATTCTATTTTGCCCTAATCAGACTACATCTGGAGTGTTAAATTCAGTTCTATGAACTACATTTCAGGAAGGACATCGATAAGCTGGAGAATGTCTAGAGGGAGGACAGCTGAAAGTGAAGGTCCTTAAAATCATTAATGCCCATATGATGAGCACTTAAAAACTAGAGATGTTTAGCCTGGAAAAGAAACTACTTGGTGTGGAATAGGTCTGGTAAGGGTGTAGGATTATGGCTATCTTCAACTATTTAAAGGGCATCGATGGGGATGAAAGGTTAGACTTCTTCTTCATGGTTCAAAAGGCAAAAGTAGGAACAGGGGTTAGAAATTGCAAAGCAACAGGATTAAGCCTGATAACAAAAGAAAACTTACCATTGGAGCTAACCAAAAATGGATGGCTTGCCTTATAAGTGCATAGGTTCCCCCTTCACCAAAAGTCTTCATGCAAATGCTTATCACTTTTTAGAGGCATATAGAAGGAATTACTGTTCAGATACCAGTCAGATTAGGTGGATTTGAATGACTCTTCCAACTGTGAGATTCTGTGGTATTCCTAGTAGACATCTTAGAAAAACTGAGATCCAGTGACCTGCTTAAAGTCAGGCAATAAACAGCAGCACTGGAATGTGAACCTAGTATTCTGTTTCCAACTCTGTACTTGTTTATACTAGACCACACTGCTGTTTAGGTGGATTCATACTGGGTTCTCCTTAATTCTCTGTTCTGTTTATAGACATTGGTTCATCTAATTTTTCCCTGAGAAAATGAGTTTCTCAAACACAGGAGCTTCATTTTATTTAAATTATGAAACTTCAGAAGGCATACTGTTGTACAACCTGAGAGCTGATAATAGGTGTTGATTGGGACCTAGAACCAAATGTACTCTAGCATAAAGCCCCTGTGTTTGTGCCTGTACTTTGATTTTGCTTTTATGATGATGTTGAGGTGATCCTTTGTTCTGGAAGCAATACCAGCAGAATGGAAGCTCTAGAAAGACCTGCCATGCTAACATGACTTCAGGTACAGGACTGGTGACAGATTTTCTGTTGTCAGAGGACCTGGTTAGCTATGTAAGCAAAGGCTTTCCAGGATTTCCCAACAGTTGATGTTTTTTGGGGGGGCCACGGAACTCCATGACTGTGGCTGTGAATATAAAATATCCCTTAGTACTGTATGAATGACCCTCTTCTGTTTCTCAAGTCATTGTCATAATATGGCAAAGGGTGTGCAGAGATTCACATAGCTCTTAAATGATCTACAAGAATTAATTTAATTAATTGTATATTCAGTGTGAGATCTTTGTGTAATTGCCTGCCAGTTGATAATAGACTATAGGAACAGAATCACATATGTATTGACATTCTTTCTCTAAATGAGGCCAGATGACATGAATTTGTAACTAAATGGAAACGTGCCTCACAGAGTTTCCTCTGAGAGTCAAGTTAAAAGGCGGGAAGAGTTGGTTGCATGGTATGCCCAAAGGCAACAAGAAACATCATCATTTGATGGAACTCAGTCTTCTCAGATTTCAGTGGTCATGATAAGCAAAAGCAAACAGACCACCATGAAAAAAACAATTTGGAAAATATGATTCAGAGTCAAAAGATGGAAGAATACTTAAGTTTTGTAGACTATTCAAGCCTCATGTCTGAGTGTTATGACTAATTCAAGAAAATCAACAAGTATTTGATATGTTTATCACCTTCAATATCCTTTATCACTCATATTCAACCTCTCATTATCAACTGATTTTCTTCCCCACTGCTTTAAAACATGCCACAGTCTCCCCTGTCCTTAAAAAACCTTCACTTAGACTCTGTGGTCCCCTCAAACTATGATCCTAAATATCTCCTCCCATTTTCAGCCAAACTCCTGGAAAAAGTTGTCTATGCTGCCTCCACTTCCCTCTCCCCGATTCAACCCTTTGCAATCTAGTTTCTGACCTTATCATTCAACTGAAACTGTCCTTTCCACTGTTGACCACTTTTTCCTCCTAGATATTCTTTCTTGATTTTCCTTCTGCCTTTCTGACTATTCCTTCTCACTCTCCTTTGCTGGCTCATCAATTACATCATGCACCTAACTATTGATTCTCCCTAAGGTTCTGTCCTAGGTCCCCTTCTCTCTCCACATTCTCAGTAACTTCACCAATTCCTATAGTCTTAATTATCTCTATCCCAGTGACTCCCAGATCCATATATTTAGTCCCAGTCTCTTGTCAGATTTTCAGTCCCACATCCCCAGTTACTATTGGACATTTCAAACTGGATGTCCAAGACACATCTTAAACTTAAGATGCCTAAAACAGAATTCATTGTCTTTCCCCTTAAGTTCTCCCATCTTCCATATTTCACAATTTCTTTTGAAGGCACCACTAGGTTTGAAATCGCAGCATTGCCCTAGACTCTTTCCCCCTCTACTATTCCATGTATCCAGTCATTTGTCAAATCTTGCAGCTTTTATTTTCACATCTTTCAAATTCTAGCCCCTTCTCTGTACTCACATAGCTACTGCCTTAGATCAAACCTTCATCACCTCTCCTAGATTATTGCATCACTCTTCTGATTGTTCACCCTGCTTCAAGTCTGTCCCCACACCAGGCCATTTCTATGAGAAATCTTCCTTAAATACAGAGCTGACCATATGACTCCTCTATTCAGCCAATTCCATTGGCTTGTTTCTAGGATAAACTATAAACTCTTCTGTTGAGGTTTTAAAGACCTTCACAACCAAAGCCCAACTGACCATCCCATTTTCACTGGACATTACTCTCTGCCTCTCCCACTACTCTTTGATCCAGTCAAATTGGCTTTTTTCTCCTAATACACAATACTCCATCTCTAGGCTTTGTACCCTTGCCCTGGTAATATGTCTTCATGCTTGGAAAATGTTGCCTCCTTACCTCTGCCTCATAAAGTCTCTTCTCTGCATGAAACCATTTCTGATCTCTTTTCTAACTACTAGTTCCCCCCGCCCCCAACTACCTTGTATTTAACTGTTTTGTGTATTTTTATATTTATTAACTTGATATTGATACTGTATGCATTTTGTGTGTACTTATCTCCACCATTACAATATAAGCTCATTGCAAGTAGGGATTGTTTCATCTTTTGCGTTTTATCTCCTGCGTCTAGTGTATAATAGGTGTCTACTACTAACAACTTGCAACCAACAAATACTTGTTGGTTAATTCAGCATTACAGAAAATGAATTTTACTATCTTAGGCAAAAAAATAACATGTCATAGATATAGCAGTCATTTCAGAATCACTTATCTTTGTGTAGTCATATTATTAACCAGTTAGAGGAAATGTCAAAGTAAATGCTAAATTGAAAGAAAGTGGAAAGATGAGAAGACATGTTCATTTATAGCAGCTTCAAGGTTAGCAAATTGTCAGAAGTGCAAAGTGGACAGAAGTAAAGAATTTGACTGTAGAAAAATATAACTGATGTAAAATAGTTATCATAAGAGACCAAAACTGTATGGACTAGCAGACATTTGATCTCTTTGTTAAGCGGAGAGATTTGGCAGCTGAGACTGCCACTGGTTTAGAGTACAAGCTCACTTGTACAACATTATTAAAGAAGAATAAAGATCATGAACATCCTTGTTTCATACAACAGCAAAAAGCTGCTAAGTAAAGAACCAGGCTGCATATAGAGTATGGCATGAGGTCCAGCAAAACCAGATTATTGAAAGAGTATTTGAAGGTGAAACTTGAAAGAGGAAAAATAAATATGAAATAGAACTGGTCTGCCAGCATGTCTAGTCATCTCTCTTCATCAGAGATGATCATGGAAACCTAAATTTGAACTCTACTCTCTTAGTACGCCATGAGGTACGTGAGAAAATTTTGAGAAGGATGGCTGGATCTGACCAAACGTATACAGAAGAAATCAGGTTATCTAAGAGAATGTTCATGGAAAGAATGAAAGGTATGCTTCAAAGGAAAAACAGAATCCAAAGAAATAAGAGGGGAAGTGATATCATGGGCACTAGTAGAGTACTGCCTATTGTTGGCAGTGGCTTTTGAATGAGACACAGCCTATGAGACATGACCGAGTACTTACATGAGATGGTTTAGTTGAGCCAAATAGTAAGAATGAGAAATAACAGAAGAATGGGAAGAGGGCCAAGATATTAAGATATTAAAGGAATTAAATGAAAGTCCCCAGTGCCCCGAGTTAGATCCTCTGGAGGACATGGACAGGAATTTCATAAGCTAAAAAGGCATGGAAGGGGTTTGGTCTGTATTATGGAGTTATCTCACTGATAAATTCACATATCTATCAAAGTATAAAGTATTAATACACATGAGAGAGAAGATAGTGATATTAATGTAGCTTATTGACAGCTCAGCAAATATTCTTTCCACTTAGGCATGTCACAGAGAAAAGGGAGTTTTAAATTTGGGGAAGCGATGATGCCTTTGAAAAGGCATCATTCATTCTTTAGTAAAATTCTTTCTTTTCCAGGCTCAAGGGCCACCTCCTCTAAGAAAGCATGTCTAATTGTATAGTGCACTTCCCCAATTGTAAGAATCATTCTCTCCTAGCCTCTTTCTTAGTAGATTGCCTTTACCTCTCTATCCTTGTGGTCATATTCTAACATGATTAGAATTTATTTTGTTTTTACCACTAGGGTGTAAATTTCTTGAAAACAGTGACTATTTCTTGTTTAATCTTTTTATCCCCAGCCCTGAGCACAAACACCTGGGACAAGGTAAGCACTTAGTAAACATTAGGCGAATTTAGTAGTTTTATTAATCCAGGTAAAGTGCAGTGTATGAGCACAAGAAGAAAGGACACTTGTTAGGGGTTCACCTGTCATTACTCTTATACATAGGTGCTGCCCGTGAGTAAAAGCAGCCAAATGATTACATTCACCTTTCAAAATGGTTGTGTGGCTACGCTACGGACAAGTGGAACTGAACCAAAGATAAAGTATTATGCCGAGATGTGTGCATCCCCTGACCAGAGGTGAGCACTGAATCTTAACGTGAGGGTATTTATGACTTTGCCAAGTCATAAGAAGTAAACTCTGCATCTCTTAGCACACTGCAGTCAGTAGTTTTCTGTTTTCTATTTACCAATGACTGAAGTTTAAACTGAGTTTAAAACTGTAGGGTTTACTCACTTCCCAGTTTTAAAAGAGTTTTTTCTTGCCCCTGTGAGGCCAGCAGTGCAAATATTGATATCTCCATTTTACAGATGAAGAAGCTGAGGGGCTAAGAGGTGGTTATTGGCTCAAGCCAGGACTTGGTAAAACCAGGATGAGGTCACCTGAGTGCATCCATTGTTCCTTTTAACATACCATGCTCTTGTCTTGACAATCAACAAGCATTTGTTAATCATTTACTTTGTGCCAACCACCATGCTAGTCTCTGGGGTGTAAATATGAAAGTGAGACAGTTCCTGCCCTAAAGGAGCTTACGTTATACTGGATACATCAGTAAATACTCAACCCTTTTTCATTATTTGGCAGTTACACCTTGTCTACTTAACCATGACGATTTCAGATTTCACCATATTATTCTATAATACTGGAACTGAATGTTCTCCACAGGTTGTATACTAGAGATTAATGCTGATTCCAGGATCTCGGTTTGTTCAAGTTCCTGTTATTTTTGTTTTGCATCATTAAGTCATCTGGCCTAGGAATATTTTTTTTGCTTTATTCCAGCTAAAACCTTCAAGGTTCTTTGGTCATTACAGAAACCTCTTTTTTTCCCTCAACAGAAAGTCAAGTATTTAACCTAGTGCTTCTTCAAAGTCAATGTGTTATCAGTTAATTTATTTGGACCTCAGTTTTCTCATTTTTAATATCCACATAGTAATACTTATACTAACTGCCTCACAGGAATATTGTGATGAGACTTTTTATAAAGAAATTTACATTTAAAAAGTAATTAATAATTTTTAGCAGATGTAAGCCTATTTGAATTTTTTTTAGTTTGGGAAGGATTTTTAATTTAATTTTTGCTTTTAAGGCTGCAAGTTCTTCTGTTAAATTCCTTTTCTAAAGCCTCATCTTACAAAGTTTTTGAAAACTCTATCAGGAGAACAAAAACTTTGGCAGGTCCTATGAAGCTGAAAAGGCTTTGAGCATGGGCTTAGCAATGGACTATGTGTCGTTAGCTGAGGCCAGACTGCATGCAGAAAGGTGCATCCCCAGAGGCTTGGCTACCAAATGAGTGTTTTTGGCCATGGCAACTCAATGAACAGAGTTCTGAGGGCATTTGCCTACAATTCCTGATGTGGAGGAAATCATGGACCCTTGAATAATTGGGATAATGTTTTGAGTTACAGTGTATCTAAGCTTTTATTTTTTTTTTCCCTTCAGTGATATTGCCTTACTGGAAGAAGAACTGAAGAAACTCATCGACGCTCTGATTGAGAATTTTCTGGAGCCCAGTAAGAATGGACTGATCTGGCGATCTGCTTAGACATCTAATAGGCTGTTGCTCTACAAATGGCTCTTTGCACTGTCATGTGGAACAAAAGATCCAAGACCTACATCTAACCTTGATATTGTGTACATTTATCTATTTCAGAACTTACTCCTTTAAGACCTATAATGAAGTAGGATCTTTTTTGTCACCTGATTTAACCAAGTTGCATAAGCTTGAAAGACTTAAATTTGAAAGCAAGTGAAATAATTGAGATTTTCAGTTATTTTGACCAAAAGTCACATACACTGAGCATTAAAAACATACTCTCTCCAGCCTTCGACTTGAAGAGCTCTGTAGAGGTCATGCAGGAGTGAATTTTCCTCTTGTAATTTGATTAGGTTTATTTTTTTTGTGTGTCGTCCGTGTCTAGTACAGTTCAGACAAAAATTAGCTAAATGTTCCAAATATTGTTTGTGGTTGTCAAGTTATTTAGGGGAATAAAGTATCATGTTGGTGAGAATACAGTGCAGCTTCTTTAGTACCCCTCTGGCACTGGCAGGGGTCTTCATTTACAAGTATGTTAAAGTAGAGTAGTTACAATATTTAGATTAGGACAAGATGGTGTTTTGGCGTACGGTTTTAGCACCTTTGTTTCAGGTGCTCTTTATCAGTTGTACTTTTCCCATGTGTATCTCTAAAATACTAATGTTTATCGAACAAATAGTGGCAACTCTCTTGGGAAGCTTTGTTTTTGACAAATCTCTCAGTGCCTTCCAAGGGCTTTGGTGTGAGCTGAGATACTTTGATGTGAGCAAGTTCTAGCTATATTTTCCCTCTCAAACAGGGGCCATTGAACATAAGAGTGTGTTTATAGAGGTGGTGGTCAGCACTTTGCCTTTTTGTACAATTCTTCCAGATAGGAAAGGTGCTCGGCCTACTTTGTCAAATAACTAGGGTGTTTCTAAAAATATCACATAAGATCTTCAAAAGAAGCAGGTATTAAATCATATACTACTATTGTTAGGGATTTCCATGTTAAAATTCAGTGTCACTATTTGTAAGGAGAATTGTGATAGAGAGAGATCCAAATTTCAATTAAAAATAAACTTCACTTAAACAGATCTTTTTAAGCAGCTTCATCTGCTGTGATAAAGATAATTCTGTTAATGGGGTTTTTGGATAGTGTGCTAATTTATTATGGCTTCTTTGAAATTCACTTGTTTTCTAAGATTCCTTTAAAAAAATCAGTGTGGAGAAAGTTGTCCTAATCCAGACCAATTATTATTTAATATTTTATTTCATCCCTTTTTAAACACTACTATTCAGCTAACACACAGAATTTGAAAGTAATTTTTAAACTTCGTTTCCCCTTCATAATTATCTCTCAAAAGTTCTACAGACATAACGTATTTAAGTGGGAAGATGACGGGGACTCTTCTGCCCTCCCCTTTGGTGGCCCAGTTGGGCACCCCCAGATATCAATAACTTAGTTTTCAAATATAGTTAAAGAGGGGTATTTAGCCTTCGTTGGTTACTAGAAGATAAGCCACTACTCTCTCGCCTTGGACAGCAAGTTTTCCTCCTGTCTGGTTTCAGTATTTAAATACTAAACAGCATGGAAATATCATGTGTCAGCAATGCAGTTCCTACTCTTTAAAAGCTGCCATGTAGGTTTTGATGTGGAACCAAATACTGGACAATTATCAAAAACATTTACTTTAGAATCAGGTTGATTTCTCCAGCCTTTCTGACGAGGAGATGATCTGCTTTCATTCCATAGAGCTGTATCTTTACAAAATTGCCATTGGTTAGTTTAGCACTCTTGTGAAAAACTCTAAAAAGGGAAAAAACTTCCATTTTACCAATTAGTTTGTTTAGTGCCCCCTTGGACTGCTCATAGTTATACTTTACAGGATAGTTATTGCGTAAAGAATGCAAAGTAACAAGGGTAAAAGTTCCTTAGATATTAAGGTCCTCAAGTAAGAGGAAACAACTGATAGAATTTCAGTGACCCAACATATGTCACTACCCAGCCAGTCTGGTCGAGTAAAATCATAGTTCCAGTTTGAAGTTGTTACATCTGTTCACATTTATTTGAGCTCAAAATTACATTTAAAAACTGTTTTGCCACCAGTGTGAAAAAAAAATGTTCATTTGTTTTCCCCTTATCTCTCCCCAACCTTGTCCTTGAAGCTGGATCATGGATGACTTGCATAAAGGCGAGTAACCAGTTATAAAGAGAACCACATTTTTTTGTGTATAATTGATGGTGACAAAGGCTTTGCACTAAATAGGAAAAAACTTGTAAATTTTTGTTTGGTTCTATGAATGTATATTGTAATGTAGGAGATTGTCTTTGTTGCACAGGAACCCATATGATCAATATTATTTTTTTGTAGTAAAAATCTGTATTTAAGTGTCTACAAAATAGAATGAAGCTAAAAAAGATGGGTTGTCTCCTTCACTCATTAAAGCCACGTTGTATGTTTCTGATAATGAAGAGAACAATTTTATTTGGCCGCTTCACAAGTATACAACATTGAATTCAAGGTGAAAAATCTTTGCTGCTTGGATTATTATTTCCGGAATTGAATATTTTTAACTTTTTTTTTCTTTTGCTTTATCTTGTTTACAAGACCTGTTATTTTTATTTGTACGGGGAATCTCCTGATGTGGAAGTCCCTGCCCCCACTCCCCCCCAAAATAATCAACAACGCATGGATGGTTTAGTTTTAGTAAGTTGCCTTTAAGAAGTTAAGTGACTTGCTTGTAGTCACACAGCTAATTTGTGTCAGAGGCGGGACTTTACCAGGCCTTCCAAACTAGTACTCTATGCTGCCTCTAGACTTATTTAACTTACACAAATCTTTCAAAATTCTCCAAGAATATAGCTTCAGGGATGATAAAGAAGAGAAGATCAGTGTGGTTGCCAGCTTCATATATTTGGAGGATTGTCATTAAAAATAGTGATTAGATATGCTCACGTCGACTCAGGTGAGAACTAGAACCAGTGTATGGAGTTAACAGGGAGGTAGAGTTTGGCCTAATATAAGGAAGAATTTCCTCATGATTTTATCTTTAAGGGAATAAGTTTCCCATCACTAAAGATGTTCATGCAGAGGTGGGATGCCCCTTCATCCTGTATGTTGTAGGAGAAATTCATGTGTCAAATGAAGGATTGATCTGAGACCCCATCTGGCTCTAAATTTCTGGGGTCCTAGGGTTTGTATGTAGATGTACAGCTGGCTAAAGTGTCAGTTTTAAACAATGGCGGGCTCAGTTATATAGACCCAGGACTTTAGTTCAATGTTGTTTTTTTTTTTAACACTTTCTCTTACAACATAGAAGGTAGAACAGGGATAGATTTGCATTAGTTTGTGGAAGATATAAAATTTTGAGGCTTCCCAGAAACTTGAAAAGAAGGGTCAGAGTTCTAAGTTGGGGGACATAATTTTTAAGTTAATTAAAAATATGGATTGGAGAAGTTACCAGAAAGGCCCATCAGGCCAGTATAGAGAGGAATGTACCTTTATGGAAGAAAATTAAGTAGTTATAACACAAAAACAAGATGAAAATGAGAGATTGTGTATAAACAGAGCACATAAATATTGATTTGAATATAGACCATTCTCTTTCGAAAGGGAGAATACTGTGTAAATATATACACATATAGGTATTTACATACCAAAAAAATCCACCAATAAGAGGCTACACTTTATGCAAGCCAGATTTATGTGGGGAAAGTCCAGATTATGTTTAGACCAGTACATTATCACAGTAATATAAGGAAGTTGAACAGTAATAGTTACAGAATCTGAGGTGGAAAGGATTTCCAAGGGCCTCTAGTTCAACATGTACCCCCAAAAAATCTCTTCAACATCTCCAAGTGACCATCTAGCCCAGAACTTTTTAATTTCTTTTGTGTCCTGGACTCCTTTGGCAGCTTGGTAAAATGTATGGACAACATCTCAGAATGATGCTTTTAAATGCATAAAATGAAATAGATTCAATTTCAATTATATTGAAATACAATTTATTTGAATATGTGTGTATTATATTTTGAACTAAGGTCATGGACTTTATGTTAAGAGTCTTTGATTTAGCCCCTGGACACTTCTAGCTGTGAGGAACTTGTGTTAATTTACATTTGCTCTGTAGCTTACAAAGTATTTTGCTCACCACAACTTTGTGACAAAAATTTATCTCCATTTCTAAAATGAAAAAACTTGAGAACAGACAGGTGATATGACTTGTCCTGGAGTTCTAATGGAGAAACTAAAAGTGAGCCTACTGCTAACTGCTTTAAAGAGCCAATATCAATATGATAGAGGGTAGATAGTGGGAGAGAATTCTTCTCTTGTAGTTGGTGGGCCTGATTATTGTGTCAGGCTCCATTCAGGCTCCACAACAAAGTAAAGAACTTGGAAGGGATGATAAACATAGGAGGAAGAAAATTTAAAAATAAATGGACTTGGAATTAAAACTCATGAGAAAAGGTTGAAGGAATCCCAACCCTCCAACCTCAGAGAAGACTGAAGGATAATTTAATTGGTCCTCAGAAGGAAAGCAACATTTGAACTGAGAAAGATGACTAGCTGTTCTCCATTTCCAGGGAAGACAAAGCTAGAGGAGACAAGGTAATGGGAAAGTAGCAGGAGAGCTACATGACCTGGGCAAATCACTCCCCTTACGTTCTCTAGGCCTCAGTTTCCCCATAGTTAAAAGGAGAGATTTGGATTAGATCTTTTAGGTCTTTTTCATTCCTAGGAATCTGAGTTAAGGTGGAAGAACTTCCTAACATGGATTGTTGAACATTTAGAATGTGTAAGGAGAACATGCAGACTCTTGAAGGCTTTAAAAAGCAAGCCACTTTTTCTTCTGATTTGAGATTTCCTGGAGATGGGAATGTAGACTCCTTATACTGACTTCTAATTCCTCCAGGCATTTTTGGTGGGTTTAAATGTTTTAAAGCCCAAATAAATTGATAATTGGGTTTCTTTCTGAATTTAGAAGAAGATAATATTGCAAATATTTTCCCAGAGTTGAGTAAGAAAGGCAGCAACAAATGTAATAAATATATTCTTAGACTTCACTTTTCATTCATTCTGTCATAATGATCTGAACACAGTCCTTTCCATTTTAAGGAATGCCCAGAGCTTTTTGTTTTGTTTGTCTTTACATACAAAATATTTACCATATAGATGTAGGAACTTTGGCAAATCCAGAAGGTTTGAGAAATTGGAGGCTTGGGGATATGTTATTTCAAGAAATGGACCCTTGTTTCTTAAGCAGATTGTATGTATTTCTGGAATATGTCAATGATCAATGAAACAACATCATTTTTAGCTAGAGGACATAATCTTGAAAATGAATGCTCTGTGAAGTGCTACTAACAATGTTTGCTACAAATGTTTTCTATTCATGTTGATAATGCTTAAAACATCCATATGATTCCATTTGGAAAAGTTTCCTTTTGCCCTTTTCTATCCCTTTTCTTCTACCCATTTCTACTATTTTGTGACTGTGAAAAGCTATCATCCTATTACCTTACTGATGGAGTTCATTTGTGGATTGTTTGTTTTGTTACCACCAAACAGAAATGTGGAGGCAAAAAAAATTGAACCTGTTCAAAACTCCTTTGGGTTTGTCTGAATATTGTCAATTTATTATGAATTTTTTGAAATTCATGTTTTCGGAGATGGTTTTGAGAAGCTGATGGGGAAACAATTGTTTTCACCCAAACCAATGACTATTTGAACATTTGATTTTTAGTTTGTTTATTCACTGCTGTTCATCCAAGGATTTTAAAAATATTCATAATAAACCTTCGTTCTTTGTTTCAAAGTATTGGACAGCTAGAAAGAACAGAAGTCAGAGAAGTGTTCTGTCTGCCTATCTAAACAGCACAGCTATACTCAACCCCTATCTGTCTTAGTTTTCAAAAAATAATGTTTACTTCAAAAGTCACCACTTTGTTATCTTGGTCAGCAAGCTTTCTTCTTTCTAGTTTTGGTACTAGAAGCAAGGCAACATAATGGAAAAGCATTGGACCAGGGGTGGGGAACCTGTAGCCTTGAGGACATTTGTAGCTTTCTAGGTCCTCAAGTGCTGACTCAAGTTCTTTGAATGAATCTAGACTTCACAGAACAAATTCTTTTTATTAAGGGGATTTGTTCTGTGAAGTTTGGATTCAGTCAAAGGGCCACGCTTGAGGACCTATAGGGCCACATGTGGCCTTGAGGCTGCAGGTTCCTAACCCCTGCATTGGACTGTGAACCTCAAAACATGGGTTCTTCTCTTGCCTCTAACTTGCAGTGTGACCATGGTCAAGTCTCTTCACCTCTTGGGCCTTGGTTTCCTAGTCTGCAAATGAGGATTCTTAAGGAATCCCCCTAGTTCTGTTACCAGTATCCTCATGGCATTTAATAGTAAAGTCATATAAAGTTATTGAAGCACGTAAGGTACCACATCAAAAACATACACATATCCCTGCCCTCTAGGATCCATAGTATTTTGGGCGTGGATTGAACCTACTTAACGGTAGTTTGATAAATTTATCGACTAATTAGCTTCCTAATCCTTTACCATTATTTTACTGATTATAATAACACTTTTAGAAATTAAAAACAATAAAGACTCTCTTTGCCAAATTTGTTCAAATGATATTTGCTAAGCAACCACATATCTATGTTCAGTTTCTTTTTTTTGTGCAGAGAATAGAGTATTCCTGTCAATGCAAGGTAGGTAGAACAAGGATTATCATCCTTGTTTTTATAATCAAAGAACTGATGCATAGAGAGATAAAATAAAGCTTAGAAATAAATTTTTTAAAAAGGCCTAGAGAAAACTGGCCAGTCACACAGCTGAAGTTCAGTGTCAGAGCCATGAGCCCTGGTTTCCTGGCTCCAAGTCCATTTCTCCTTCCATTATACTATGCTGCCCTTCCATTCCTATTGGGATAATGGCATATTGTCTTTAATGCCTACTATATGCAGCTCTACTGATTAAATGTCTCATATTTATATAGCGCTTTATTGTTTACAAAGTACTTTATACACACAGTCTTTTATTATTTTAATAACTATTATCTCAATAACTATGAAATAAGCAGGACAAAATAATCTTCATTTTACATATTAAGAAACTGAGGCTCAGAAAGATAAAGTAGATTGCTAGCTGGGCAATCTTGGGCAAGTACTAGAAGGGGGTCTTGGTTGCTCCTTTGACTCTTAGGTCCAAGGATTTTCCTCTGTAACACCTCCTACCTCCCAGTTCCAGCAGCATTTAGGAGAGAGCTTTGACTCGGTTTGTACAACTGGATGAACTGAAGCTTAGCTTCAAAGTATCATCTGAGAAGCTCACTCAGAAGCTGAGGGGTAAGAGTATGAGTGTGGTTGTTGGGTTTAGAAATGTCTTAGTGACCAGAGAAAAATGACCTGTATAGATTTGCATAATATTCAAAGACCTCTTCCCCAGCAAATTCTGACGGAAAGACATTAGGCATCAAGAGACCTGGGCCCTAGTCCTGACTGTTTTATGGCCTTGGACAAATTAGTTCTCCCCTCTGGACCTCACTTTCTTTCACTGTGAAATGATAGAACTGTACTGGGTGATCTGAAAAGTCCATCTCATTACCATATTCAGCGAGAGATATCTTAACCCTCCTACAATCTATATTTTAAGGGTGAAGTGGGTGAAGGTCAATTGTGAATGGAGTTATAGAATTGATCCCATAAGGAATTCCCTTCTTAAGTCTGCTAGCATACCCTCCCAAGGGAGTCAAAACTTATTTGAATCTCATGTATTTTTAACCTAATTATAGAAAGCAATGTATCTGATGAGATGTGCTCAAACTGACAGAGGTGAAGTATGGATAATGTTTACAGCACCCTGACCGTTCTTCCAGGCATAACTGCACATACCCCTTCTTTGCTTTATTCTGTTGAAGGTTGGGGGATTATATGCACTGTTGCAAATGAAGTGTTATTTTCCTTATTAGGTGTGTGACTATAAAGGTTTGCACCCAGGGGTCTGAAATTAGAATTGTGACTTTGTTTAGGCCACCTTAACTCCATCAGGTCAATACCTTCTTTGTTGCAGATGATTTTCCTATTGTGAGACCAGGGTGTGTTATAAATATTGCTTGTGAAAATTTGCACTTTTTCCTAAGCATTTGTGTATGGATTATTTTCGTGGTTTTAGCTGAATAAAGTGTTGTTAGTAATAAACTGTTCTCTTCATAATAAGTTTCCATATTTTTGAGTTCTTTGTTCTGCCTTGTTTTGGTTTTGTTAGCATTAACTTCAATATTTGCATCTTCCCAGGGGGTGCAGCTGTAAGGTACTGAATATCTACTTAAAACACTCAGGCACATATTCTCAAACCTCCTTTGAGGTTTGAGATAGCATAGTATTTCTAACGTAGTGTCAGGAAATTCTTAATAAGGCACAGTTATATAGTGCGTTGTAGTTTAACAACAACCCTGTGAGGTAAATAAGATAATAAGATTGTCCCTTTTCTACAGGCAAGGAAAATGAAATTCAGAGAAGTGGCAACCCCAGTGACCCACCTTGTGAATGGCAGAGCCAGAATTTAAACCCAGATCTTTCCACTGCACTAAAGCTGTCTCAGAAATAAGAATGACTTTCAAAGTTCTATATGTCTATAGCAAGCTTGGGTTCTAGCCCTACTTTTCCTACTAACTAGCTATGATGTCTTGTACTAATCATTTTAATTTGTTGGGCCTCAGTCCCCTGCTTCATAAAATAAGATTGGAGTCGGGGTCTCCAAGGTCCCTTACAACTATAATACTCTGTTATAAAACCCTACTTTCCAACTGACTGCACTTTCTTAAAATTTTTAGTACCAACTAATTCAGTCAGACTCCAAGAAATCAAAGACCAGGATGCACCTGTACAACTCCTAATTGAATATTTCTTGAATGCTAATAATCTCCAATCTCATAATTGACTGTGGAAAATAGTCCCATAACCAAGGGACTGTAGGGATGGGAAGACTGAAATTGGCCAAGACCAAGGCAATAATCTGAAAAGCAAGCTAGCATCTTAGTCAACAAAATCTATTCTGAGAACTCCCTTGATTTGTAGCCTGTGAGAACACCCCTGGGGGCCAGGGAACAGCTTCTGCTGAGAAATGCCAGTTACGGCTACTAAACTGCCAGCACCTAACAATTTCTCTCTATTCTCAGTCAAACATAACCACCTTGTTACTAGGGTAGCCAAGGATTTCTTTAGAATTTGAATATTTCCTGCTGATGTCTTTATCTCAGCTTGATCTTGAGATGCCCTGTGGTACTTTTTGTCCCTACCCTGACCATTTCCCCATTACTATAAAGTGTAAAGCAATCCACTACATGGAATCACAGAATGTTCTCATTAGACGGAATCTTAGAGGTCATCTTAGTCCGGGGGTTTTAACTTTGTGTGTGTCATAGACCCCCTTGGCAGTCTGGCGAAGCCTATGTTCCCCTTGTCAAAATCATGTTTTTAAATACATGAAGTAAAATACATAAGATTACAAAGGAAACCATTTTATTGAAAGAATTCTCCCCAAAACCCTTTTCATTAAGTTCAAAGGCCCCAAGTTAAGTACCCCTCAAGTCCCACCATCTCTTTTTACCAGAAGAGGAAACTGAGCCTCAGGGAAAGCTGCTTGCCCAAGGTTACCCGATTAATAAACAGCAGAGCTGGGGCTCAAATGCATATCTTCTGACTCCTTGTGCCTTGTTCTTTCTGCTGCCTTCAAACGGATCCATTCCTCGTGGGCCTTGCTGACTTTAGTCAGCTTTTTAAGGATTCCAGATCTCAGGAACTGATCCATGGGAGCTTGGCCTTGGTTCCAGGACATTCTCCTTTACCATTTTGTTAACTTCCCGATCTCTAAATTCCAACCTGAGGCACCAAACTTCAAAGCCCTTCCTAGGATCTGTCTTGGCTCCCTACTAGGGTCAGGGATCTGCTTCACCCATTCTAATTACTTGTTTCCCTTTTCCTAACACTGCCATTATCACCAGGTCCCCAGATCAAGCATGAGTTTCTTTTTGGTGTTTCCTTCCCTGCCTATCACGCTTGACTACAAGAGAACATTTCCTAGGGCTTATGTACAAGAGAAAAGAGAATCTATAAATTTAGAATGAGCACACCAGGTTAAGGTAGTTAGAAATGTGTAAAAGAAGACTATTCAGATTCAAAGCTGTTTTGTAATCCCATTTTTAACTACTACCCATGCCAAGATTAGCTGATGATTCTTTTTAGGCTTGGAACATCCATCTTCCTTTTGTGGCTGTTTTCTAGAGCAGGACTGCCCTGCTGATTTGAGCATACAGGGCCACATTACTTCCTGTAAGCCAAGATACTCTCCACTGATCGAAAAGCTCCTAATGGTGGTGTGGTAGATATTGGGATGTCCTAGCCATTCAGACCCAGTGATTGACTTTCTTCCTCCCCCCAACCCCATGCTTGCCAAAAGAAGGCCAAAGAAATGACACAGGCACTGTTCCCATTCCCTCAAATATAGACTACATCTTGTTCCAAAGAACATAATGACTGTCAAATCCTATTCTAGTCTTTCCCCATTATTCAGACCTTCAATACTTTAAGGATCTGTGAATTTGTCAGTATGAGTATTCCCTTCACTGATGTAAAGCTGTGATGTCAAATTCACATAAAATGGGGCCTAATTTGTACATAAGGATGCCAGTGAGTAGCATATTGACTTAGTTTTTAAGTGTGATACTATTTATGTATTTTTTGTTTTGTTAAATATTTCCCAGTTACATTTTAATTTGTTCTTCAGATGGTTTTCATGAGCTGCTTTGGCTGAAAAAAAAAAGACATTGGTGGTCAGCCCTTTCTGATGATGAAATACGCTGCACAGGGGTGTTCTTGAGACCGCAGTCCATCACGCAAAGAATCCAGATTGATAGGACCTGCCAATGTTTATGGTCCATTGGCGTAGTTTTGGAGAGCCCAGGATCACCTCCATACCATAACAGAAAGGTTCTTCCAGAGTGGTTCCCTTCCAGTAGCCAAGAAGGGAGCTGTGGCTCTGGATCCCCTGCTCCTATGTCAGGGGCCTGAAGGGAATCCATCTAACCATTTTGCCTTTATTAACTTTGGTGGGGGGTCTCTATGACCTGGAGTACTCCTAAGACATATGCCTATTATATTTCTGGGACCTAGGACTATGTGGGGGGAGAGGAAAGTTATAGGAAGGCAAATTTAGGTTCAAATGAAATAGAAATTTTCTCCCAATAATGGAATGGGCTGGGTTGAGGAGGGTGTTTGACAGTGGTCAAGCACAAGCAAGTTAGGGGGATTTTTGCACTGAGAATAGAAAGGAACACACAAGTAATGCTGAGGGTGGGAACACCAACATGTAGCTCATTTTAGCGGGAGTGAAGTTTCGCAATTTGGGAAGTAGAGAAGGGGTGGTAAAATGTAAACTTAATTACTGTAATTGATCTGACTTCCTAGATTCCTGCTGCCACCTGGTGGACAAAACCACCTTTCAATGTCTCAGGCTCAAGATCAGAGGTAGAAAGCATCTTTAGAAGACAAAGCATTAGGAACCTTAGTGTGTCTGTCTCTGTATCTTTCTCTCCCTCTGTCTCTCCGTCTTTGTCTCTGTCTCTGTCTCTCCGTCTTTGTCTCTGTCTGTTTCTGTTTCTCTGCCTCTGTCTCTGTCTCTCTGTCTGTGTCTCTGTCTCTCTCTCTTTCTCTCTCTCTCTCTCTTTCTGTATCTCCCTCCCCATCCATTTTTTAAGTGGAAGAAACAGACTCAGAGAGGGAAAATAATATGAAAGGTCAGGTAGCAGGTCTGTTAAAGTTTCCAAGTGTTACAACTTCTCTGGTTCTTTTCAACTTTATCTGTCATCCACTGACAAATCTAGGAGGTCTCTATGCAATGTTATGGCCACTGGAAAAAAAACAAAAGGGAGGAATTATGTGCATTTTAAAGAGACCTCCCCAAGTGAGGGTAAATTAGTCCCTACCTCTGTGCCTCAGCTTTCCTCTTTTGTTTTTTAAGATTGAATGAGATTTATTCAACATATGCACGCAGAACTTTCTTGTACTCAGCACTGGAGGAAATATGAAGGCTGAGACTTTTTCATCTTTGTCTCTTTCCTGCCTAGCACAGGCTATATATAGCCTGTATAGCTGTACAGCTATTGAGTTAAATTAAAATGGAAGCATTTGTCTTCTCTAAGCCTATGTTCCTCATCTGTACAAGTGGGGATATTTATACTACCTGCCTCTGAGGATTATGCTAGAAGATTTACAAAGTTCCAGACGGAAGTTCAGAAAACAGGAAGGACAGCTCTGGAACTAACATGAATTTACTATATATTCTTTAAAAAATGCAAGCTATATATAATAGAGAATTATGGCTTTGGATACAACCCTCTTTTTTAATATAAGGAAAATACTAAAGTTTTGTATTTGTTGAGAACAAAAACCAAAAGAGGCTAAAATTAAAAAATTAACAAGTTCTTCAGAAATATTATCATCTTTCTCGATAGAGTTTAAGAACTCAGGGCAGGGACTATGTTCATCTTATTCTCTTCCACCCCGCCAAGGCCAAGCTCTGGGCTCTACATGCAATGTTTCTTAACAAAGATTTGTTGAATAAATGAAGCACTTTATTACATACTATCTTTTGACGTCCTCCGAGTTTGTGGGCAAGCGTACACTAAGACTGTGGACAGGTCCCTTTTCCTCTATAGGCCTGAGTTGCAGCAGAATTAGGGGGTTGCCCAAGACTACACAGTGTTAGTCCCAGAGGTCCAAGTTTTCAATCTAGTAGTAATAACACATCACAAGCCATAAAGTGCTATGGAACTGGGGTGGGGGGAGGTCTTATACTATTTAATTTGATCTTTACATCAATGAATAAAGATTTATTAAGTCCCTACCATGTGGCAAACACTGCGCTAAGGTCTAGGGATACAAAGAAAAAAGTGAAAGTGGAAAAAATTCTTGCCCTCAGGGAGCTTCCATTCTGGAATTCACCATGTCCTCATCGAAGTAAAGAGGTGTGTGTGTGTGTGTGTGTGTGTGTGTGTGTGTGTGTGTGTGTGTGATTTGGGGAGATTACTGGGAAAGACCTCTTGTTTAAGGAGGTAGCTCCTGAGCTGAGTCTTAAGAGAGGTAATGAGGTGTAGTGAAAGTATTATTCCCACTTTAGAGATGAATAAATTGAAGCTCAGGCAAAGTAACTGGCCCAAGGTCAAATAGGCCTTATTCCAAATGCAGTGCTCTTTTCACTATGCTGCCTGCCTCCTAGTACTTTCTAGGAGACCACAGCAGACCTGAAAGTGCTTAATGGCAGATGAGAGACTTTGACGTCTTGCTTTTTTCCCTGTTCTTAGCACAATACAGGCTCAGTAAATAGGAAATTAAATCGCCTCACCTAGAAATAGGTCCCAGGTAGCAGTCTTCATTGTTAAGCAAATGACAAATGGTACACTCTTCAGTGAAACATGGTAGGGCAGTTCTCATATAATACTAGAAATGTGTCAACATGGGAAACTGAGGAAATGAGAGAAAATGGTCAGGAAGGGCATACATTCCAAAACTCCACCAGGGGGCACCCTTGGCATTAGAATCCTAGAACCAACCTGAACATTGCCCTCTCCATGAACTACTTTCTTCCCCACTATTCCCTGCCAGTTTGTTCGTTTTTTAATCCAAAACAGGGGCCAGCAGTGCTATCTTCCCAGAAGTGAGGTGACACAGTGGATAGAGTGCTGGGCCTGGAGTCAGAAAGACTCCTCTTTATGAGTTCAAGTCTGGCCTCAGACCCTAACCAGCTGTGTGACCCTGGGCAAGTCACTTAACCCTGTTTGCCTCAGTTTCTTCACCTGTAAAATGAGCTAAAGGAAATGGCAAACCACTCCAGTATCTCTGCCAAGAAAATCCTAAAGGGGTCATGAAGTCAGAGATGACTGAATCATTTCTCCCCCACGCTGGTCTTTTTACTTAGAAATGGCAGTGTGGGGCTGTCAAAAGAGTTGTGGATGTGGAGTCAGAAGCTGGCATCTAGTCGGCATCCAGATCCTACCGCTTTTCCAACACTCTTGGGGCATTTTCCTCCTCTGTGAAAATGACAAGGTTGGATTAGTTGCTTCCCCCAGTTGTAAATCCTAAGATTTCTATGACCTTCCCTGACAGGCAGGAGTATAAGATGGATAAGATGGAGCTACTTTCACTTGGTTCTTGGAGTTCTCACTGGAGAAGAAAGAAGAAAAGCACCCAGGCAAGGTCCCGATACTAGCAAAGAAGGTTTCTTCTAACTAGCAGCTTTCCCCTGATCAAGTACTTAGGCAAGAAGCCAGAGAATGTCAAGTGCCTTAGGCCAGAAGTCAGAAGACCTGGCTCCTAGCCCTGGCTATGCAACTGACTCTTATGTGTGACTTTAAGAAGATTCCTTCACCTCGGCCTCAGTTTCCACCTCTGTAAAAATGAAGGGTTTGGATTAGATGATCTTGAAGGGTCTTTCTAGCTCTGACATTCTGTGGTCCATGGCTGTCCTCTCCAGTGAAGACTGAAAAGAACTAAATATTTAGGTTACTAGGGCAGGCTGAGGGCACCACAAAGAATTCTTTTCATCCTGTACCTAGGACTTATTTCCTGGGGACGCCAGTCCTAAGAGAAAGGCCAGAAAGCATACGGGGTCACTGTCAGAGCTGGAGGGGATCTTGAAACAACCAATGCTATCATATAGGCATATACACACTTGGAGCTAGAAGGGACCTTAGAGGTTATGTAGTCTAATCCTCCTATGCCAAAGATGAGGAAACTGAGGCTCAGAGAAGTTAAGTCAAATGACCAAAGTGGCAAAGCCAGGACTCAAACTCTGGTCCTTTGACTCCAAACCTAATATTCTTTTCTACTCTCTTTCATATATGACTTTCAGGTTTATAAAGTTTACTTTCTTTATAACCTTCTTCAGAAGGCAGGTACTCCAAGTATAACTTGTCCCCATTTTATAGGTAAGGACAGAGGAGCTCCAGATTGTGAGTGACTGGCTCATGGGCACACAGCTAGTAAATGTTAGAATTGGGATTAGAGCCCAGGTCTCTTTCTGCCTCCAAATCTAGTGCCTTGCACCACATTGCCTATCATCTGGCATTGGAGAGAGAGAAGTCTGGAATGGCTCCTTAAAGAGAATTTAGGATGTTAGATGGGGAAGGGACCTTAGCACAAATGTCAGAATTGTGAGGGGCCTGAACCATCCGGCCTGGAAGGAACCTTAAGAGATCATTTATTCCAACCCCCTTATTTTACCCAGGAGGAAAATGAAGCCTGGGTGGAGGAAATGATTCGTCCAGGGCTAGACGATGAGCTGGCTGCAGAGCTGGGACCAGAATTCAGATCTCTTGTCTCCCAGCCAGGGCTCCTTCTACACTCTGAAATTTCAGAGTTGAGGTTTAAGGAGCAATGGAAGAGGGAGAAAGTATAATGAGAAAAGGGAGAAGGGGACATAGCCAGGTGGGAGGGTAAAGTAAAAGTGATGGGAACCCAAGAGAAAAGAAGGGTGTGGAGCAAAGAGAAGAAAGAAAAGAGAAAGAGTTAAAAAAAAGATATGGGGGAAGAAAACAGAGAAGGAACTGAGGGAAGAGTGGTATGGGGGAGAGAACGAGAGGGAAAACAGAAGATAAATGTATAATAAGTGGGGGAGGGAACAGGCAGAGAGGGAAGGGGGGCTAGAGGGGAAGGGGCAGAGCTATATGGTAAGAGGAAGGGAAGGGGGAAGGGAACTAAGGAGGAGAGGAAGAAAGAGCAGAGAAAGGGAGAAAACGGACCGCGAGACGGGGAGCACGAATTTATAAAGTGGTGGAGGTGAAGAAGCGGAGAATAAGAACAAATGAAGGTGTGAAAGGAGAGTCAGGAAATGGGGAGAAAGCTGTAGAAGGAAGGTGAAGGGAAGTGAAGAGGGAAGGAGGGAGTGGAGCAAAGAAAGGGGAGGAGAAGAGAGGAGAAAGAAAGGCAAGGGACAGCGAAGGAGAGATGTGAGGAGGAAGACGAAGAGGACGGAGCCCAAGAGGAGGGAGCCCAGAAGTGTGAAAGGGCACGGAGGGAGGAAAGAGTGCGCTGGGAGGGCAGTGCAGCCCCTGGCGGGATGGGCCCCCCGGCGGCGCTGGTGCTGCTGGTGCTGCCGGTGCTGCCGGCCCTGGAACTGGGAGCCGGGGCCGGGACCGGGGTTCGGAGCAAGGAGGCGGGGGTCGGTCCGGGCCGTGGCCGCGGGGAAGACAAGTTCTCGGCACTGCAGAGCGTGGAGCGGGCTCTGGGTCCCGAGCGGGAGCTGCTGCGGCTGCTGGAAGGCTACGTGCGGGGTGAGGAGGCCCGTCTGCGGGACCTGCGCAGGTAGGTGCTCGCAGCGGGCTGGAGTGAGTGTGAGTGTGTGTGAGTGTGTGTGTGTGTGTGTGTGTGTGTGTGTGTGTGTGTGTGTGTGTGTGTGCACGCCTCTGTGTGGAAGCGCACGGGATCCTGACCCACCGACTCTGTGGCTACTTAAAACACTCCGTGTGGGACACTGTATACTTGTGTAACCGAGAGCACTTTGGACCTTAACTCACTGCCCCTGTGGTTACTTATGACACTTCAAGTATATGGTACTGACTGGGTGTAGCCGGGTGTGTGATATATGAAGATCAAGTGAGGTTGTGTACAGCATTTTGCCACCCTTAAAACGCTATAGAAAAACTAGCCATTATTATTCTTAAGCGAGGGGTGTATATTTTGAGACTGACAGCCTGAGACACAGGATGTGCCAAGGAAACTATGTGACTCCTGAGATACAATGTGTGACACTGTAGAAAGCCTTGTGCTATGAGGTAGTAGCACGTGTGACATTGTCACAGTAAAACCGAACTGGGCTCCTAGCTGAGACACTGTGAGACACAGGGACCCTGAGACAGTATGGTTTAACACTGTATAAAAGAAAAACTAAATGGGTGAAAGAGAGAAGAACAGGACTGAGGTGCTTAGCCAGCTCTGTAATAAAGACCTGGGAGGCAGGGCGGCACAATAGATAGAGAGCAAGAAAGACAGTCAGAAAGACTTCAAATCCCACCTCTGACTTAATAATGCCTTCCTGACCCTGAGCGAATCACTTAACCAATTAGTGCCCCAGGAAATTTTCTAAAACTATCAACACACAAAGTAGTTACAGATCTGGCCTGCATTGGTATAGTGAGTTTCCTTACTGGGAGATCCCTACACTGATGAAATCACAAACTAGATGAAATCTAAACTAAGACCCTGTATTAATTCTGTTTGTGTCATCCCTAGTACCCAGCACACAGGGTTTTGCACATAACAGGTGTTTGTTTAATACCTGAAGAAATATCTCCCCATAGTACTCAAGGAATGGGTTTTAAATGGAATTGAACTGAATGGAGACACTGTGCAGGATCGGTGTGTACATGTGAAGGATGGTGTGTTAATATTTACTCTGTGTGCCAATGATACTGAGTATGTATGTGACATTGTATGGGTCACACTGAATGAGTCAGTGTTGCCCTGTGTGAATGTATAGTACTGTAGATTATGCAGACTGAGTGGGGCCAGAAACATGAAACAGTGTGAGACTTTAGGGGCCTGGCTGTGACCTTGACACCAGTCCCTGATGACTCCTGACTCCTGTGAGTTGGAATGATTGTGTTTTATACTTATGGCTGAGAGACAGGCAGACACAGACAGAGATTAAGACACATGGGAGGAAGAGAGAGACTCTGTTTGTGATTCATTGAACAGCTGAACATTGGTATCCTACCAAATATGACTGCACATATGAAGAATGATGTATTTTTTTGGTCAGTTAGCCAGCGAGTATGTGTGACATGGTTTATCTACATGTATAAAATATGCATGAGCATGTGCCTTAAAAATAAATGATAATGGCAGTTTTGATGATGATGTCATGGTGGGGGAATCTAAAGAATCTTTTTTTTCTTCCATGTTCCCAAAAGCTTTACTTTCATCAATTTCTTTGAAATAGAATATTTGTCCAGTATTTTGTGCATCCAAGTACAGAAAGAGCCAGAAAACATACTTTAATTCCCAAAGTAAGAGCAATGGAAAAGAATATTAAACCTTGTCCCATAATACTAAACTAGTACTAATACTAAACGAGTCCCATCTCTGCCATTGTGTGACCTTGGGCAAGTAAGTTACTGCCTCCCTGGGCCTCAGTTTTCCCATCTGTAAAAGGAAGAGGTTGGACTAAATGGTATCTTAGGTCTCTCCCATACTGACATCCTATGATCAAATGAGATAATGTATGTTTATCAATCTGCAAACCTAAAGCACTATATAAATGGGAGCTTATCTTCCGTCTAGCTTGGATGTCCTGCATTTTAAGGTTCATTCCATTAGACTGTGAGCACCTGGTGGGCAGGGACTGTCTTTTGTCTCTTTTTGTATCTGTTGTGCTTAGAATAGTGCCTGGCACGTAGTAGGCTCTTAATAAATGTTGATTGATTGATTGAGCCCAATATTCTACATGCTAAGTTCTCTCCCCTACCCCACCCCTATTCTGACATTCTGTGATTCTATAGGAAATCAAAGCTCCTGCATAAATAGACTATTGGTATCCCTAGTATTGTCTGAGTTTCTTGTTCCACACACAGTCTGGCCCCATTCTCCTGCTGTGCCCAGCTACAAGTTCCCATTGCCCCCAGCATCAACTTCTACAAATTTTTCTTAAGTACCTGGCTTTTCTAAGGCACTCTGTTGGGTGCTGTTGGAGAAAGAGAGAGAGAAGGGGAAAGAGAGACAGGCAGACAGACAGACAGAAAGAAAAAGAGACAGAAAGACTGAGACAAAGAGAGTCAGAGAGATAGACAGAGACAAACAGAGAGACAGGTAGAGACACAGAGAGACACAGAGACAGAGAGAAAAGTAAGACATAGTTCCTATCTTTAAGAATCAGTGTGATGTCTGGGAAAGAGAATTGGATTTGGAATCAGAAGACCTGGCCCAGCCCCTTTTTACTTCCTTGGGCAAACCATTTAACCGTTGTGGTCTGTCTTCATTCCCCCATCTGTAAAAAGAGGGAATTGGACTAGATGACCCCCAGGGTGACTCACAGCTCTGAATCTCTTTTCTTATGATACAAATAGGGAGCTCAGATATGGACACCCAACAGGGGCAGACTGGAGCCAGTTCACACTAGCTTTTGAGAGCACAATTGTTAAACTTTCAGTATGAGCATTTTCACTTTGTTGTTCAGTCGTTTCATTTGACTCTTTGTGATCCCATTTGGGGTTTTCTTGGCAAAGACACTGGAGTGGTTTGCAATTTCCTTCTCCAGCTCATTTTACAGGTGAAGAACTGAGACAAACAAGGGTTAAGTGACTTACCCAGGGTCATACAGCTGGATTTGAATTCATGAAGATGAAGCTTCCTGATTCTAAGCCCAGTTCTCTATCCATTGCACCACCCAGCTGCTCTTTGGAAACTGGCAAATGATGTATCAGGGCTTGATTCATTGTTTTGTTAATTGTTGAGTCTAACCAGGGGTGGGGAAAAATGTTAATAATTCAGCCTAAACTTAAATGTAAAAGTTTCTGTTTCCCTCTCTCCCCAGGGGCTAGTTATTAAACATTTACCAGCACACCCATGGACATACATAACTACAGTACAAATAAGAGTTTCATACGTAGCGACACAAAACATACAGAAAGTACATATATGTTTCTAAATCCCCTAGATTGTAAACTCCTTGATGGCAGGACCTGTTATAGCTATTCTTGTATTCTCGGTGCTGAGTATCTTAGTCAACAAACATTTATTAAGTGCTGACCATCATGCCAGACACTGTGCTGAGCAAACAGACAATGCTTAAGAGGTCTACACTTGCTGCTTTCACCACCTCATCACTAACTTACAGAATCACATCCCTGCTGGAAGGGAAGGAACCGCAGAGGCCAGATCCCATCCACCCCAAACGTGAAAAAGAATCACCAATGTACCTTACAAGCGGGTGTCCAGCCATCACCACTTCCTGAGGCAGCCTATTCTACTTTTGTGTGGCTCCAGTCATTAGGAAGATTTTCCTTAAATCTAGCTGGTATCTGTCTCTAAGCAACTTCTACTCATCACTCTTGGTTCTGGCTCTGGAGCCAAACAATGAGTCTATTCCCTCTTTCCTTCAGATGTCACACCCTAAATCTTCTTTTCTCTGGGCTAAGCATCCTCAGTTGTTTCATTGAGTCCCCAGATGACATGATCTTGAGGACCCTCATCCGTGCTGGTCCACCTTCTCTGCACATGCTCCAGTTTGCCAGTATCTTTCTCAAAATGGGGCTCTCAGCCTGAACACAGGACTCTAGATGAAGGGCCCGGCAGGATCGTCCCGTATGCTGTCCCTGCTCCTGTACGCTGGGTATCTCAATGCCCTCTAAGATTGTGTCAGGGTTTTTGGCATCCATATTGCCCTTTTAACTCTTACGGAGCTTTCAGTCCACTAACTGTCTAGCTATACGTCTCCATCTTGTACTTAACAAATTGGTGTTCTGAAGCCAAATGTGAGATTTTACACTTGGATATCAGAGACTGGATCCAAAAAAGATGTTGGCAGGCCAAAAGATTGGGCTGAATTTAATAAATTAAAACTAAATATGGCTCCAGGGGGCAGAGCTTGCAGCAACGACTAGTAGTTATGGGGAAGCAGATTTTGGTTCAATATATATGTATATATTCTATAAAAGTCTATATAGAATATTATATACACATAATATTATTATATTATATACTACTATATATACATAATATATGCAATTATATATATGCACACAAAAGTAACTCCCTAACGATGAGAATTATCCAAAAGCAGAGTGGGAGAGGTAGTGAGTTCCCCATCACTAGAGGTCTTCAAAGGGAAGGTGGATGACTGCTTGTTGGGGGTACTGTAGAGAGGATACTTGTTTAGACATGGACTGGACTGCATGACCCATGTGAGGCGCTTTCCAACTCTTGAGACTTTATGAATCATCCTCGATTATCATTTAATGAGATTAAGCCATTTCTGTGGGTTTCCTTGCCCTATGAGAGCCCTTCTAACTGTGATCCTCTCTGGTTTCTAGATAGGGGGTGGGTAGGGTTAGGAGATGTGGGAGATCAGGGAAAGCTTCATGGAATAGGGGTCATTTCAGTTGAATCTTGAAGGCAAGGTAGAATTTTATCTGTTCTACACCTGTGAACATCACATCTCACACGTCACGCCAGAATCTGTCCCTGTCATGTCACAGAGAAGGGACTAAGCGCTGGCTGCTGTCACTGAATCTTTGCCATCACCTTGCTCTAGGTTAGATCTTAACACAAATCCCTTTCTGTACAAGATTGCTCTATTCCATTCGCCACTCAGTGAGAATTTGGAGGTCCCTCTACTTCCTCCATAGAGGAACATGGTACCAAAAGCAATGTATTTAAGGTCAGAAAAGTAGGTTTTAATCCTGGCTCTGATACTTACCTCTGTGACCTTCTTCAAGTCACTTAACCTCTGGTCTTCGGTTTACCCGTTTGCAAGATGGTGCAATGGCAACAGATCAGAAATATCCTGTGTGGCCATGGGTGCATCACTTCCCATCTTTGGACCCCCATAAATGTGGGGTTGGTCAGGATTCTTAACCTGGAGTCTATAAACTTATTTTTTTTTTAATTTTTGATAACTTATTTTAATATAACTGGTTTCCTTTGTAATACTATTTATTTTATTTTATGCCCTTAAAGACATTATTGTGAGAAAGGGTCTGTTGGCTTCATCAGAATGACAGAGGGGTCCATGACAAAAAATAAGTGAGAACCCTTGGCAGTCTCTAAGGTCCCTCCCAGTTTTGGGGAGTACTATTTTTCGGTAGGGGCCTAGATGCATAAATCCATATTTGTGGGGGTAATGAGTATCTAATTATGTAACTAATTATATTCAGCTTCTGTCCCAGATTTGAGCAGATACAGATTCGCTTACACAGACTACAAAATAGGATAAGCGAGGTATGTGAAAAAACTTTACAAACCTTAATGCACATATATATTAACATACACACATGTGAGGGAGAAGAGAGGGGGAGGGGAGAGGGAGGGGGAGAGAGAGAGAGAGAGAGAGAGAGAGAGAGAGAGAGAGAGAGAGAGGGAGGGAGGGAAGGAGAGGGAAGGGGAGAGGAGATGGCAGGAGAGGGGAGGAGAGGAGAAGGGAAGGGAAGGAGAGGACAGGACAGGATTGAGGAGAAGAGAGGAGAGGAGAGGAGAGAAGAGGAGAGGAGGGGACGGGAAGGGAAGGAGAGAAAAGAGAGAAGGGAGGGAAGGAGTGGGAAGAGAGAGGGAGGAGAGAGAAGAGAAGAAAAGTGAAAGAGGAGAGAAGAGGGAGAAGGGGAGAGAGAGAAAGAAGAAAAGAGAAGATGAGAAAGATGAGGAGAGAGAGAATTAGTTACTGGAGGAGATACAAAATTTAGAGAAAATTCTAACTATGGCCCCAAAAGGTCCATGGTCTAGTTGAAAGAAGAATTCTTAGTGCTGCCTAATCAGATAAAACATTTTTGTTCCCAGCTTCAGGAGGGCTTCTTTTGACTTGAGAAAAGCATGCTGGCTAGCCTGAGTGTAGAAGACTGCTAGTATCTCTTCCACTCTAATGATCTATTGTTCTGTGACTTCTTAAACTAAGAAATGAAATATTTACTGAGGTGCCTATAATGTCCTCCATTAATAAAAACCATGCCCACTATCACTGGAAGGCGAATTCCAGGTTAAGCCCCGGAATTGGTGTTGTAGTTGGAGAATCAGTAAGGCACCTGGAGTAACCTCTGTTATGTGACTGGAGCCTTAGGTTGACATCTTCCCAGATGGTGTTTGTTCCATGAAGCTGTAGGGTCCCACATGGGATGATACAAGAAATCATCAAAATGATTCATAGGTATTAATTCATTCAGCAAACATTGTGAAATGTCTTTCTGTGTTTCCTGTGAAGAAAAGACTCAAAATTCAGATAAGAAATAGCCTTCATAAACAGTTTAGCTCCATTAAAAAAAAAAAGAAATAGCCTTCATGGAGGCTGACCCCCATGAATGTCTTCATGGAGCTCACTGTCTAGTAGGAAGATCAGATTCAACTATAAATATGTGTAATACAATTTCACATAAGCTCAAAGTTCTCTACAAAGTCTGATAGGGATGGTGGTTAGCCCCAGAGATCAGGGAAGACTTCCTGGAGGAGAGGGTGTTTGAGTTAGGTAGGAATTCCTTAGGGGAAGAGAAGCATATTCTGGGTATAAGAAGCATTATAAGCAAATGTAAAGAAGAGGAAAAGCACCTTAATTCATCTGGGGAATAGAGAGATGTCCAATTTGGCTAGAATGTACAGTATAGGGAGAGAAATAATAGGAGATAAGTCTGTTAAAGAGAGTGGTTCCAGATTGTGGAGGGCCTCAAGGGCCAGACAAAGCTTAAGCTTTGCTTGGTATGCACGCACTAGGGAGCTACTGAAGATTTTTGAGCAGAAGAGTGACTCAATCTATGTACAAAGAAGATTATTCTGGCAGCAGGATGAAGAATGGATTGGAGGGAGGCAAGAGAAGTGTGATGAAAGGGAGGTCTGTTAGGAGGTTTTGTAATAATCTAGGGAGATGCTATGCTTTTTGGCCCTGGGAATAGAGAGAAAGGAAGATATGAGACCTATCAAGGAGGTGAATCAATAGGAATTAGTGACAGCTTGGAATCAAGACATGAGGAGAAGGATCACAGTTACCAGCTCCTCGGTTTCAAATATGGGAGTCTAAGTAAAAGGTGTTTCCAAAAATGTATAAAAAATTCTTTACCTGTGGCAATTTTGCTCTGAAATTTCCCAGTCTCTCCTTTATCCCTTTGGTATTCCATATTTTCAGCCTCTACCACTTACAACATCATTGTATTCCAAAGCCCAGATTATTTTGTGGTTGAATGAGTTTGAGAAATATTGCATTGGCTGGGCTGAGACAAAGCCAATGGCTTTCCCGTGTCTGAGAACCAAATGAGAAACAGCTTGGGTGGAAGCTGCCCATGTGCTGAGAATGTCCAAAGCCCTGAGGCTCCTAGGGCTGAGGCAGAGATTGGGTTACAAGTTTTATGTGCAAATTCTTTAAAGAAAGGATCTGATTTTCCACTTTCAGCAGTATTTGCCAGCAGGGGAAAAATGCTTTTAATCAACTATGAGATTTGAATCCGGCATCCAGGACTGGGGCCCCTAGAAATCAGCTCTGTTGGATACAAGACTGGGCAGCCAGCCAACATCTAAACTTTTCGACTGGTCTCAGGTGTCAGTGGATTACTTCTTTCTTTGTGTGACAGCAAAACCCTATGTGGCAGAGTTGGGGTGGAATTGGTGAGTCTAGACAGAAGCCAGAATGCTTGGAAGGAGCAAGGGAATTCACAGTGGGACTTGAGGCTTTTCAGGGAGCAGGAAGAAATAATGTCAGAGTGTTGTAATGTCTCTGATTCATAGTGAGGCATCATCCGTGGGCTTCTCCCTGCTCCCCGCTGTGTCTCACTTTCCCCTTCTGGAGATAATCCTGGAGTCCTGGCTGGATATCTGGCCAATGTCAGGGCTTGGCCACTGAATGAAGTTTTATGGCCTGGTAGTCATGCAGGGGATGAGGGATGGAAATTACTGCCCATATCCACCCATTCTCAGGACCTCTGGACACCTCACCATATACACACGAGGGCAGGAATGGCTACAAATCACAGATCATGTTCTCTGGCCCTTTAAGGTTTACAAAGTACTTTACTCATGACAAACTAGTGAGATAGGGTGTACAGGAATTATAAAAGCCTCATTTTACAGAAAAGGAAACTGAGGTGAGAATTTAAACGACTTACTCAGGTTTGTACAAGTAGTTAGTGTTGGAAGCAGGAGATGATCCCAGATCTCCTGACTTCTAAGTCAGTAGCCTTTCCAAAATAATAATACTAACCAACTGATGTTCACATAGACTTCATGGTTTGTAAAGCACTATGTATGTCTATATACACACGTATATACATACATACATATTCATCTGATCCTCATAACAGCCCTATGAAGTCAGTGCTACATGATTTGTAATTTCATTGGTTTAAGGAACTCTCAGTAAGGAAACTCCCTCTACCAATCAACATGTTCTATAATTTAATCTTAGAGTGTCAGGCAGATGGGTGGATAGAGTGATGGATTTGGAATCAGGAAGCCCTGAGTTCAATCCTTGCCTCAGACACTTACATACTTGCTATAGGACCCTGGGAAAATCTAAAGCTCTCTGAGACTCAGTTTCCTTATCTGTAAAATGAGAGAAATGGAATCTATGGCTTCTAAGGTATTTTCTCCCCTCAGCTCTGACTCCGTGATCTTGTGAGTCGCCAAGGGACAGGAAGAGGTTAAGTGACTCATCCAAAGACACAATATTATGTAATTACTATGCCCTAACACTTACCAGTGTTAAGAATCAGGTCCCCCTGACCCTGTGGATTGGCTTCTCTCTTCACTAGGCCATGCTAACCCTCAGTACTTTAGGTATTACTGACACCGTTTCATGGAAAAAGAAACTAAACTTCAGAGAGGTAAGAGTGATTTGTCCCTGGCCCCACGATGGGCCGGGCGTCAAAGCCAGGATTTAACCATCTCTCCACACTGCCTTTAAAGTTCAAGTCACTTAATTTTAACATTAGACCCAATGATGTATGGATCTGTGACTTCCTCTATATGAATACTACCTCCAATAACACAAATGGCGGTCCCTCTGTGCTTGTTTAGTAGGTAGTGTTTCTGTAGTTTTTTTTTTTTAAGTTATCACCTTGTGACCATCCCACTGGGGGAGGGCTTGAATGCCAGAAAAAACAACTTTATTTGATGGTAGTATTTATATGGCACTTTAAGTTTTGCAGTATATTGCCGGGTCTTCACACAGTGGCCCGCACATTTGTTGTTCAGTTGTTTCAGTCATGTCCAAGTCTTTGTGACTCCATTTGGGGTGTTCTTGGCAAAGATACTACACATAGTAGTCTCTTAATAAAGGCTTGTTGATTTAATTTATGTTACCTTTTTTGATCTTCACAACAACCCAATGAGGTAAATGCAGTTAGCATTCCCATTTTCCATTTGCCCATGGCCAAAGGCTAGTTAGGTGTCTGAGGCAGGATTGGAACTCAGATCTTCCTGACTCTAGGCCCACTGCACTGTCTAGCTGCCTTTCTAGTCTTCTTAAGTTCTCCATGGACCAGTTCCAGACCTGTCTAAGGGTCTAAGCTGCAATTGAACTGTTGACCTTCCCCAGAACTGCAATGAGCTGCAATGTCTCCAGTTCCTACTTTCCTGTCTTGAAGCTTCAGTACTTGGTACAAGGCATACCGCATGTCAGTTCTAGTTCAGTCCTTGCTTTAGCTTCTTCCCCTCCTTCACACATCCCATCCATCCACCTACCCACCCTGGCCATCTTCCTTCCCTCCCCTCTTCCCCCACCACTCCCTTCATCTCCTTGTTCTGGAAGCTATAGTCAGGTCAGTATTACCATTGCTTCAGAAAAGGGCAGCTCTAATTATTAGGAAGATTTTCCTTGTGTGGATCTGAGATCTGTTTTATCAATCAATCAACATTTATTAATCGCCTACTAGGTACCAGGCACCGTGATCCTTCCCATGTCTGCTAGACCTGCTTTCTGACAGCCCTTCAAATATCTGGAAACTGCTATCGTGTCTCTCCTAAGTATTTCCTTTTCCAGGATAAATATCCCCCAGTTTCTGATCCTGGCTTAGCACAGTGCCTGGCACGTAGTCTCTTAATAAATGCTCGTTGACTTGACCTAGGTTATTTCTTTTGATCCTCCCTCACAATAACCCTGCGAAGGAGGGGCCATCATTATTCTCATTTTACATATGAAGAAAAAGGCTAAGAGAAATTAGGTGACTAGCCCAGGGTCATCTGATCTGGTATGACAAGATCTTCAGACCTGAACACCCACAGGATTGCCAGTGTCCTTCCCAAAATGTGGCATCCAGATGGGAAACAGCAGCACAGTGCTATGGCCCTCCCCTTTGCCCCCATTCCATATTATTGTATCTATCCTTGTAAGTCAGGGATTCCCAACCTGGGCTACAAGAAGCTTATCAAAGGGTATGGGGAAATTCTTGTAAATAATTACGTTGTCTTTTGAAATGAGTCTCTTTATTTTATTTCTTACGTCCATGGTAAACTCTATAATTTACTTCCCTTCATATTGAAAAAGGCGTATAGGAAGGTTTACTGGAAGCCAAGGGGTATAGAGACTGAAAAAGATCAAGATTCCTAAGATTAAGTGTCACATCCTTCACCCCACCCTATTCCTGGCCCATGGCTTAGCACTTTTTTTTCTTACAGAGATGGTCAGGTGATCTCATTGGTGAAGGGTACTCCCAGTTAGGAAATTCCTTCCTCCAATGCAGATCAGCCCTCTATTTACCACTTACAATCTTAGAGAATTGAAGAGAGGTTTAAGTGACTTATCCAAAGTCACGCAATCACTGTGTGTCAGACGTAGGACTTGAACCAGGTCTTTCTGATTCTGATGGTGGCTCTCTTGCTTTCGTTGACCAGCATATAACAGAACTTAATAAATGTCTGTTGAATTATATTGGATTAAAGGGATCTGAGCAGGACAGGAGACATTGGGATGTCCCATCACCTCACTCACTCTGGACACTGTGACACAGTCATTGGTAGTTAAAGTTGAAGCTAGAACTCACAGTGCCTGAGTTTTAGGCCTGTATTCAGACCTCCCAGGTCTGTCCTTCTCCCCCCTCCCCTGGCCCTTGCCACGTGTCTTTGAGTTTCCATGATCTCCTGTTCAGAGCAGGACGTGGCTTGTAATTTCTTTTTGCTTCATTGTGTTGAAAGCCTCAGAAGCCAGGCAGTTCCTCCCTTAGGGCAGAGATTGTGGTGGATGCGGGGAGAGGTCACTGTTCTCCTGTCTTGCAGGTTCTACAACAAGGTTCTCTCTTTGCATGAGGGGTCAGCCACCCCTGTGGGTAACCCTCTGCTGGCCTACACCCTCATTAAGCGGCTACAGTCTGATTGGAGGAATGTTGTGTACAGCCTGGAAGCCAGTGAGAACATCCGAGGTACTGAGCGGAAAAAGGGTGGAGGTTGGGAGGGATTCTATTGATTAATCTGGGAAAGCCGTCCTAGTCCATTACAGTCCCAGCCCAGAGCCATGACTTCCAGGGTCCTCTGACTACTAACCCAGTCCCATGCAAGGGAAGAGTCAGGGCCCAGAATGTGTTGTCAAGGACATAGGGCCCCAAATGCTGTGCTCTTTGATGTGTCCAATACCTTGGGCAACCTAAAGCAATGCCCAGTGCATGAGGATGCATGCTGTCCAAGGGAATACAAACATAGACACAGGGAAAGCCACCCAGGTAACTGGACTCCCTGGAGAGGCTTTTCCAATTTCTGAGAGGCCAAGAAGAGGTACCCCATCTCTTTTTCTCCTTTCTGTCAGCCCGCTCACCTCAACAAAAGAGCCAATTGAGCACAATGACCACCCACGATTATGAGAGGACTTATGTTGGAGCACACTATAGTATATTCTCTATACAGAGAAGTGACAGAATCAGAATACAGACGGGGGCATATTTTTTTTAACATAGACAATTTGGGATTTGTTTTGCTTGAGTATACGTTTCTGTAACAGCAGTTTTGTTTTTCTTGCTTTCTCAAAGTGGAGAAGGGAGGGAGAAAATGTGGGTCTGAAAACAAAATAAAATGGACTTGTTTTTTTTAAAAGAGCCAATTTGGGGAAGATTGGCAGAGAGGGCTGGGCTGCCTCTGCTTTTGTGTGCTGCCCACAGACGGCGTCAGAGTCGATGGTGCCCTCTCTGCGATTGTTGGGAGCAGCTCCCTTCTTCCTGTCTGCACAAGGAAATTGTTCTGCCTCCCTTGTTTTGATAACATCATTTTTTGAGATCTTGGGGTAAAAAAAAGGACAAATTGTTCTTGTTATTCTCCTCCCCGCTTTGGGTCGAGGGAAGGGGCATGTGCTAACTGCACAATTGGGTAGGTGATATGGGCCCAGCACCCAAAGCCTGTGAGTCCTCAGGAGGCTTCTTTTTTGGCGGAGATGAGCCTGGGATTGGACAATGAACCAGCGAGCTCATTCTTGTATATTCAGGAGAAAGAATCTCAGAGTAGTATGAGACTGGGCAATGAGGGATTTGGAGTCAGAGGAACATGGGTTCTGACCTTGGCTTTGTCACTGTTGGGGGGCAGATTACTTCAGGTTTCTGGGCCTCAGTTTCTTTACTGGGTAAAATGATAAGGCTAGATTAGATGACCTGTGAGGTCCCTTATAGCTGTGAATCTTTGAGTCCGTGCCATTTTCTTAGTGGGACCACCCTCTAATTGGCCTAATAAGAAGAAAAACATAGAAAGGATCATGTATGGAAGGTCAGAATGGGCCTCAGAACCCAATCTAATAATAATAATAATGATAGTAAACATTTATTTAACACTTACTATGTGCCAGGCAATGTGCTAAGCACTTTATAATTATTATCCCACTTGATCCTTACAGCAGCCCTGGGAGGTAAGTAGTATTACTATCCCCATTTTACGATGAGGAAACTGAGGCTCAGATAGGTGGAGTCGCTTGCCCAAGGTCACACAAGTATGAAGTGGTAGAGTTGGTATTTGAACCCAGGCCCTCACAGTACTTCCCCCACAGTACCACGCTGCCTCTGATGAGTTAATGAGTTGCTAACTCCAAAAAATTCACCCCTCTGGGATTGAGCTTGTCCACACTTAGCTGAGCTGGTGCTTGGTGATAGGCCCAGGGTCCATCACCAGGCCTCTGATGAAACCCTTCTAACTCTCCTTGCCCTGCTGGCTTAGCTTGTCTGAATCCAGGGTCACCCTAACCAATGAGGAAGCTTGGGAGGGGGTGGGGAGAGCACAGGGAGAGAGGACTCTAGTTCAGTCCTAGTTAATTGTCTTCCCATGGGGATAGGGGAGGGAAAGAGGGAGAGAAGGGGGAGGGATAGGGAGAAAGCCCTGGGCATGATCTGCTCTCACATTCCCCCTTAGTAAGATCCTCCCTTGGGACAGCTAGCTGCCCTGAAGTCAAGAGGACCTGAGTTCAAATGTGACCCCAGACACTTGACAGACTTACTAGCTATGTGACCTTGGCCAAGTCACTTAACCCAATTGCCCTTCCTTCCCACCTCAAAAAAAATGTTAAAAAAAAAAAAAAGATCCTCCCTATAGAAACATCCTCCCAGTGCCTGGATAGAAACTCAAAACTAAGCAACCATGACTCGCAAAAAGCATTCCTTACAACAATCCAATGAGGTAGAGTGACTAAAGATTATTATTCCCTTCCATCTGTAAAATGGGGATAATAATAGCACTACCCCCCAGGGTTGTCATGAGGATCACATGACTTAGCACATATAAAGCGTCTTTAAAATCTTAAAGTACTCTGTAGGGTGTCCCCAAAAGTCTTGGTGTCATGTTAAGCCTCAAGAGCTATTTAAAAGCTATTAAGTTTTTATAGCTTACAGCGGCCCCAAGACTTTTTGGATGCCCTTTATAAATTCTAGCAATTAATTAAAATTGCTAGCATTAATTATTAATTAATTAGTTTAATTAGTTAATTACAAGTGATAGCAATTAATTAGAGGGCTAGCCATCAAAAAGGTACAAAGTAGTTCTGTGACTTGCCCAGCGTCACCCACCTTGTAGATGCCTGAGCCAGAATTCCAGCCCAGGTCTTCTTTCCACTCTCCCAAGCTGCCTCTCTTACTTGATCAGACACACTGAACCTTTATTTCTAATTTTGGGTGTTTGCTGATTGCTAATAAGTATTCATGGCACATTTTGTAAGAGGCAACCCAGCAAAGTGAACGGAAAGTCAGATTTGGAGTCAGGAAGACAAGGTTTCACCTCCTGCCTCTGATATTTACTAGCTATGTGATCATCTAACAATCTACTCTCTCTGTAAGTCGGTTCCAGCATACTGAGCAGTATGCTGGAACCAACATATAGTGAGAGTCGGTTGTTAAATTTTCAGCATAAACATTTATTGGAAACAGACAAATACTACAAATCAGGACTTGATTGTTTTGTGGCTCGTCTAGATTTTAAAAAGTGATAAGGACAATATTAATAATGCAGAATAGACAACTTTTTCCCTCTAGGGAACTGGTTGTTAAACATTTACTAATAACTACCTCTCAGGGTTGTCTTAAGGCTCAAATGAGATAATGTATGTAAAGCACTTTGCAAACTTTAAGCCATTTAAGTGTCAGAATGATTATTGTGTGTGTGTGTGTGATGTTCAACATTTTCATTAGAATTCCCTGGACCAAAAAATAAAATAAAATAAATAAAAATTAAAAAAATTAAAAAAATTTAAAAAATTAAAAAATTAAAAAAATTTAAAAAAATTAAAAAAAATAAAAAAAATAAAAAATAAAAAAAAAAGAATTCCCTGGACCCATGCTCCGCGTTTATCCCCAGAACCAGTGATTGCCCCATCTGCTCCATACTTCCCATTGTAACAGCTTTGAAACCCATCTGGGTCCTCTTGTCCACAATTAATGCTCAAATACCTTTCTACTATTGGTCATTACCACGGCTGCCCCAATCCCTTCCTGGGTAATTGCCTTGCAGGCTCCTGTATTCTGTACCAGCCGGTCTTTGCCTCTTTCTTTCACAGGCTCCTCTTCATCTTCCTGACCACCAAATGTGGATGTTCCTAAAAGTTCTGTTCAGGGCCCCCTTCTCTTCTCTTCTCTTCTCTTCTCTTCTCTTCTCTTCTCTTCTCTTCTCTCTCAGCAGTTTCATTAGCTCCTTTGGCTTCTTTGTAGTTGACTCCCAAATTGATTCCTCCAGTCCTGGCCTCTCTTTTGAACCCCAGATCCATATTTCTCAAGTTGTTGTTGTTGAGTCATTTCAGTCATGAAATGTATTTGAGGCTAGATTTGAACTCAGGTCCTCCTGACTCCAGGCCTGGCTCTCTATCCGCTGTACCACTTTCCCACCTCAATTTAGGTTCACAGGTGTAGAGATAGAAGGGAGCTCAGGGGCCATCTGGGTCAGCTTCATTTTACACATGAGGAAGCTAAGACAGACACAGTCACACAGATGGTAAGTATCAGAGGTGGGATTTGAACCCAGGTCCTCTGATTCCAGGGTTCCATTGTACCATGCTGCACTTCCCCAACATGAACAAATTTAAGTTTATCATCTTTTTTTCTTAAATCTGCTTCTTGTTCCATCTCTCCATTTGTAACCTTGGGGTTATCCTTGATTCGAACCCTCCTCCCTCACCTCTCATATTTAATCACTTATCAAGTCCTAGCTGTTTCTACTTTGAAATATCTCTTGTATTCATCCTTTCCTCTCTGATCTCCACACTGACTCTAGAACAGATCCCCATTACTACCTACATGGACTATTGAAATAACTTCCTGATAGGTCTTCCCCTTATCACACTCTCTCATCTTCCAATCCATCCTTCATACCCCTTTCAGAATAATTTTTCCCATGCATGAACCAAGGCACGTCATTCCACTGCTTAAAAGTCTTAAGTGGCTTCCTGGTGCCTTATTTTAAAGTTCAAACTGCTTTCTTTACCTGGTGTTGAACACCCTACGTAACAACACCCTCCATAACTACCTGACTATTCTCCCACAGTACTAACCTCCACACAATCCAGTCACATTAGACTATTTTGGACTCCAAATACCCCAGGAAGCCTCCTGCCTCAATGCTTTTATTTTTATTAGTTAATTTATTTATTTTTAGTTTCCAGCATTCATTCCAGCATTAAAACATAAGTTTTAAATTTTCTCCCCCTCTCTCCCCGAGGTGGCCTGCACTCTGACATAAGCTCCACTCCTATTAAATATATTTCCACATTAGTCACATTGCTTGGAAGAATTATAATGAATGGGAGAAACCATGAGAAAGAAAAAAAACAAAATAAAACAAAACAAAAAAAGAAAACAGCCTGCTTCGCTCTGCATTCAGACTCCCTCGTTCTTTCTCTGGATGTAGATGGCATCTTTGATCATGAATCCTTCAGAATTGTTTCAGGTCCTTGCATTGCTGATAAGGGCTAAGTCTATCAAAATCAGTCGCTGGGGCTGTTATTGTGTACCATGTTCCCCTGGTTCTGCTCATTTCACCCAGCATCCGTTCATATAAGTCTTTCCAGGGTTTTCTGAAGTCTGCCTCCTCATCATTTCTTATAGCACAATAGTATTCCATTTCATTCATACACCACAACTTGTTTAGCCTTTCGCCAGCTGATGGGCATCACCTTCATTTCCAGTTCTTGGCCACCACAAACATTGCTGCTATAAATATTTTTGTATATACAGGTCCCTTTCCCACTTGTGTGATCTCTTTGGGATATAGCCCTAGAAGTGGTATTGCTGGGTCAAAGGGTATGCACATTTTTATAGCGCTTTGGGCATAGTTCCGAATTGCTCCCCAGAATGGTTATGCCTCAATGCTTTTGCTCATGCTGTTACTACCTTAAACCAGGTGTGGGGAACCTGCTGCCTCAAAGCCACATATGGCCCTCTAGGTCCTCAAGTGCAGCCTTTTGACTGAATGCAGACTTCACAGAACAAACCTGTCCTCCAAATGTAGCCCATCCTTTAAAGCCAAACCTAAGGATCTTGTCTCCCAGAAAGGCCCTGGTTTCCTTCCTGTTCTCTCCTCCCTGCTCCTCCCCTGCCATTAATGACCTTCCTTCCCCCTCAGACCTTGTATAGCACATTCCTGACAACTCTAGTTCACTCATTGTGTAATGTTGCATATTACAGTTGTCTGGGTTTGTGTCTGACCCACCCCTGGACTAGACCGTGAGCTCCATGAGACCAGGGACTTGGGCTGATGCCCCCCCAGTGCCTAGCACTCTGCTCTGCTCACAGTGAACATTGGTTAAACATTGGTGGCATTTTTCAATAGTATAGTAGAATACGGCAATAGCACAAAAGGGGTAGTAGGACCTGGGCCTGTCATTCTATTGGCATAGGAAGCAACCAGGTGAAGAAACTCCCTCTTCCAGTGCAGGTTGGCACCTCCTTGATGACTTCTAGTCTTAGGAGGGCCCTGAGAAGTTAAGGGACTTGTCTATGGTGTCACAGCCAGCATGTGTCAGAGGGGGGCCTTGAAGCCAGGTCTCCCTTGCTCTGAGGGCAGCTCTCCAGCTACTGGGTCGGGCTTCCTCTCAATTGCACAAAAGGCATATGAAATATGAAGTGAACCAGGACACAATATAGATTAATGCAGGTGTGACAGTGATGGGAGCAATTGCCTGCAAGGCCCCTGGATGGAAAGGAGACAGACGGTGATGGGGCAGGGAGGAGAGTGATGATCTAAAAGGGCAGGTATTTGATCCTCTTACACTGAATGGAGAAAAAAGGCTCCTGCCACAGGTCAGGGGAATTCTCGAGCTTCTTAATCTCTGTCTCTGTCTCACACAAACATATTCCCTCCCCCCTCTCTGTTTCTCTCCCCTTCTCTCTCTCCTCTCTCTCTCTTCCTCTCTCTCTCTTTCTCTCTCTCTCTCTCTCTCTCCCTCTCTTTCTTTCTCTCTCTCTCTCTCTCTCTCCCTCTCTTTCTTTCTCTCTCTCTCTCTCTCTCTCTCTCTCTCTCTCTCTCTCTCTCTCTCTCTCTCTCCCCTCCCCGCCCCCCATTTAGAAAGTAGACACTGATCTAAGAATTATCCGTCTTTAGGAGGAAGTTAGGGAACTGGAAGACCATGGTGCATTAGGGTGAACTGAACTTTTGATGTCTTAGGGACAGTTTTCTTAAGATTTGATATCCTGGAATTGGACCCAGTTTGATACTAAGCATTTGCAGACATCTTTGTAAGCTTCATGGAACCTGGGTTCAAGTTTCTGTACTTGCTAGCTTTGTAGTCATAGTAGTATGTAGTTATGCTAGTCATACTGACATACATTGTGAAAGTCATTTCCCTTTGTCAGGGCCTCAGTTTCCTTATCTTTAAAATGAAGGTGTTGGACTAGATGAGGTTTTTTTATGGCTCTGAAGCTGTGTTCGGAGGCCCCTCCCTGCTCCTGAGATTCTGTAATTTAAAGTCCCTCCCATATCTGACATTCTAGATTTTAAGATCTCTTCCAGCTCTAATAGTCTGTGTTCCAGGGTTCCCCCCAGCTCTGTATGCTCTAAAGTTCTGACATTCTATGTTTTATTCTATGTTCTGAGGTCCCTCCTAGCTCTGACATTCCCTGTTCTAAGGGCCCTCCCAGCTCTGACAGTCAGTGTTCTAAGAGCCCTCCCAGCTCTGGCATTCTGTGCTCTAAGGGCCCTCCCAGTTCTGACATTCTGTTTTCTAAGGGCCCTCCCAGTTCTGACATTCTGTTTTCTAAGGCCCCTCTCAGCTCTGACATTCTGTGTTCTAAGGCCCCTCCCATCTCTGATGGTCTGTGTTCTAAGGCCTCTCCCAGCTATGACATTCTATGTTCTAATGTCTCTCTCAGCTCTAAGATTTTGTGGTTTAAAGTCTCTCCCAGATCTGACATTCTGGGCAGCACTGAATCTCTTTGGGTTGGGAATCATATTAGGCTCACATGCAGTAGGTGCTCAATAAATGTAAGATGAATGAATGCATTTTTTTTATGATTTCACAGCCTTGAAGGATGGCTATATAAAAGTGGAGCAGGACCTCCCTGCCTTTGAGGACCTGGAGGGGGCAGCCCGGGCCCTGATGCGTCTACAGGATGTGTACATGCTGAGTGTGAAAGGACTAGCACATGGGACTTTTCAGAGAGTCACCGGCTCTGATGTCACTGACTTATACAGGCCCAGCCAGGTTTTTCCCCTCTCAGCAGATGACTGCTTCCATGTGGGTAAGGTAAAGGCATTCTGTTGTTTAGGAAGGCTGCTGACAGCTGAATAGGCCCTAAGGAGGGCACCCGTAATGAGAATGGGACTAAGGACTAGATGGTAGAAAGATCAGTTGAAAGAATTGGGAGAGGGGTGGTTAGGTCGTGCAGTGGATAGAGCACCAGTCCTGGAGTCAGGAGGACTTGAGTTCAAATCCAGCCTCAGTTGCCTACCAACTCTGTGACCCTGGGCAAGTTGCTTAACCCTGATTGCCTTGCCAAAAACAAAAAACTAGGAGTAGTTGACTTAAAGAAAATTTGGGAGGAGTATGATGCCTGTCTTCAAAGTGCTTTAAGGGCTGCCAAGGCTTAGACTTACTCTGCTTGGCCTCAGAGGACAGAACTCCGAGCAGTTGAGGAGAGTTAGAAGGAGATAAGTTTTAACTCAAAGGAAAGAAAAAAATATTCCTAATAATGAGAATTGTGGGCTGGACTGCCCCAAGGGCAGTTGGTTTCCCATCAGCCAAAACCAGGGCTTGGCTGGGGTCTGGCATACTTTTCTTTCTGAGAGTCTGATGTTGTCCAAACATTTCCTCTTCTCCTTCTGGAAGGCTGGGTCCTGGAACTGTAGTAGGGACTTGAGCGGAGGAGTGGCCTGATAGAATCCATGCACGAGGAAGATGATTCAGGCGGTGGTATGCGGGATGAGACACCTTCATAAATGTCAGCAACTGACCCTTGGTGCAGCCAAGGGTAGTTCAGACTCGCAGGAGCCAGAGTCAACCAATGTATCCTCAGTCAAAGAGATTTAGGGAGATGCCATTCTTCATAATGAGGAGCTGTTCTCTATGTTGAAGAATATGCCTCCATTGGGGTGTGCCCAGGCCCCTCAGTGGGCACATCTATACCTCCTTTGGAAGATTCAAAGACCCAAACAAAGGCTCACCACACCATACACTCACCGTGTTGAACTGTTGCTCAGGAGAGTCAGGAATCAGAGCTCAGAGGGGCATGCTTGTGGCTAGTTTAAATTCAAAGCAGGATTTCTGTGCTCTCCTGTATGACTATAACGTATGTGACACCAGCAGGAAGGGACCTCTCAACAACCAAAGCCAGATGTTCTCTTTCAGTGGGTCATTTCCTAGAAGCCACTTGGAAATGCTCCTGACTTAAACCATTTCCTTGGCAGAACAACCTACCTACGGTCACTTTTTATTAGTTATACTTCACTTCCCACTCTGCCTACAGCCAAGGAAACTGAGGCACAGAGCCTCAGTCACACTTTGAGTCAGTAGCAGAGGTAAGATAGGAACTAAAAATAGCTCCCAATTCTGTAGCATTTAATTAGGTTTATAAAAGGGCTTCTCTCCAACTTAGACTTTGTGGTAGACAATCCATCAAAGAAGAAGAGCTTGAGACTCAAAAACACTTGTGCAGGGTCACAGAACTAATATATATCAGAGCCAGACAGACCCAAGTGCTCCTGCCACTACATCATTCAGTCTGGTCATTAGTTAGCTTGTTCAGCTAGAGTACCTCCAAATATTACCTGACCGGAGGGAGACCCTTGCATGTCTCCTCCTCAGTAATGCCCACAGCCTCTGCCTTAGTCCAAATCTTCATTACCAGCTGCCTAGACTACAGCAATGACCTCCTAACATCTTCTGTCCTCCAAGCTCTCCCTGCTCCAAACCATCCTGCATACCACCATCTTAGGCACAGATTTGGTCGTCACTCCTCTGCTCAAGTCCCTGCCGTGGTTCCCCGTTGCTTACCAAATCAAGTTCCTACTTTCCCTGATGTCTCTGGCCCTTCCCAGTCTAGGGTTGAGGCTTATCCCAGCTTTACATCTCCTCCTGTCCTTAACATTCTAGAGAATCTGAATTGCCATTATCTGCTGTTTCCATCTGGAGCACTCTGACCCTTGTGCCTTGGCCAATTCTTTGGTAAGCTAAGAACACTCTCCTTCGGTTTCTGAAGGTTGAAATCCTACCTATCCTTCAAGACTCAGTTCTGATGACTCCTCCACCAAGAAGCCTTCTCTGGTCTTCCCAGGCAGAAATGATCTTGCCTTTCCAGAATCTCATTTAATACATGGTTTACATTTCCCTTGCATACTTTATGATCTATAGGGTGTCCCAAAAGTTGAATAATAATTTTCTTTTTCTTTTTTGTTGTTGTTCAATTGTCAGTGGGGGAGAAAGTAGGAGAGAGAAAATAAATGCTTGTTAATTAGAAATATATATGAGTAAATATGTTACTATATACTATTATGTATACTATGTACCATATAATAAATATAATGTTATTATAAAAATAATAGCTGGGATTTATAGGAAAGAAGGAAACAAGCATTTATTAAATGCCTACTATGTGCTAAGCACTTTACAGATGTTATCCCTTTTGATAATCACAACAACCCTGGGAAGTAGGGAGCTATTATTAACACTATTTTATAGTTGAGGAAACTGAGACAGAGGTTAAATGACTTGTCCAAGGTCACACAGGTAACGTGTGATTTGAACTCAGGTTTTCATGACTGTAGATAGAGCCCAGCCCTCTTAACCACTGTGCCATCGAGCTGCCACACTTATCATTTCAAGAATTTGTGATGGTGTAGGTATGGGTACTCCCTCCAACCTTGAATATTTTCTTTGTTATTCCCAAACTTAGTAAATGGTCTTTGAGACCTGCTCTGGCTTGAAACATTCCTCTCCTCTCTAAATTTAGCCAGGCGGGTCTTCAAACAGTAGTCCTTTACCAGGCCTACACTCAAAGCTTTTCTAGCTTGGTAGGATCTATCTAAGGATGCCATCAACCAGGGGCAGGGCCTTTGAGAACAGAAGATCACTTCTGTGCCACAAAGAGGCATCCAAGTAATATTTTAGTCAAGGCTGAATGAGGCTTTAAAAAAAGTGTTTATAAAATGCTCAATTGAATTTTTTCATTTGATTCTCACAATACAAGAAAATACTATAAATATTAGTATCTCCTTTTCCTGATGAGTAAACTGAGGCTTAGCGAGATTAGGTGATTTATGCAACATAAAACCAAAAACCAACAAACATAAATATTTATAAGTAGCAGATCCAGTACTCAGACCTAGATCTTTCCAATACCATGAATCCTTTCTCATAGACTTTATCTTGAAAATTGGCGATGATACAAGATTCCCACTGGAAATCCAGAGTCTCCCTTATCTCTTGAGTCTCCCTGTTGTTTCCTTACTTGGTGGAGGGAGTGGGAGGGGAGTGAGGCCTTCATCTTGACTTTTCTGCTTCCTTGTAGGTAGCCTATGACATGGGGGATTACTACCATGCCATCACTTGGCTGGAAGTGGCCGTCAGCCTCTTCCGAGGCTCCTATGGGGAGTGGAATACAGAGGACGAAGGGAGCCTAGAAGATGCTCTGGACTACTTGGCTTTTGCTTATTTCCAGGTAGGAGCATAGGTGGGACAGAGGGAGTCAGACTAGTGGTTGTAAGGGACCTCAGGGGTCATCTAGTACAACCTTTATCTGAAGCATGAGCTGCAGTGGGGCAGAGACAACATCTGAGTTAAACTTGTTTTAAATCTCTAACTTAACAAACAACATAGGCATTTCCATGTGCATAGTAAACCAAAAAAAAAAAAAAAAAACAATTGTACGCCAAGCTGCAGATCTCTATTATGCTTTTATGTTTAACTATATAATAAATTCAATCTGTAGCTTTCAAAGTTATACTGGTGCCCCCTGACTTTCCTTATCTTCCCTTCTCTGCTTCAAAAAAAAAGTACCTCAACGACCTTTTTTGTTTCCCTTTCCCTTTCCTATCCTACCCCCACCTCTCAATGGAAAAAAAAGAAAAGAAAAACAAAGCCCTTGTAACAGGCCAAGAAAAACAAATTCCCTTGTTGGCTGAGTCCAAAAATGTTTGTCTGATTCTTCATCTTGAATCTATCACCTCTCTGCCAAGAGGTAGGGAACATGCTTCATTATTAGTGCTCTGGAATCAGAGTTGGTCATTGCATTGACCAGAGTTATCAAGTCTTTCAAAGTTATTTTTCTCTACAATGTTGTGTTATCATATAAATAGTTCTCCTGTTTCGACTAACTTCATTCTATATCAGTTCATAGAGGTCTTCACAGGTTTCTCTGAAACTGTCAATTTCATCATTTCTTACAGCACGTTAATGTTCCATTACATTCATGTATCATAATTTGTTTGGCCATTCCCCAACAGATGGAATCCCACCCCACCCCACTCCCAGCCCACCCAGGTTGAGTTCTTTGCTACTACCAAAAGAGCTGCTTAGCTAAATTTTGTATCTTCCCTCAGGACTTGGCATTGTATACAGACAGGCTGAATAAATGAATATAACATTTATTCTTTCAGTCAGTGTGTATACATTTCTGGCTTTGTTTTCTTCTCTTTGCATTACTTCAGTTGGTCAGTCAATAAACATTTGTTAAGCACCTACTTTTTATATATCTCATATTTATTTTTAAAAGTTAAATGTAAGTATTCCACTGCAATTCTACTTTTCTGTCTTTGACCTCTTTGAGTTATACGTCCAAAAGTGGTATTATTGGGTCAAAGGTTACAAACGGTTTAGTTAATTTTTGAAACATAATTCAAAATTATTTTTCAGGATGATTAAACCAATTCTGGGCTCCACCAACATTATATCAATCTGTCTGTCTTCCCGAAGCCTCTCCAACACTGACTACTTCCATCTCATTATCTTTGCCAATCTGATAAATATTGGGTGATACTTCAGTTTTTTAAATCTACATTTGTCTTATTAATGATCTGTAATATGTTTTAATATAGTTATTGATAATTTCTATTTATTCTTTTGAAACCTATTTGTTCATATCCTTTAACCATGAATATATTGTGATGGTTCTTGGTCACATTAGATAGATAGATAGATAGATAGATAGATAGATAGATAGATAGATAGATAGGTATTATATACCCTTTTTTAAATATATCTTGGATATCAGACTTTTATCAGATATTTGATGCAAATTTTTCCTACTCAATAGTTTATCTTCTTATTCTAGTTGCATTGATTTTGTTTGTTCACTACTCAAATGGAACTGTGATTTCACTGTGGATGATTTATCTAATGATACCAATCACAACCCATCCATGCCTCTGTGACTCTTGTCCAAATCCTTCTGTAAGTCTACCACAGGTTGTCCATTCAACATACATGGACCTTTCTTGGTTTCACTTGACATTATAGGATATCAGTGGAATATATGGACTCTCCACTAGTTTTTTTCTTGCTCTCACCCTCTCACCAGTCTATGTATCTATATATAATCTATACACATAGATTATATATAGATATATTTAAAATAATTTCCTTTATTTTGGTTCTTTTTCATAGTTTCTTGCCATCTATTACAACCTACCCACCTTCACCATGGGTCTCTCCATTTCTGTCCGAGTGATACTCATATTTAATTTCTTCAGAGAATATAATAATCCTTGATATGTAACTAAGCAAAATGAGTACAATATTGATATTAAAAATATGGGCCTTTGTTTAAGAGAGAAGTTTGGAGTCATTAAAGGACCTTTCCTGAAGGCAAGGTTTAGTGTCCTGCCTAATTCTGAGCTTAACTCATGCTCCATTTGCAATGTTTTCCAAGATACATATGTACATACATGTGTGCACATATACATGCTATTATATGCATATATGTATATGAACATACAAGTTAGGTACAAATATCCAATGATATGTCAATATATAAATATACTGATATTTGTGTAAAAGCTTAATTTATATAATCAGAAATATCTATTTTTCATTTGTGATCTCCTTGCTTGGTTATAGATCCTCCTCCCTAACCAGTCTTATGAAAGGTATCACTTTCTATTCTCCCCTTTTTAAGGATATGACCTTCTATACTTAGGATGCATATTCATTTGGAGCTTAATGTGATATATGGTGTAAAATACTAGCCTAAACCTATTATCTTCCAAACTGCTTTCCAATTGTCCTAGCAAGTCTTGTGGAATAGATAGTCCTTCTCCTGGAAGTTTGTTTTCTTGGGTTTATCAAGCACAGAGTTACTGTATTCCTTTGTTTCTTGGCCTTGCTTATCTTGTCTTCCATTGATCTACTTTTCAAAATTTTAATTAATAGAGAATTGATGGTTACTTTTTGCAAAGTTAGCCTGAATAGTTTGTTTAATCCCAAGTATAAAGAAACACATATCCAGAGAGGTCAGTCAGGCCAATAAACAGGGCTGGACATTTCCTGGATGTTAAGGTACTGCAGTACATAGAGGGCCAGGCCGGAGCCTGGAAGACTCATCTTGCTGAGTTCAAATCTGGCCTTAGACACTTGCTAACTGTGTGACCCTGTATGATCTTGTTTGCCTCAAGTTCCTCATCTGTAAAATGAGCTGGAGAAGGAAATGGAAAACCACTCCAGTATCTTTGCCAAGAAAACCCAAAAATGGAGTCACAAAGAGTCAGACATGACTGATAAATGACTGAACAGCAACAATGAATATATCTTAACATATCCTAGGATAAGGACAAAATCCTGATACCTGGGGTGGATTATTGCTATTGGGCACATATACCTTTGTTTTGCCCTTTGTTTGATGTCAATGCATATGTGGTTTGAGCATGGAATAGTGGATAAAGAGTTGACCTTGGACTCAGGAAGATCTGAGTTCAAGATTTGCCTCTGACACATGTCAGCTGTGTAAACCCTTGGCAAGTCGTTAGCTTCTCTATGTCCCAGGCAACTCTTGAAGATGATAAGTTGCAGGACAGTTGTTAATCTGTGTTGACAGAGAGGATTTCCTCATTGAGAGCTCCCTACATGAATAAAGTCACAGGACTGGACAAATAAATAAATAAATGCACACATGTGTATATATACATATATGTATGTTACATGCATACACGTGTACATATATAATATATAGACTAACATATATACATGTACACAAACACAATACTTATGTGTGTATAATGCATGCACACACATATATAGTAAATTTCCATCAGTATTTCTTTCCCTTTCACCTTTCATTATTACATATTAGTTTTGTCATATGTTCAAACTAGAAGAGAAGGTATATAACAAGTATTCTGTTGTAATAAATTGGACTTATAATTACAAGTGGAGATTTAACAGGGATGCCCAAGAACATATCTCCTTTGTTCTTAAGAAAGAGCACTCTAATCCTGGAGAACTGCTAAGGCACATGCCTTCCTCTATTCCTTAGAGATGTGGGGACTCCAGATATGGAACGTGATTCATCAATCAAACATGGTCTCTGCCTCTATTGACTTTATTTGAATTTTGTTGTTCTTGTTTTTACAAGGAAGGGTTGGGATGAGGGGGGGACAGGATGCTGTTAAAGGAAAATATTTGCAGAATAAAAACAAAAGGCCACAATAGAATTTAAAATCAGTTATTTAAAATAAATTTTAGAAGAAAGAAAATGTATCCTGATTTAAAAAAAAATATGGTCTTTGAATAACTATTTGGCAAAGGAAGGCCAGCCCTGGGACTATCCAAAATATCTTTATAGCAGGGTGTGGAAGGGGGAACCAGCTCACAAACACCAGTTTCTTTGACCTGTGGAGATTGCTGAGGTCAGGGCTTCATTTCACCCTTGACCAGACTCAGAGAGGCTGGAATGGCAGAGCAAAATGTTAAGACAAACCCACACAGGACTGCTTTCAGTTCCAGGAAAGTGGGTGGAAAGCTCTCTAGTTGTATGATACCATTATGGAAATATTTCTCTTCTCATGCACAAATTCCTAGCTTCTTTTGTAGATGCGAGGAAATACCAAGTCTGAGAATGTTCAGTCCATAGAAGACACAGGGGAGAGAGGAGAGCTGTCTTCAGGGCTAGTCATAGAAAAGAGATGGGGTTTGTTCTGTTTGGCCCCAGGGGGCTGAGAGGGAGATTTGGGTTCAAGGTGAGGATAACTCTAAAAATGAGAGAGCTGTCCCCCAAATGGAATGGGCTGTCTTGGGAGGTAGGAAGTTCCCTCTTACTAGAAATTCCTTCTCACTTTAGTCTTCAACCAAGGGCTGAATGATCTCTTGTCAGGGATGCTTTAGAGAGAATTCGTACTGGACATAGTTTGGATTAAATGCTCTTTGAGGTTGAGTGCTAAGATTCTGTGATTCTCAGAGCAAGTCCCATTTTTAGAGAATTTTTTTTTTAGTCTCACTTAGAGGCTAAAAAACAAAAGACTGTAAGAAAAGAATAGTCCCTAAAGTGTGACTGCTCATTTTAAGATCTCAAGGTAGTTTAAAAATATATATCTTATTCATTTTATATTGAACTTCACTAAAGCCCTTTGATGATGTATTTAACATTCTGCCCTAATAGCCCCCCACCTTTTTGTCATGAGGAGGTGACTAGGTGGCATGGCAGACAGAGCACTGGGCTGCAATTCAGGAAGACCTGAGTTCAAATATGGCCTCAGATACTTATAAGATGTATGACCCTGGGCAAGTCACTTAAATCTCAATTTCCTGAACTGTAAAATGGGGATAATAACACCTACCTCCCAGGGTTGTTGTGCGTGTCAAATGAGTTAATATTTGTGAAGCGCTTAGCACAGAGCCTGGCACATAGGTATTATATCTATTCTCTAGGATCTTTTTTTTCAAACTTTCCAAGTGTTTAGCTTCCTTCTGATGAATTTTTCATTTGCAGTATTATGGTTATTATGTATATCCTTCTTTTGGTTCTACTCATTTCATTCTGCAAAAGTTCACAGTCTTACAGTTTCTATGAGTTCCTCATAGTCCTCATTTCTTACGGCATAATAGTATTCCATTGCATTCATCTACCACAGCTTGGTTAGTGATTCCCAAATAATGGGTACCTATTTTGTTTCTGATTCTTTACTACCATAAAGAATGTCACTATAGTTTTTTGGTGAATATTGGCCCTTTGTCTCTATCTTTGACTTCCTTGGGGGTACATGCCCATCAGTGATATTGCTGGGTCAAAGGCTGTGGACAATTTAGTCCTTTTTCAGGTATAATTCCAAATTGATACCAACTCCAAAGAGTTGGAACAATTTACACTCTATCAAAAGTGTATTAGTGTGTGTCTTCCCACAGTCTCCTTTTGGCTTAACTTTTGAAAACAGTTCATATCATTTAACTACTTATCTACTGGGAAATCAGTTTTGTCATGCTATGTTTGTGTCAATTCCCTGTAGATCTTGGATCTCAGACTTTTCTTCATCACATTTGATGCAGATGTTTTAACCACTCTGTAGTTTCTCTTCTTATTCTTGCCATCATTTGTTTTATTCATGCAAAAAGGCTCTTTAAGGTTGTTGGGGTTTCTTTGGTAATTGAAATGGGTTTATTTTGTGTTTTATGGTCTCCTTGGTCCTTTGGCTAAGAATTCTCCCTCAAGTGATAGTTGTAAAATTATGTTCTCTTGTCCTAATTATTTTTATGATGTGATCTTTTTCTATTCAGAGTGTATATCGATTTTAAGTTTATTGTGGTACAGGGTGTTAAGACGTTGCTCTAAAAATTTTCTTTTTAAAAAAACAATAGATTTTATTGACAACTTTTGTTTTTATATCAGTAATTTCTAAAGAAAGCCTTAATTTACTCTACCCCCACTCTGGAACAAAGAAAAACAATTAAGCAGAAAATTAACCAAAAATCTGTTATGGTGACCCTGTCAGACAATGTATGCAACATTCTGCCCCTGTAGTTCCCCATCTCTCTGCCAGGAGGAAAGAGGTATGGGTCTAACCCTAATTTCTGTCAGTTTTCCAACTCTTCCAGCAATTCTTGCTCAGAAGGATAACTCAATCATTTATTTGTACAATGTGACTTTGGGAAGCAGTATGGTTAGCATGGGAGAAAGAACACTGGTTGTGGAGTCTGAGAACCTGAGTTCAAATTCTGCTCCTGACACTTACTGCCTGTATGACCTGCACTATAAAATGAGATGGCTGGACTGGATTGCCTCTGAGACTCCTTCCACTTATAGATCTGGGACCCTAGAAAAGTGGTGAGAAGTTCTCATGTAAATGGGGAAACAGAAGCAGTGGCTTTCCCACAACCCCACATTAAGGTGCTGCAGATCCTGGATTAGAACAAAGAACATCTCAGTTTCTAGTCTATGTTGGTCCATCTCAATGAGCTTCCTTGTTTATCTGTGATGAGAAGTACATTGGGGGTATTTTCTTAGAAGGCACAATGTAGGCGAAAGAATGCTGTTCTTAGGGGTTCAAATACTGGCTTGACACTTGTGCACTGCCTGATTCTGGGCACTCGGTTTTCTCATCTGTGAAATGGGGAACATAATATGTATATTATCTCCTTCACAAGACAGTAGGTAAAGTGCTTTGTAAACCACAAAACAGTACAGAAAATTATTATTTCTGGTGTTTGGCATGCCTGGAACATTCTAACTAACCAGATTCTTTCCTCTTTGTTGTAGGCAGGAAATGTTTCTAACGCCCTCAGTCTCTCCAGAGAGTTCCTTCGCTACAGTACGTAATGACAAGAAAAAGCTACTGGTTTACTGGAAAACTTCTATTCCTGGAGAAAACTGTCTGGGGAAGTAATGAGCTCCCTGTCACTGGAGCTGCTAAATCAGGCTGAGTGTATGTCAGGGATATCGTAGTAGGAATCCATGTGTAAGGTTGGGACTTTTGACTTCCAAGTAGGGGGCTCATTGATAAGGAAACTCCTTCTGCCAGTGTAGATTATTTCCTTCTCTACAATTTATAATTTGAGAGAGAGCCCAGGGCACTGAGAATGACTTGCCTAGGGTCACACAGTCAGTATATGTCAGAAGTGGGATTTGAATTCAGGGCCAGTTCTGTAACCATTATGGCACGAGGCCTTTAATGACTTGATGTAGGTAGTGATACAAATAAACTCACTTTCGTAACGTCACTTTTAACACTTACAGTATTTGTAACAATCTCGTTGTGAGGCAGGCATGGCAGGTATCTTTGTCATTCCCTACTTAAAGATTCACAAACTGTGGCTTGTAGGGATTCATGGATTTCTAGTAAGAGGGGAGGGACCCTAGTGATCACCTAATCCAGTGCCTCTATTTTACAGAGGAGGGTTCAGGGCTTAAGTGATTTGCCTGAGGGGCTCATGAACAGGCAATGATGGAGCCAGGATTTGAGCAGTTCCAGATCCCCACCTTCTCTCCACTTCTCCAAGTTAAGCTACTTGACAAAGGTCACACAGTGGCTGGTAGAGCTGGGACTGAGCTGGGCATCCTGGCCCCAGGCACGTACTCCTCCAAGTAATCTCCTGTGGCTTTTAGGATTCCAGGATTCTTGGCTATCTTTCATCTCCATAAACTGAATGCAGGCATGGCAGATAGCAATTATTTAATTTTTCTGTTTTGCAGGCATGTTCTTAATTTTCTGAATGTGTTTATTCAGTCATATGTACTTGCATGTCAACAGATTGGGGCATAGCCTTTTTTTAAAGTGTGTCATTGTTAAGGAAGGAAGCTCCCTTTCCCCACCCCTCCCTGCACTCCCCTAGTCAGACCTCAGTGTTGGCTGAGGTATGAAGCAAGTTTTGAGGGTGGGGGTAGAGTGGAGAGAACACAAACCAAATTCAGAGACATTTCAGAGACCAGAGATTTGGAAACAGATCTGGAACTGAGAAGCATCAATGGGAGCTGTGTGTGAAGGAGAAAACCTCTGCGGGATCGGCTCTGTCTGTTTACCTAAGGATATCAATCTTTCCTCTGAATCCCACCCGTCTTCCTGTGGTTCTGTGCCCTGACCTGTCCAGCTGCGGAGTTCAGCTCTGAGCTCCCCAAACAAGGATGGCCCCTCTCTGGCACCACCTCAAGAACCCTTGGGATGGAGATGGAAGAACACTGGACCTAGAGTCAAGAGAATTGGGTCCGAGGCCCAGCTTGGACATCTCCTAACTCTATGAGACAGGAGGGTAGAGGAAAAAACTGCCTCTCGAGTCAGGGGAATTGGGAGCAAATCTTGCCTCTGGTACTTACCTGGCTGCCTTTGGGCAAGTCACTGAAACTTTCCAAGCCTCAGTTTTCTCCCTTGTAAAACGGTAGTGAGCTCTTCTAGCTTGAAATCATGTGACTTTGAACCTCAGTTTCTTTACCTATAAAAAGGGGAGCACTAACATCTGACTTGCTTACCTCTTAGGGTTGTTGTGAGAAAGGTGATAGAGACGTGGGAGCTATTAGTATTTATTACCTAATGCAGCCCCTGAAAGGTGGCATGCCATAAATGATGATACCCCTACCTTGGAGTCAAGAAGACCTGAGTTCAAGGCTCACCTCTGACGCACGGACAGATTCAAGGCTCACATATATAGATGGAGATAGAACATATCTGGGTGGTGCAAGAGCGCTGGGCCTAGAGTCACGGAGACTCATCTTCATGGATTCAAATTCAGCCTCAGATACTTACTAGCCGTGTGACCATGGGCAAGTCACTTAGCCCTGTTTGCCTCAGGTTTCTCGTCTATAAAATGAGCTGGAGAGGGAAATGGCAAACCACTCTACTATCTTTGGCAAGAAAACCCTAAATGAGGTCAAGAAGAATAAGACATGGCTGAAAAAAAAACCTGAATAAGAGACATATTTATGTAGATGAACATGTGGAGCTATGCGTATTTATTACCTAACCAAACCCCTGGAAGGTCACATCTCATAAGGGTTAGTGGGCTTGCCTTGGAGTCAAAAAGGCCTGGGCTCGAGTCTTATCTCTAACACATTCTGGATATATGACCCAGGGCACATCCCTAAATCAGCGTCCCTATCCACAGAGGGAGTTTTCTCTTCGGGGAGTGTATTACAGCTATGAGGTCTCTGGGTTTCACTCTCCTCATCTTTAAAATGACATGGTTGGATTATATGATTTCTAGAGCACCCATTTAGCTCCAGCAGTTAGATGGTATGGTGGGTGGAGCACTGGGCCTGTAGTCAGGAAGACTCGAGTTCAAATCCATCTTGATCCTGGACAAATCACTTAACCTCTGCATCTCAGTTTCTTTATCTGTAAAACAGGGACAATAATAACCCCTTACCTCCCAGGGTTATTGCGGGGCTCAAATGAGATAATAATAATAAGTCATTAGCACAATGCTTTGCACAAAGTAAGCGCTATACAAATGTTAGCTATTATTATTATGTTCTCATCTGTAAAACGGGATCACAATAACTCATAGGAGTTTTATGAAGAAAGTCCTTTGCAAACATTAAAGCACATGAGCTATTATTATTGTTTGGAAAACAAACAAGCAAGCAAACAAGTCCTCTCTGTTCCCCTTGGGCATTTTGGCTGATATTTCCAGCATCTGCTTTCCTCTCAGACCTCCGTTAGTCTAACAGAATCTCATTCTGATTACTACTGCTGGTGACTATTATTTTAAATTGGCTCCTATTTCTATAATATCTTATAATTTAGCAAGGCCTTTTCTTACAGAGATCCTCAGAGATTGGGAGTGCAAGGATTGTTGTTCTCTTCCCCCTCTCCCCCAGGTTATGGATGTGTATTTGACAGATGCTGTGATTTATAAGTGACTTGTCTGTGTGGAAGCCTCGACCTTCTGCTAGACTGTAGCTCCAGTGAGGACAGGCACGAATTATATGTAATCTAAACTTCCAGTGTTCCTAAGCACCTAGCATTATGCTGGGCATGGAGTATGTGCTTAAGAAATATTTGCTGCATGAGAAAACTAAGACTCAGAGAAGTTGACTGATTTAGCATATTAGGACTAGAAGGGATAATAGAAATCTCAAAGTGGAATCCCTACTTTTCCATTGAGGAAGCTGAAGATTGGAGAGCAGAGGAGCCTTACTTAGCCAATGTCAAGCAGCAAATTAGTGGCAGAAGGAGGATGAGCCCTCAGGTCCCTGGCACTTAGTTCAATGCATCAAAAACAAACAAACAAAGTTACACTGTCTCGTTCATACTTTCTGTCCATGTGTCTGATTTAAATATGACTAACAAGTTGGGAAGGCAGGAATTGAACCCAGTCCTCTGACTCCATATCTAGGGTCCTTTCCACTATATCTCACTGCCACGAGAGTTGTTCAGTATTTCTTACAACCACTTCATGAAGCAGTTTATAAGAGCATTTTCTTTTCAGAGATATAGAGGCAAAGAGAATACTTCTATTGCTGTTATTATTAATAATACTTAAAGTAGTTCCCCTTTAGATCATTTAGCTCAGGGATCAGCAAACTATATGAGACTTTCAGAGCCTGCATCCTTAAATCCTCAGGAGGTAAAAGAGGTCTTGTAGCCCAACCCCTCTGCCCACCAAGAATGTAGGTTAGGACTACAAGGGATCCTGCAACCATATGGCACAGTGGATAGACTCATCTTCCTGAGTTCAAATCTGCCTTCAGACATTTACTAGCTGTGTGACCCTGGGCAAGTCACTTAACCCTGTTTGCCTCAGTTTCCCCATCTGTAAAATGAGCTGGAGAAGGAAATGGCAAACTATTCCAGTATACTTGCTAAGAAAACCCCGAACGGGGTCACAAAGAGTTGTACACAACTGAACAACAAAAACAGGAGATCCATGTACAGCTGCCCTGATCTCATTTTAAGTAACATCTTTAGTCTCTTCAACTCTAAACCTATACTCTTAGAAATCCAAGAGTCCTGGGGTACTCAAACCCTGGAACTCAGGTTCTAGACTTTCCTATGGTTTTGCATGTGTGGCAATGGAAAGAAGGAGGCAGAAGATCTGTGTCTGAATCCTGACTCTGCTACATACTACCTATGTAACCATGGCTAATTATAATAGCTCATCTTTGTATAGTGCTAACTACATGCCAGGTACTGTGCTAAATGCTTTATAATTATGAACCCATTTGATCTTCACAACAGCCCTGTGAGGTAAGTGGTATTATTATCCCCATTTGAGATGAGCAAACTGAGGCAGACAGAGGTTAAGTGACTTGCCCAGAGTCACACAGCTAGTAAGTGTGTGAGGCCAGATTTGAACTCAAGTATTCTTGATTCCAGCCGCAGTACTCTATCTATTGTAATTAACTTCCCTGGGGTCTCAATTTTCTCATCAGTAAACTAAGGGAGTTGTAGTAGATGACTGCTAAAGTCTCTTCCAACTCTAAATCTGTGGTTCTATAATGAGATCCTCTGTGGATGCCTTGATTTAGAAGTAAGAAACTCCTTTCTTCTCTGCCCAGACACACATGCACATTGGCAGATTCAGATTAATGAGGCTCAACCTAGCCCTTACCTAATACCTTAGTTCATATGTAACCTAATTCTGGGATAGAAGTTACCAGCAGCAAAAGGAACATCTAGACATGGAGTCTCAGGTTCAATTACATTACAGTTGAAGAGGACCTTAGAGTTCATTTGATCAATTCCCCTCATTTTACAAAGGAAACTGAAGCCCACCTCTTAAAATGCAATTTTATTGGTATAAATGCAAAGTCCTACACTTGGATTCAAAAAAATCAACCATACAAGCAAAGGATGAGGAGGTATGGCTAGGCAACCATTCCTGTCAAACAGATATGGAGGTGTTCATGGACCACAAATTCAGTATGAGCTAGCTTCCATTGCTGCCGTATCAACAGATTGTTGATACGGCAGCAATGGAAGCTAGCTCTATTTGGGGCTGCGTCCAAAGGAATACAGTCTAGAACAAGAGTGATGCTGTCCTGACCTGATAAAACATCTTGGGGAGAATGGAGTCCAGTCCTGGTGCCACATTTTAGGAAGAACATTGACAAACTACAGGACGCCCAGAGGGATCTGACCAGGATGAGAAGGGGTCTGGAGATCATAGTGTTGGCTGAAGGAAATTGGAATTGTGTAACTTGGAGAAACTTGGAGGCAGGGACGTGATGTCTATTCTCACGTATTTGAAGGGATATCATGAGGATGAGGAATTCATTTTTTGGCTTAACCCCAAGAGTACAGAACTAGGAGGAAGGTATGGGAGCTGCAGAGGGGCAAATTTTGGCTTGGGATTCCTAACAATGAGATCCATCCAAAAGTGAAATGGGCTGCTTCGGGAGACAGTGAGCTCTTCCTCATGCATGTGTGACAGTAGAAGGTCTTCAGGTAGAGACCGTGCATTTGGAAGTCTTCAAGCAGAGACTGAATGACCATATTAGGAACTTTGTAGATGAGATTACTGCTCAGGACGAGATTGGAAAGGATCTTGGGTCCCTCCCAACCTCAAGATTTCATGATTCTAGTTGACTCCCAAGGACGCAAAATGAATCTGTGTCATCGGTGTTCTTATAGTACCTAATCTGGGGCTCTTTTCAGTACAGTGAGCCAGCTCAGTTTGCACAGATGGGAGACTGGGGCTCAGGGAGAGGAAGTGAATTTCTTACATAGCTCATACAGCAGGTTGGGTTGGGAATTACAGGAGCTGGGACTTGGTTTCCTATTTCCCAGTCTAGGGTAATTCCCACCACACCAAGCTACCTGTTACTAAAGGCTGCCAAAAAAAACCCCACTGCAATATTGAAACCCTGGTCAGCTATTATGGTAACTGTGTTAACTGTGTGGAATTGATGAGATGGTGATTAGCCCAATCAACAGGGTTCAATTTAGAAACTGGAAAATATGAGCTTAAGTCCTGGCTCCAACACTTTCTAGTGGCCTGACCGTAAGCAAGTCAATAATTACCCACTTCTGTTTTCTCCTTTGTAAGCTGAGGATAAGAACCCTCATCCTGCCTACCTCACAATGTCTTTGGGTGACAAATAAGAGAATATGGCACAGTCAGAAAGAATTTTAGACTTGGGGTGAGAGGTCCTCGGGTCCAGGCCTGGTTCTGCCCTTTACTGTCTGTGTGACGTTGGGCAAATCCTTTCACCTTTCTAGGTCTGTTTCCTAACTATAAAATTAGGGAACTCTACTAGAGGACCTCAAAATTCACTTACATCTCTAAATCTATGATCCTAGGATCTTTGATAGATGGATGGATGGACAGATGGATAGATAGATGTATGGGTAGGTAGGCAGATGGATAGATAGATGAAGAGATAGAGAGATGGAGAAGAGAGAGAGATTAGATAGATGATAGATAGATGGATAGGTATATAGATTAGTAGATGGATGGATAGAAAGATAGATAAATGGATGGATAGACAGATGTACAGATAGGTAACTAGATGGATAGGTGGATGGATGGATAGAGAGATAGACATAGAGATAGATAGATGGATGGAGAGATAGATAGATAGATAGATAGACAGACAGATAGACAGACAGATAGATAGAAATAGAGCCCCTTGAAAAACCTTAAGGCACTATAGAAATGGTAGTGATGGCTATTATAATTTCCTGTGATGGCTTCTTTCAGATCCAAATAACAAGAGAATGGCCAGGAACATCCAGAAATATGAAAGGCTGTTGGCAGAGAAATCCAGTGTGACAGGACCTGAGGTGGCCATCAAGAGACCTAATGTCCCCCACCTGCAGACTAGGGACACCTACGAGGGACTGTGCCAGACTCTGGGTTCCCAGGTACCCCTCCTCAGAATGGAGATGGGAGGCCACAGGATTCCAGAATGAATTTCTGTTAAAAAAAAAAGTAGAGGGAGAGACAAGATGGAGAAATGAAATGATACAAGCCAATGGTTTTTTTTAAAAGGTAATGAGATCTTAGGTGGCATTAAGGGCAGCATGTGCATGGGAAGACAAGGAGTATGGTCTTCGGTCCTGGGCTTCATATGATAAAAAGGAGATTGACAAATTGGAGAGTGTCCACAAGGCTCAGGCTTATCTGCCTTATCTATCAGAAATCCTTCCTAATCCCTTCATTAGCAGTGCTCATGTCTCCCCAAATTATGGCATATGTGTGTATATGTGTGTGTATGTATATATACACACATATGTGTGTGTGTCTGCTTACCTGTTATATCCCAACAATAGAATATAAGCTCCTTGAGAGCAGGGACTAGATTGTTTTGTCTCTGTGTCTGCAGCCCTAGCTAGCATCTTACTTAGTGTCTTAGGTGCTTGATAAATGTTTGCTAAATTGACTTAGATTGGAACAGGCCGTCTCAGGAGGTAGTGAGTGTCTTCTCATTAGAGGTCTTAAGCAGAGGCTTAATGACTGCTTTTGGGTGATGATATAGAGGCAATTCCTGCTCAGTCAGTCATCAAGCATTTATTAAGCACCTACTATGTGCCAGGCACTGTGCTAAATGCTAGGGATACAAAGAAAAGCAAAAACTGTCCCTGCTGTCAAGGAGCTCCCATTCTAACAGGGAAGACAGCCCGCAAACAACTATGTACTCTAAGATGTATACAGTATAAATGGGAGGTAAGAGGGAAGGCACTAACAATAGTGAGACAGAATTAGAACGGTGCCTTCTGAGGATCTTTCCATTTCTAGTGTTCTTTGATTCTGTGACCAAGTCCTAGAAAGGGAAGCAAGACTCAGGATGAACAAACGAGGCCTATTGGTGTAGGGGCAGAGCTCCGCCTCCCAGGCTCCACATCCCAGTTTTCAGAGGCCTTAGCACTCTTAGTGGGGCAGGTCTTGTTCCTAGGCCCCTTCTTCTCTCTCATTGGTCCCCCCTCTTTTCCTCCCAGCCCACCCACTACCAGATCCCAAGCCTCTACTGTGCCTATGAGACCAACGCCAGCCCCTACCTGCTGCTCCAGCCTGTGCGGAAGGAGGTGCTTCACCTGGAGCCCTACATCGTCCTCTACCATGACTTTGTCAGTGACTCTGAGGCTCAGAAGATTAGGGGGTTTGCAGCACCCTGGGTGAGTGTCCCCCGTGCTTGGCAGGAGCACAGTCTTGGGTTTTGGGGCTTGGGGAAGGAATAGCTTAAGCTCAGAGAGCCACAGTGGAGGAAAGATTGTTGATAATCTGGAGAATGTCCAGAGGAGGGTATCAGAATGGTGGAGGGCTCGGGATCATCCCATAGGAGGATCATTTGAAGGACCTGAGGGTTTTTAACCCAGAAAAGAGAAAGCTGGGGGGTGGAGGGGGGAGGGGGGGAGGGCCGTATGATAGATGTCTTCAAGTATTTGAAGGCTATCACATTGGAAGAGGGATTCCTTTCCTCCTCCTCAGCCCCAGAGGGCAGAATCAGGATGGGGAACGTACCTGGGGGAAGATACCACGATGAAGACACAAATGTAAGCTTGTTGTCAGGAAAAACTTCCTAATAACTAGAGCTGCTTTAATGAGAGATGGATTGCTCCAGGAGATAGAGTTGTCCTTCCACAGAGGTTATCCAAAAAAAGGCTGGATGACTATTTGTCAGTACATCCTAGCAAGAATTCTCTTTCAGGTATAAATTGGACCAGATGACTCCTGAGGTCCCTTCTAACTGAAATTCTGTGAGTGTAACATGTAGCTTATATAAAATGTATAAATATGCATGCATATATGTATATCTGGATATACACATATACGTGTGTATAGCTAACATTTACAGAGCATCTACTATGTGCCAGGCACTGTGCTAAGCACTTTACAAATATTATCTTTTTTTTGAGGGGGGAAGGCAGGGCAATTGGGGTTAAGTGACTTGCCCAAAGTCACAGTTAGTAAGTGTCAAATGTCTGAGGAGGGATTTGAAGTCAGGTCCCCTTGACTCCAGGGCTGGTGCTCTACTCCCTGAGCCATCTATGTGCCCCCAAATATTGTCTCAATTGATCCTTGCATCAACCCTGGGAGGTTGGTGTTCTTATTGTCCGCATTCTACAGATGAGGAAATAGAGGTTAAGTGACTTGCCCAGAGTCACACAGTAGTGTCTGAGGCTAGATTTGAACTCAAGTCTTCCTGACTCCAGGCTAGTGCTCTATCCACCACACCACCTATCGTATTCCATATGGTATATTATATATAAGTATAATAGAGAATAAATATGGTATAATTATAAATACATTATATATACATATATAAATGTATATATATATATATTTCTTTAAAAACAAATTGCATAATAGAGATTCAAATTTCTAGTATAAGCCTCTTGTTCTTTTTTTGCATATTGTAGTGTTTGTTTTAGTTCAAAATTAAGTTCATAATAAAAAAAGAAAAATATATATGCATCCATATATCCTGTCCCTTCCCCTACTCAGAAAGCCATTGCTTGTAACAAGAAAAAAAGAAAAAAAATATTTAAAAATTGCTCAGCAAAACTAACCAGTCCATCCTCTGAATCTGACAGCATATGCAGGATTCCACAACCTGGAGTCTCCCACCACTGCAATGAGGGAAGAAAGAGCTTTTTCCTCATTTCTTTTACGAGGACAAGCTTGGTCATTATAATTCCATAGAGTTACATTCAACGCATACATAGTATGCATTCGTGCAGAGTCTTATACTTGTGCTTAGGGAGATACAAGTCTAGATAAGATATGGTCCCTGCCCTCATGGAGCTTCTGCTCTATTAGGGGGATACAACCCTCTCTCCACCTATTGACATCCTTTTCCTTCTTTGAGGCTCTTCTCAAGCACTGCCTGCTGCATGTAGAGTTCGTTGTCACCCCCACACCCACCCCCCAGCCCTTAATGACTCCTCCTCAGATCTGTCCAACTACTCCAACCTCTCCTATAGACTGACTCATTTTCTAACTTGTATTAAAGTTATTGCATGCATATCACTCCTCTCCTGGGTTTGGAACTTCTTGTTTCCCCTGGTAGAAGGTATTGTCCGTGAATGAATGAATGAACATTTATTAAGCACTTACTATATGCCAATCACTGGGGATACAAATATAAAAGTGAGAAATTCTGCTTTTAAGGAACTCACATTCTGATTAGGGAAGGCAATACATATAAGAAAATTCAACTTTAGGGACAATGAAAAGATCCAGAAGTCTGAAGATTCTGGAGAGGGTAAGCGGCAGGGCCAGTGGTAAAGCCCCAGTGGACTGGTTGATATAGTAGGACACCAGTGGCAGGGTTTTCTTCCAACTTCCTGGAGTATACAGATGGTGATGCCTTGATCCTATAGTCATGTCAGCTGTGTGAGCAGGGGCCTAGATGGGACTAGCCCAGCAGTATTGAGAAGGGGAAAGGAGGCCTGAGTGTCTGAGTGGGGCAGGGATTCAGGGTTCCCATTCACAGTGGTGGAAGTGAGGCAGGGGTAAGCAGTGTTTAGGGACTGTTTCATTTTTAATCTTTGGATCTCTAGTGCCTAAAACGTAATGAGGGCTTAATAAATGCTTGTTGATTTATTGAGGGTGGGGATTGTGTCATTTTTTAAAAAAATCTCTGTGTCCCTATTATCTAGTACAGGGCTCTGCACATAGTTAGGATTTAATAAAATAAAAGTTTCTTGAGTTGGACTATTCTTCCCATTTCATAGAAGAAACTGAGGTCAGGGAGGCAACATGACTTGCCCAAATTCACACAGCTCACTATTGGCAGAGCCAAGATGAGTGCCCAGGTCTTTGGACTTTGTGCCTAGCTTTCTCTCAACTGCTCTGCACTGCTGACTCTCTGACTTAGCTACCATGCGCCTAGCACTGTGCTAAGTAAGCATCATTTGCTATTAGGTGTTATGGGAATGGGATGAGAAATGGTGTTAGTGGTGGTGAGTCAGCAGATATGGGCAGAGGAGCACAAAATCCAGGGCGTCCTAAATAGGAGGCTTTGGAGATAATGATCAGTCCTTAGCTTAAAAGGAACCTAAGAAATGAAGGCCAGTCTTGAAAGTGCCTTAAAGCTGGAGGGAGAGAAGCATCCATTAAATGATCTCATAGGGATTGGGTTCCTTGGCATTTTAAAATTGATGGTTAGGGTCAGAGGTCACCATGAGAAACATTTTGAAACCGTATTAGTATTAAACACATAAACCATCCAAGGAGAGAGAAAATGAGAGACCGTGGGCCTGTGTATATGAACCCATGAAATCTGACCAAAATTGCGTTGTTTTACTTTGTATATATTTAGTATTGGCATATTCATATAAGCTCCTTGAAGGCAGGAATAATTTTTTTTTGTCTTATTCGTAGTACCTTGTTTAGTGCCTGGTACATAGCAGGGGCTTCATAGATGCTTGCTGAATTGAGTTGAAATGTCTCAGGATTTGGAGCTAAAAGGGATCTTAGAGAGCATCTCAGTCCAACTACCTTATTGTACAGAGATGGAAACTGAGGCCTGGAGAAAAGTGACTTGTTCTAGGTTGCTCAGGTGGTAAGAATAGCACCTCCCATTTCTATGATGTTTTATGGGTTACAAAACTGTCTCTTCTAAATGGTAGTTGCAGGATTATTATCCCCATTTGACAGAGGAGGCTCAGAGTAATCAATAGCTCTGTCGGGGTTCACACCTTACCAGTAATGTGAAGGCTGGGATTTGAACCCAGATCTCTCCTGACCCCCTACCATGCCCACCTCTGCAATTCTGTGATATACACATGTCTCCAGAGGCGCGTGGGCAGCCTTCCTTTGTATGGTGACCTCCTCCCCCTGCTTTCCTCCTCTTCTCCATATCAGTTGCAGCGGTCAGTGGTGGCCTCCGGGGAGAAGCAGCAACAAGTGGAATACCGCATCAGCAAGAGGTAAGGGAGCTTGACCTTTGACACACCCTCTTGTGCACCGGCCTGCTGGTCAGGGAGCTCTGGGATTGATGAAAATAATGTTAAGTTTCTATAGCATGTTAAGACCCGGGAAGTGATTTGCATACGTTGGGTCACCTAATCTTCAGATGCTCTGGAAATTATTCTCTCCCATTTTACAGAAGGGAAACTGAGGCACAGAGAAGTGAAATGACTAGCCCATGATCACACAGATAGTAAGTGGTCAGTGGGACTCCTAGGTCATAGATTATATATAGAGGAGACTTTAATGGTTATTGAGTCTAATCCAGAAGTTCCCAAACTTTCTCCTTTCAAAGTACCCTTACTGCCTTTATTAAGACATGCTTTTTCATGGTGACATCTAGACCAAAAGAAATATCTAACAGTTCTATTTATTAAATGGTTAGGTTAAATAAATAAATAAATATCCTGCACCCTTGTGAGTACACTGAGTGGCATAGAGTTTGAGTGGCACAGAGTTTGGGAATCTTGAGCCTAATCCCCTCACGTCTAAGAATTCTCACAGTGTAGCCTCTGTCTCCCTTTGGGTCAGGAAAAATCAATGTCTTTTCAGGGCAGTCCAGTGGTTTTTCTTAAAGTTATTTTTATTCATCTTGCTAAATTTTTCCCAATTACACGTAAAAAAATTTTTAACAATCATTTTTTAAAAATTTTGTGTTCCAAATTCTTTCCCTGCCTTCTTCCCCTTCCCCTTGTTGAGAAGGCAATTTGATTTCAATTATACATGTCAGGTCATGCAAAACATATTTCCATATTAGCCATGTTGTAAAACACAAATAAAATAAAACAATGAAAATATAGAAAATTCAAAAAATTGTGCTTCAGTCTGCACTCAGAGTTCATCAGTTCTCTCTCTGTAGGTAGATAGCATTCTTCATCATGGGTCCTTTGGAGTTAGTTGTCTTGGATTATTTTCTTTCACAGTAGATCCTCCTTACAATATTGCTGTTGCTGTGTACAGTGCTCTCCTGGTTCTTCTCACTTCACTTTGCATCATGATGTTCATGCTAGTCTTCCGGGTTTTTCTGACAGCCTCCTGTTCATCATTTCTTACAGCATAATAGTGTTCCATCACAATCATATACCTCAACTTGTTCAATCATTCCCCAATTAATGGGCATCCCCTCCATGGTCAACTCTCTGCCACCACAAAACAGCTGTGTACAAATAGGGCCTTTTACATTTTCTTTGATCCCTTTTGGATACAGATTTTAGTAGTGGTATTGCTGGGTCAAAGGGTATGCAGTTTTATACCCTTTGGGAATTGTTCCAAATTGCTCTCCACAATGGTTAGATCAGTTCACAACTCCACCAATAGTACTTTAGTGTCCCAATTTTTTCCATATCCTGTCCAACATTTTTCGTTTTCCTGTTTTGTCATGTTAGCCAATCTGATATGTGTGAGGTGGTGTCTCAGAGCTGTTTTAATTTGAATTTCTCTAATCAGTAGTGATTTAGAACATTTTTCATGTGACTATTAATAGCTTTGATTTCTTCTTCCGAAAACTGCCTGTTCATATCCTTTGATATGGTGGGGAAATTTGGATCAGTTCCTAATATATATTTGAGAAATGAGGCCTTTATCAGAGAAATTTGCTTTAAAATCTCCCTCAGTTTCTTGTTTTCCTTCTAATTTTGGCTGCAATAATTTTATTTGTGGAAAATCTTTTTAATTTCATGTAATCAAAATTATCTACTTTACTTCTTGTTATCCTCTCTGTCTCTTGTTTGGTCATAAACTTTTTTTTTAATCCACAGATCTGATAGGTACATTTCCCCATGCTCCCCTAATTTACTTACAATATTACCCTTTATGTCTAAGTCATTTATCCATTTTGACTTTATCTTGATATACGATATGAGATGCTGGTCTGTGCCTAGTTTCTGTCATACTGCTTTCTAGTTTTACAAACAATTTTTGTCAAATGTCGAGTTCTTACCCCCAAACTTTGCATCTTTGGGTTTGTCAAATAATAGATCACTATGGTCACTTACTACTGTATATAACTAATTTATTCCGCTGATCCACCACTCTGTTTCATCCATTACCAGATTGTTTCGATGATTACCACTTTGTAATATTGTTTGAAATCTGGAATTGCTAGGCCACCTTACTTAACATTTTTTTCATCGATTGCCTTAATATTCTTGACTTTTTGTTCTTCCAGATGAATTTTGTTACTGTTTTTTCTAGCTCTACAAATTAATTTTTTGGTAGTTTGGTTGGTACAGCACTAAATAAGTAAATTAATTTAGGTAGAATTGTCATTTTTATTATATTGCATCAGCCCACCCATAAACAATTAATGTTTCTCCAGTTGTTTAGATCTGTCTTTATTTGTGTGAAACGCGTTTTGTGATTGTGTTCATATAATCCCTGGGTTTGTCTTGGCAGGCAGACTCCCTAGTATTTTATATTGTTGGCAGTTATTTTAAATGGAATTTCTCCTTCTATCTGTTCCTGCTGGGTTTTGTGGGGAGTATATAGAAACGCTGATAACTTATGTGGATTTATTTTATATCCTGGAGCTTTGCTGAAGTTGTTAATTGTTTCAACTAGTTCTTTAGTTGATTCTCTATTCTCAAAAGTGGGTCTATGGGTGGAGGGGCAAGGAAGACAGCTGGTCCTTTTAAGCATGCCTGCTGGGCCCCACCCAGGCCAGGTCATTCATTTGTAATTTACCCTTTTGAGGTTCCATTCCCATCTCTTGATTCATTCTCTGGATGGCTTTGTAGACATTCAGACAAGAAGCTCAAATAACTACCTCTGGCATGGTGAGGAGGAGCTCATGGGGGTTGGGAGTGGGGCTGCCATGAGATCCTTCTTCTTCTCATCTTTCCAATGCAACTGGCCCTTACCTCTTCTTCACCTCCTCTCACATCGTCCCCAGCGCTGCCCAGAATTCTTGGGCCATCTCTTCCCCTCTTTAAGACTGTTTCTTCATCTTAAAATCCATCGGTTCATTTGATTCTCAAATACACTGCTCTTCTTTTAAAGCAAAAACTCTCCACCTCAGGGGCAGTGGACAGATTTTAGGAAGTCCATGTTCTTTGGGGGAGTGGAGGGGAAATGACATTGAATATAGGCAACAAAAAAATTATTCTGAGAAGGGGTTCACAGGTCTGCCAGAGGGGTCCTTGACTCACAAAAATGTGAAGAACACCTGCTTTAAAGTTCACTCCATTCAGCCCAGATCCTTGTTGCTATCATCTAAGGACATTCAAATGCCTCTTCCTGATTCCCAATATGTTCAGTATCTGGCTCACAGTCTTCTCCACTCCATTTCCTCCCCTTTTAAACACACTGGTCTTAAAGTTCTGCAAAGTTCTTCCTCCTGTCCCACAACCTCTGTCTTCCCTCTACCTCAACAGGCATAGGCGTGGTCATACCTTAGACTCCACCTCCAACAGAGTCTGCCCCAGATGCCAAAATTCCTAGTTATGACTCTGCCACATTGCCCCCACCAGTGACAGCAGAGAGGAGGAACACAGAACTGGAACACGGCCTTAGAACACTGAATTTTAGAACATCAAAAAGAATATCAGTGCCAGGAAGGACCTTAGAGACCATCCATCTGGTCAAAACCCTTCACTTTACAGAAGCGGAAATTGAAGATCTGAGAGAGAAAGGCGACTTGGCTAAAGTCACACAAATATAAAGAGAGAAGACTAGGACTCAAACCTACACCTGACTCCCCAGCTCAGTGCCCTTTGCCCTGCAAGGAAGGCCTTCCTTGATAGATCAATAGGCATCTATTAAGGTGCCTACTATGTGCCAGTCACTGTGTTAGCCCTGGAGATAAGAAGGAAAATATGAAACAGTAGTTTCCCTCCAGAGATTTACATTTTAATGGGAGAGATTACAAGTATGTATATATAGGGTATAGGCAAAAATATACCATGTATAAGTGTGTATAGAATACATAGAAAGTTGATACCTCGGAGGGGCAGGTATTAGTAGCTTAACAGGATCTTGAAAGTTCTCACATGGGAGATAGGGCTACCAGGAAGGAAATCAGGGATTCCAGGCAGAGGTGAGGAGGGGAGAGCATTCCAGGCACCTTCTGCCTAAGGAACTAAGGAATGGTTACAGGGAAAGAACAGGAAGAAATTATCAACAACCCAGAGTGAAGTCTCCTTGGTTAGTGGGGCATTCCTGCCTGCTGGGAGCTCGCTGCACAGAAGGGCCTGGAGGAAGAGGGGGTAAGGATTCCTGATGGGTCCATGTGCCGTGTGTTTCAGTGCCTGGCTGAAGGACACTGTGGACCCGATGTTGGTGTCCCTAGACCACCGAATTGCAGCCCTCACCGGCCTCAATGTACAGCCCCCCTATGCTGAGCATCTCCAGGTGGTGAACTATGGAATTGGAGGACACTATGAACCTCACTTTGACCATGCAACAGTAAGTAGCAGGATGAGGTGGGACTCGAACTCTTTGGTGGGAAACAGAGGGGAGAGTGTGTTGTCTTAAAACATCTCAAGCTGCAGGGCTCACTCACATAGGAGATACTGAAATCTTAAGACAATAGAAAGGACCATAGAAGAAAAACCAAAATATCAGAACTAAAAAGGGCCCTGAGAGAGGCCACTTAGCCTAGCCCTCTTATTTCAGAGAGCAGAAAATGGAGAACCACAGAGAAGTGGGTCAGTGGCACAGCCTGGTCTAGAACCCAACACTCAGAAACACAGAATCTTAGAAATTTTCAGAGTCAGAGGGGACCTCAGAGGCCACCTAGTCCAGGCTGGTCTAAGCTGTTCCTGCAAAGAAATCCTGCAAAGAAATCTGCAAACATCCTCAACAAGTGGCTGTCCAGTCTTGCTCAGGATCATGCAGGTGACAGTGGCAGAGCCAGGATTCAAACCTGGTTGTCTTCTAGATGGCTTGTAAATTCATCTGAATTTCTTCCTGTGCATTTGCTAGGAGAACTTGCTAAGGGAAGATTAGCTAAGAGCTCTCTAAGATGAGAAAGACACTTATTTCCCTTGGTGCTGGCCCTGCCCTTTACATTTTCATCTTCCTGCAAATCTGAATTATCATCATCTGCATTATTTTTTCTGTCTTTGACTCTTTCATTGCAGTCACCAAGCAGCCCTCTGTACCGAATGAACTCCGGGAACCGGGTTGCAACCTTCATGATCTATGTGAGTGTGGAGGGACCAAAGGCTTCTTCTAGCAGAACATTTGTTGATTATGGGACTTGAGTACAGCATTTGAGTGTCCAGCTGCTCATCATACTCATTCCCATTCAGAGCCATGATTAGCAATTTTCATACCCTGGGTGAATAGCACGAAAATCGCCTTGAAATCAGCTTTTTAAGACAAATTTGGGCACTGGGGGATGCAGACCCATAGAGTAGAGTGGAGTAGATTGGGTCAGACTTCTGGGTTGCTGAGTGATGCTAAATTCTGTTGACCTGCCTGGGGTAAAGCCCTGATCTTCCCGGGTCATTCTTCTGCTTAGTGCTCTGAGGTTTACAGAGCACTTAAGTCCTAGGATGACTGTGGGCTAAGTCTTGACCGCTTTAGCATCCCTGTGTTACAGCGTAAGAAACCAAAGCTTAAAGAGGGGAGCGATGTGGCCACAGTCATCCACCTAGTCAGTGTCAGAGCTAGGATTTAGTCTCCTTGGCATCTGGTGATGTTTCTACTACATCATTTTGCTTCTTGATTTCATGGCTTACAAAGTTCTCACAGAGACCCTGGGATGGAAGCAGTGCCTGCCAGGATTATTATCCCTGTTTTACAGAGGAGGAAACTGAGACTCAAAGGCAAGAAATGATTTCAGTTCCAGAGGCAGCTAGGTGGTGCAGTGGATAGAGTGCCGGGCTTGGAGTCAGGAACACCTGAGAGTTCAAATCTGGCCTCGGAAACTTACTAGTGCAAGTCATTTAACCTCTGTCTACCTCAGCTTCCCCAACTGTAAAATGGGGATAATAATAATATCTATCTCCTAGAGTTGTCGTGAGGATCAAATGAGATGATGTTTGTAAAGCACTTAGTATATACTGCCTGGTACATAGAAAGCTCTATATAAATGCTAGCTGTTATTATTAAATGAGATATTTGCTTTTTTTTTTTAAAGAATGTTTTATATTATTTTTCTCAATTACATGCAAAACAATTTTTTGAGTTCCAAATTCCTTTCCACCCTCCTTCCCTCTCTCCACTGTCCCTTCTTTGAGAGGGCAAGCAATTTGGTATAGATTATACCTGTGCAGTCATGCAAAACATTTCCATATGAGCCATGTCGTGAAAGAAAACACAGACCAAAAAAAGAAAAAGAAAGTAAAAAAAATATATACTTCTTTCTGCATTCAGACTCCATCAGTTCTTTCTCTGGATGTGGATAGCATTTTTTCATCATAAGTCCTTCAAAATTGTCTTGGATCATTGTACTGCTGTGAATAGCTAAGTCTTAAATATTTTTAAAGCACTTACCAGAGTGGCTAGCACATAGTAGGTGCTGTATCAGTGCTTAATTCCGTTCCCTTCCAGAGCCTATAGTGAAATTTCAGACATGTATAGAAATCATTTACAGCCTTCGTGGGGGTTTCAGCTGACATTCTCATTTTTCTTATTTTCCTTCCTTCTTATCTTGTGCATATATTTGAACGTTTATAATTGTCAATGATAGTCAAGTAATAGTTTAATAAATGTATTGTTATAAATTATGTATACATATAAAATTTATACTTAAAAAGGGAGGCTTACGGCATTGTGCAGATTAAGGAATTTTTAAAATTATACTATCATTGCACTGAGTCCAAATATAATGGCTTATTTAAACTAGTAGCTATGCCTGGTTATGTGACTCCTTCAGGTTTGCAAGGTACTTTCTCTACAACAACCCTACAAGGTAGGTAGTATTTCATTTTGCCAATGAGGATCCTGAGGTTTGGAGAGGGTAAATTACTTGCCTAGGGTTCTACAACCATTAAGTGTTAAAGGTTGAATTTGATCTCACATTTAGCTCCAGGCTCCCAGCTCTACCCGCTACATGACACTGCCTCTTAAGAAAGCCCTGATCATCCTACCAGATGGGTTCCATTTTACAATTAAATGTAATAATAGAAAATGCAATAAAAAACCCAAAAATGGAATAATGAAAGGGTATAGGAGAGATTTTGGAATTCCTCTCAGGGTTGTCACGAGGAATGAGAAAGAGGGGACATAAAGGTGTATGCAAGTGTGAATGGGGCAGCTAGGTGGCGCTATAGTGGATAGCGTTCCAGGCCTGAAGTCAGGGAGACTCATATTCCTGAGTTCAAATCCAGCCTCAGACACTTACTGTGCGTCCCTGGGCAAGTCACTTCACCCTGTTTTCCTCAGTTTCCTCATCCATAAAATGAACTGGAGAAGGAAATGGAAAACCACTCCAGGATCTTTGCCTAGAAAACCCCAAAATGGGGTCACAAAGAGTCAGACACAACTGAATAACAAAAGTGTGAATGTAAACTGATACATTCTGACTATCTAGATGGGACCTGAAAATAACAGATGTCAGAGTAGAATAAGATACATGCCGCAGGGAGTGTGGAAAATTATCACAGTGGGACAATGACCTGTGTAGCGAAGCAGGCATGGGATCCCATGAAGTTTACAGAGTGGGCCAGGAGCCCAGGGGAGGGCTGAGTTAGAGGAGCAGGGATAGGACTGAGCACTTCAGGGGCAAGGCCACGGACAAGGGAGGTAGTCAGTCTGTCTGTCTCACTCTCTGTATTTCTCTCTCTATGTGCCTACTTACCTACCTACCTATTCATTTATCTGTTTATCCATTCATTCCTCCATCCACCCATCTATATATCTACTTATCGCCCAGAGTGATTTTCCATCACATAGGGACTGGCCTATGCTTAGGGATTACTTCCAATTCTCCCGGAAGCAGGAGCAGGGAGGACTCCTGGGGGTGGGGGGCAGGGAGGGGAAGGAAATAAACATTCATCCAGATCCTACTATGTGCCAGGCACTATGCTAAGGGCTTTACAAATCTTATCTCATTTGATCTTCATGACAACCCTGAGAGGTAAGTGCTATTATTATCCCCATTTTATGTTGAAGAAACTGAGGCAGACAAACAATTACAGTGACTTGTCCAGGCTCACACAGCTAGTAAGTATCCTAATTTAGGTCTTCTTGATTTGAGGCCCAGGGCTCCGTCCACCTAGCTGGGAAAGAAACATCTTTAGGCAGTACCTGTTGAAGTGTCTGAGCCAAGTAGCTAACCAGTCTTGATTCAGGTTGAGCAGGATCAGAGCCTGGAGGTGGTCAAACCACAAGACTTCAAGGAGTAAGGCAGTTGACTTCCTCATCTCTTTTTTTCTCTCTTTGCCTTCTAGCTGAGCTCGGTGGAAGCTGGAGGGTCTACAGCCTTCATCTATGCCAACTTCAGTGTCCCAGTTGTGAAGGTAAGTAGGGCCTAAATGGTTTGGACCAATAGGACTGGGTAGTTATAAGGCCTATAGAGTAAGGTCCCATATCCCCCTCTCACCCTGGGAAGAGACCCCCGAATGTGTTTGCAGTGTGACTTGAGAGGGAGGAGTACCAAGTTATAACAAGCTGCTTCACCTTCATTTCAGCAAAATCTTTATTCATTTCTTATCATAAAATTGAAAAACAATCCTCTTTTAGGACTAGAAAGGGTCTTGTTGGCAAGACCCCTGGACATGGAGACGGAAGACCCAGATCTGAAACCCAGCTCTGGTATTTACTAGCTGTATGGCTTTGGGGAGGCCCTTTCTCCTTTCTGGGCCTCAGCTTCAGACAGTTGGACCAAATGGTATTGAAGGCCCCTGCATCTCTCTCTCCTGTGGCCCTAAGTCCCTTCCTTTCTCTGGACGCCAAATTCCTCCTCTATAAAGTGAGGTTAAAATAACCCCTTCTCTGCTTCTCTCCAAGAGCTATTTGTGAAGATCAAATGAGAGAATGTTTATCTAAGCTCCTGATAAACTACCAAGTAGTATATAAATGTAATTTGTTGTTATGGAGGATTCCCAAAGGCCCAGAGAGGGGTAGGGATGTGCCCAAGGTCACACAGTAAGTTATTAGAACTTGTACTAAAATTCTCCTATCTCCCAGTTCAGGGCTATTTTCATTATACCACCGTTTTTCCTGGGGCCTCATCTCAGTTCTGCTCTAATTCGATTTAATTCAGTTCAATTCAGCTCAGTTTGATTCAATTCACTGTAGTTTGGTGGGAAAAGCATGAAATTTGTAGAAAGAGGACCTGGGTTCTAATTCTGGGGTGCCACTTATTTCTAAGTGGCCAAGTCACTTTTTGGACAAGTCACTTTTCTAGATCTCTGTTTCCTCATTTAGAATAATATGGAGTTTGACTAAATGATTCTTAGAGTCTCTTCTAGCTTTAAACTTGTCCCATTAAATTAACCATTTCAATATATTTATTAAGCACCTCGTCCAGGGGTGGTGAACCTGTGGCCTCGAGGCCATACATGGATCCTAACCCTAAATCCTAAAGGATTTGTTCCATGAAGTTTGGATTCAGTCAAAGGGCTGCACTTGAGGACCTAGAGAGCCATGTGTGGCCTTGAGGCCACAGGTTCCCTACCCCTGGGCCCTTATACTCAGGACTGGAGTCAGTCAATCAATAAACATTTATTAAGTGCCTACCGTGTGAGACCTTGTGCTAAATGCTGGGAATATAAAAAAAAGTCCAAGACAGTCCTGCTCTCAACAATGGGCTTTTCTGGTTTGGTATTTTTGTGCCATGGAATGTGTGTGTTTGTTTATGTATGCATCTAGAAGGAAGACTGGTTGTTGACATGCATATGTGTGTGGGCTTATAGGAGGTCACTCTGCCCTGGGGCTATGTCCCTTTCTTTACAGAATGCAGCCCTGTTTTGGTGGAACCTTCACAGGAGTGGTGAGGGCGATGGAGATACATTACACGCTGGCTGCCCTGTCCTGGTTGGAGACAAATGGGGTAAGACCTTTCCTGGATGGGGAAGGGGATGTTTGGGCAGGGAACACACAATCCTCTTTGAACCAAGACCAGGCAAGAAATTTGTGTTTCAATTCATTCTCTGCCACTTAGTAATTATGTGACCCTGGGAAAGTCATTTACTTCTACTAGCTAATATTCATAGAGTGATTTAAAGTTTGCAAAATGACTTACATGTATTATGTCATTTGATCTCCAGGCCTGTTTGTTCCTTTGTAAAATGGATTGGCCTAGATGACCTCTAAGGATTCTGCAAGTTACAAATCCTATAAGTCTATGAATTGAATTGAGTTGTTCCTCCTCCTGCTCTCTCCTAGTGGCCAACAAGTGGATCCATGAGTATGGGCAAGAGTTCCGCAGACCCTGCAGCTCAAAGCCTGAAGACTAGTCTGAGTGCAGAGGCCTCCTCCTGGGAGCCAGAAGCCAAGATCTGACCTGGGGAATTCAGCATTGTGTATGGTGGGGGGTGAGGGAGTCATCCAGGAGGAGTCCCATTGGAAGAGTGAAGGTCAGCAGTGGCTTCTGGCACATGGTATAAGAAGCAAAGACCACAATGATCTCCAGCTCCCTTTACCTTAAAATTTACACTTGGAGCTCCATTTTGGGGTTGAGACAGAGGAGCATGGTGAGAACAAAAGGGGGAATAGGAGAGGGAAGCCATTGTTGGGTTCAGTGCCCATTTCTGGGAACAGTAGACCCTGAGGCTTGGTCCAGGGCAGAGCTCTGTAGGCTGAGACTAAGCTTGATTTAGTATGAGCTCAGTGAGGGCTCAAAACATGATTTGGTAAGGGGGCTAGGGTGAGGAGAGAGGAGGAGGCTTTCGTGCTGAATCAGGGGAAATGTCTTTTTAGATCTCTTGGTAGAGATGTGGGAAAGCGAATTGCCCTTGCTAGTCTGGTTCATGCACAGCTGTGACCACAGCCATCTTCAGGGTGAGTTGGCTGTGGTTCACATGGCTCCCAACCCTGGTCCTGCACAGATGCTGCCTGAAGCCAGACGCCTAGAGCAAAGGCAGCATCACCCTTTTGTGGGTATGATGGGAGGCAGCTCAGAATCATATCTCACCTGAACAGGAATTTACATCACAACATCCTTCATCCAGTCTCCTCTGGAAGACTTTCAATAATGGGGAAAACTCACTACCTCAGGAGGCAGCACATTCTGAGACAGCTCAAACTGTTTTTCCTTCTTCGGAGCTAAAATCCATCTCTGCAACTTCCACCCACTGCTCCTAGATTGTCAGTAGGGCCCAACAGAACTTGCCTAATCTCTCTTACACTCGATAGCTCTTCAAATACTTGGAGATGCCCTGTTCCCCTTGTCTTCTCTTCTCCAGGCAAAACATCCCAGTTCTTTCCAATGATCCTTATGTGGCATAGCTTTGAGCACACTCACCATTCTGGTTGCCTTCCTCTAGACCTGCTCAAGTTTCCTGAGGTCCTTCCTGAAATGTGGTACCAGAATAGGACACAATACTTCAGAAGGGAACTGACAAGGGTAGAATTCAGTGTAACTATCAGTTCCCTCACTCTCCAGGCTCTGTCTCTATGAATGGAGACCATGATCACATTAACTTTGGGGCTATCATCACTCATTTTTTTTTATATTGAGCCTGTAGTCTCCTAAAAGATCACAGCAGAGATTCAGAGACATCAGTAAGCCCCAGAGACACTTGGCTCGTACCACATCTAGACCATAGGAAATCAACTGAGTCACCTCCACCTTATCAGTAGACCACAAAAGATCTTAGATGCCAAACAAGGCTTAAAAGCCAATACTTTTCCACTGCCAGGAGATGGGGCTGATTCTCTTCCTGCTGATCCTGATTAGCAATCTCAGGGGCTCAGCTCTCTGAGCAGAGGTGCCCTTCCAGGAGGGAAACTCACCAACAGCTCTTCCTTCTCTTCTCTCCCCTGCTATTCCCTGGGTCATTGGCCTAGAATAAATAATGAACATTTTACTAATATTTTGAACATTTTGAACAGTGCCTTTCTTCCAAGGACCAAGGCATTTCAGTCAGTTGGCAGGCACATATTAAGTCCTTACTGGACGCAGAGTCCCATGAGGAACCCACAAGAAGACACATTCCCTGCTTTTGAGGAATTCCAAGTTTCTCTGGAGAGATAGCACATACATAGACTTAGATCTTAATGCTGGAAGGGCTCTTAGGATAAAGGAACACTGAATATCAAAGTTGGAAGGGACTTTATGCCATAGAATATGTCAGAGTTGGACTAGACCTTAAAAAATATTAGAACTGAGAATGTCAGGGCTGGATCAAACCTTAAGTTACAGAATGTTGGAGCTAGAAGGAACTTTGGAACATAGAATTTTAGAGTTAGAAGGAGGCCTACAGATTATTTGATTCAATGACCTAATTTTCCAGATGAGGAAACTGAGACCTAAAGGAAAGGACTTGCTCAAGATCCCATGAATTAGTGTCAGAGGCAGGCAATTTTTCCCTTCCAGCTCAGATACTCATTGAGACTGCCTAGCTCTACCCTGGAGCACCCACCTGTGGTTAGTGGTCTGAGCGCACCTGATAATTCTTCCTCTACAATCACTGATTGTGGGGACACAAGGTCCATTAAAAATGGAATGGGGAGTGTTGGTTGACCCAGGCAGCCTCTCCAAACAGGCTCAGGAGGAACCAGAGCCAAGAGCCACACAAACTATCCTTTCATGGAACCCTTTGAAAGGGAACCCTGTTAGGGGGCCAGCAACCAGCTGCCTGAACCCCAGAGGAGAGTCACTGTGTATGTGTTTGTACATGGTCAATGGAAATGGGTTGAGGTTGCATTTAGAAGTATGTAGTCTTATATTTTAATATTACAAGGCCGTATAACTTCATGCTCATGAACACTCCCTCTACTAAAACAAATCACAGTCCTTCTATGCTTTAGTAGAGTTTTATGAGTTGTGATGACTGAAAAAAAAGCCATTCCCTAGTGGTTGCTCTTCCAGTGATGAGCTTCTCTACAATTGGCTAGGCTAGTCCTCAGACAACAGATACACAATCCATTGCTTAGCTGTTACTCAAAACCTTTCAATCCTTGGTTGGACCTGCCTTGATTGGAGCCTTGTAGCCTTTGAGAGCTTAGAGTCAACTCAACAAGAGAATGGAGAAGGTAGGTTCCTTCCTACAATTAGGGAAGCTGTTGTATGTCCCCAGTCTCCAGAATCTGATTCTGACTTGGGTCTTTTTGGAACCTGTTTCTTCCTCTTTAAAATTAGGAAATTGGACTAGATGGCATCTAAAGGGTTATTCCAGCTCTAGCATCTTCTTTTATGTTCTAAGACTTTATGATATTCTTTATTCTAAGGTCCTTTCCAGTTCTCATATTTTGAGATTCTGTGATTTAAGCTAGGTACTAAAATCAGAGATATAATTCCAACAGGAAGGGATTCTACATCCATGATGTATCTCACATCTGTCCTCATGACTCATAAGGTTATTACTCTCATTTAGGGCCTCACTGATGTTTACCTGGATTACTGCAATGGCCTCCTAATTGGATTCCCTGACTTGTTTCTCTCTTCCAGTCCGTCCTCTATAAAGCTGCCAAACTGATATACCTTCAGCACATCTGACCATGCCACTACCCTACTGAAGAAACTATAGTGGCTCCTTCTCGCCTCTAGGATAAAATACAAATTCCCTTTGAAAATATTTCACCACTTGGCTGAAATCTACCTTCTTAGTCCATTATACATTTACCTCAACACATAGAAGGATTTGGCTGGATTGGCCTGTTTTTGGTACCATATATATGGAATTCCATCTCCCACCTTCATGTCTTTGCACAGGCTCCCTGCCTCCCTCCCCCAAGTTGGAAATGCACTTCATCCTGACCTTTCCCTCACAGAATCCACAGCTTCCTCCAAAGCTCAGCTTAAATACCACCTTTTACAGGAAGTCTATCCCCTAAGGTGTTAGTGCCCTTCTTTGGGAAATTACTTTGTACATATATTGCATTTTGTTTTCTGTGTTCATGCTGTTATCCTTCAATAGAATGTAATCTTGAGGGCAGAGATGTTTCCGTTTCTGTCTTTGCATCTCCAGCACCTAGCACAGTAACTGCTTCATAAATGCTTACTGAATTGAAGGAAAGGACATTCCAGGCAGAGGGGATGGCAACCTCAACTATGGCTCATTCTGTTTGTCTAGTGCTTTAGGTACTATTTATACGAGAGAACTGTATGAGGTAAAAATGGAAAGAAATGTTGGAGCCAGATTGTGGACAGCCTTGAATGCTAGAGTGATGTCTGGACTTCATACTGTGGGCTATAGGAAACTACTGAAGGAAGGTGGTAGGGGACCATGATTAAACCCAAAGGATGAAGTGCTAATGCTGAGACTGACATTTTCAGACACCTCGGGCATTGGGTGGGGCAAATTTTATGGTGGGCAGAGAGGCCTGTCCATAGTAGAGCATTGAATTTGGTCAGAAGACCTTAGTTCCAAGCCTTGGCTTTGCCACTTACTGTACTGCATGACTGTCACTTCTCCTTTCTGGGCTTTCTTCTACTTTAACATGGCTTTGGCCAATATGATCTCTAGGATCTCTTCTTGTATGAGGCCACCCTTGTGTGTCTTAAGTCCAGGTTTGGACATTTACTAAGTTGTGTGCTCACGCCTTCCCACTAGGACTGTGTTGTTCATGTAACCCTAGGTGGACAAAATCTAGGCTACTTTTTAGTCCCAGCTTATCCTTGCCTTCCACTGCCAAGCCTAATGTGCTTAAGACCTTGGGCAAGTCACAGACTCACAGAATCTTGAGCAGAAGGAACTTCAGAGGCAATCTTGCTTAAAGGTGAGAAGGAATGGGAGTGGAGGAAAGGGCTGATTGAAAAAAAGAGAGGGTTCACAGAAAAAGTTGCTACAGGGAAGCAGACTGATTTTATGGAAGGATAAGAATTGGTCATTATAGAGATGGGGAATCAAGGGATGAGGTTTAAAAGGCCTGGGGTAACTCTCCTCCCCAACCCCATAAGGAAGTTGATTTCCCAGAGAGTAACAGTAGCTCCTATTTTTTTTTTCAGTACTTTGAGATTTACAAAGTACTTGCTCCCAAAGACCCTGTGAGACAGACAGAAAAAGTCTTAAGGACCACTACCCAAACTCAGGCTTTTTACCAGTTACCTTTAAGTCTTTGTTCTAACACCCGACTGAGATGTTTCCATGTTCTTGCTACCCCCTTGTGGTAACTCGGGTAACTGAAGAAGAGCTGACCATTTTGGCCAAATCAAAGGAACACTTTCAAAGTTGAGTCTCCACAGTTCATCGAGGTAGGCCCAACTTTCCAATCATCTTTGAATCCCTCTTCATCAAGCAATGTGAAGTGTTAATACAATAAAGCTGTGGTCTAGAGAGTTGGGCTTAAGAGCCCTGCCTCTTATAATTTCCTAGCTGTGTGACCTACTTGAAGCATTAGGTTTCTGATTCTCCCCTGGTAAAATGAGGGTGTAGCTTAGACTATCACTATGGTTCCTTCCAGGTCTAAAGATCTTTTCTGTTCCCATGTCTCTCCCAGCTTTTGATGTTGTAAAATTCTTTTCAATTCCAACACAGTGAGCTTTCTCTCAGGTTGGGTAGCTGCTCAGGTCCCTGTTTCAGATGCAGAGGGCTGCGGCCCACTTTGGTTTCTGGGACATTATACTGGGCACTTGCCATAATGAAATCTTGTATAGATAAATAATAATTCTGACTTGTTCTGGGTCTGGGACAGCCTAGGGAATGAAAATAGGCAGGCCTTGGAAAACTTATGTCAGATACTGAGCAAAGCTTCCTGCCCAAAGTGCCAGGCTGTGACTGAACTTCGGGAGATGGGGTAGCTGTGGAGAGACCATTTCATCCAATGATGGGTAACATGGCTTAGTGTAGGGGTTTTTAATCTTTGGATCTGTGAACATGTTTGATTTTTTTCTATTGATAACTATATTTCGATGTAATTGTTTTTCTTTGTAATCTCATGTATTTTTTATGCATTTAAAACATTCTTCTGAGAAGGGTTCCACAGACTTCACCAGACTGCCAAAGAGGGCCACAACATACTCACGGTTAAGAATGCTTGGTATACTGGAAGGAATACTGGATTTGTCAAGACATCCTGGGTTTCTGTGCTGGCTTTGATATTTAACTGTAACCTTCCTCTATAAAATGGGGATAATACTTCTACCACCTAACCCACAGATAGATGTCTCATGCAGATCAAGTAATAGAGCATTTGTATAAACCTTAAAAGCTCAACAGAAATGTCACCCATTAGTAAAATCAAGAGCATGTCAGAATGGGAAGAGACCTCAGTGCTACTGTCTCCACTTCCTCCATTTTACAGAGGTAAATACTGAGGCCTAAGGAATCTGTATTTACCCCTGGTCAAACAGTCAAGGGCAGGGCTGGAAATGGAAGTTGGCTATACAGAAATTTAGGAAGGGGTAAGGGGCAGGACATGAACAGCTGGGTCTAGAATCTAAGTGTCCTGATTTCTAGGCTGGTGCATTTCTTCTTTTCTGCTAGGAACTCTGGAGCCAGCTGAGTAGGAAAGCTGGATGGGATGAGAAAGACAGATACAATGTGATCCTGAGGAAGACAGCCTTTCCCAACTGTTAGCAAGATGCACTGGGCCTTGGCTGGGGCCCAACTCAAGGAAACGCTCCTGTACATTTTTGTGCCACCCATTATGGAAGAACGACTCAAAGAGAATGACAGAGACAACTTCATTCCAGATAGGCTGGGAATATTTATTTTCTTTAAACAAGATCATAAATACCAAAGGAACAGAGGGTCCCAGATGCCTGTGTAGTAGGACAGAGTGGTTTGAGTTGAGGAGCAGGGTAGGGCAGGAGCAGCACCTAAGACACAGAATAGGCATGGCTTTTGGGGACCTCCCTCCAACACTAGGGTAACATGACATCTCCCCTTGTGGTGGAGGGAGCAAGGAGGGGTCAGCTGTGCTGCGTCGATGAAAGAAAACCCATGGAAACTACTCAGGCTATGAAGAGGTGGATTTGGGAAAGGCAAACACACACTTTGCACCACACCACAGCTCAACAGTTAACAATGAATGGGCTTAATCCTGGCAACTCCCTGGATAGGATGCACTCATTCAAGCAAGGTCAGTCAGTGGCAGATAGGGTAGCACTGGGGAGGCAGGAAAGCCAGCCAAGGGGAGCTGGTAGGTGATTACCCCACTCCAGGAAGGGAGTAATGTAAGACAGCCAGAGTTCAGTGTGTGGTGTGGGCAGTTTGTTGAGAGGACAGTACAGTCTGGTCTGGTCTATCTGAGAGAAAGGATAGTACAGTACCCATTGTACAGGTTAAATAGAAGGTGTTGGCATAATGTGCTTGGAATGGGCCCTACCTAGTTTCCCTGGCAGGCTCTGGTACATGCAGCACCCTCCCTCCCTGATCCCATGTGCCTGAACCACATTGGGAATTGTGCCTAAGTCTGGGTCGCTGTCACCCCTGGGGCAGAAGCACATAGCCTCTAGAGTGTGCTGAAAGGATCAAACCATGGAGAAAATAGTAACCTGATTGGTCATTTTATTTGAAGGAAAAAAGCTTCCTCATCCCTAAACATGGCTATGAAGTAATTTTCATGTGTACTTTGGATGTCTAGGGCTAGGCCAAAGAAAAATTCCCTTCATTACCCTTATCCTTCCCATTGCCACCCCAAGAATGGCAAAGAGAATTCCCACTACTGAACAAGGCCACAACCCTGTCTCCCCAAGAGGAGACTGGCAGGACCCAGTTAAGTTTTCCCAAGACTGAAAGCAAGGAGCTCACTTAGAAGCTTCAGCCAAAGTGCCAAAAACGTGGCCACTCCACCCTACAACTAGTCATTTTGGTTTTGGGAATATGGCCCCTCTTGGGAGGGGGGGAGTGAGGTGGGTGGGATGGGATGGGAAGGAGACAAGAAAGCTTTGGGGGTCCCGAAGAAGTTTGGAATTGGGGAGATAGATGCACATCAGTGGTCTTGAACAAAATGTTGTCAAGAATATGCGCAGACGTTTTACATGTGTTGGGGACACTAGTTCTATCAATGAGCTGATGTCTCATGGCTGGGCTGGGGACAAAGTGAGGAAGATACAGCTACATCACAGTGGCCTCTGGTGTGGTGTATTTACAATGGATCTTGGTGCTGAAGGACATCAGGACACTAACAGCCAGGGAAGACACTGCCCAAAAGAGAGAAGAGAATAACAAGGGTTATCATTAACATTTGCCTCCACACTCTCTCCCCTCCCACCCTTCAAGGCTCAACTTCATTTCTATTTTTTTCTAGGATGCCCTTCTTGACCACGCTGGCCCATAGTGAGAGTTCCTCTTTGATAACCTAAAGGATTTAAAATGCCTTCTCCTATACTGTTTCAAGTGTGAATGTCACCTAGACTATTAAGCTATAAAACTCCATCTAAACCATGTTCCCCCTAGCATAGTGCTCTGAACTCAGTAGGACCTTGATGTCTGTTGAATGAATGAATTTAAACTCCCCAACCAGACTGGGAACTACCTATGGGCAGGGTTTCCTTCCTTATCAAGGACAAGGTTCAGCAAATGGCAGGGCGTGTAGAGAAGTGACATTCCTGCTTGTGAGTGACAGTTCTAAAATGGCTTCTCAACCACAGAAGTTTGAGACTCTTTGTCAGAGATCCACAGATAGTATCTTTCACATCAAAGCATGGATCAGTTCAATTAGGAGAAGGTTCTCATGCAAATGTGAATTAACCAATTCAGAGAAAGTGGTTAAGGAAGTGAAAACCTAAGTCTGTATTCTTTATGCCTTGTTCAGGCAAAGTGATCACTGGCAAAGCGCACGTCACTTGTCTTCAAGCCTTCCCCTTTCTCAAAGGCAGCAGCCATGACTCATACTTTGAGGGAAGGCATTAGAAATACGAACCTTAGATTCCCTTCTTCCCTCTGTATCTCCACCATACTAGATTACGAGAGATGCAGAGGACAAAACCTCTCCTGCCTTTAAGGATCCATAATATAATAAGAAAAGCACTGGATTTGGGGTCAGAAGACCTAGGTTTAAGTTCTAGCTTTGCCATTTACTAAATGTAAGACCTTTAATCAAATCAGCTTCTCTTGTTGGGCCCAGTTTCCTTATCTGGAAAATGGAAATAGTAATAATTAAAAAACCTATGTCACAAAGTGTAAGGATCAAATGAGATAATATATGTGAAATGCTGTATAAATCATCATCTAAGTTGTTAAGAAGAAGGCTACATTCCTGGATTACTATTAACTGTCAGAAATGAGAAATATTAGAAGAATGAGATCTCTCCAAGAAAGAAGAAGCAATTGCTCTAATGAGGTAATCGAGACACTGGCCTTAGAAGACATTACTGCTAAGTCTTTCTGGCCCATCTGTCTTACCACTGAAATCCACCAATGGGCTCTGTAAACCTGTGACGAATCAAGAAAGTTGCAACGGCTTCAGCTACCTGGAAAAGGGAAAGAGAGAGATCACTGGAAAAACTCAGATTAATTAAGACACTTGGTTCAAAGAACTGGAGGCTCTAAGCTCTTGTCTGCTTGAATACAAGATCAGGTATTGGGTGAGATGCAGATATGTAGAGAAATCAGGGCCTTTTTCACCTAAGAAGCTCTAAGTTACGTAGGACTAAGTGTATCTGGGCTGACGTGAATTTTCCCAAATGGGTTGCAGAAAACATAAGCTGAGAACACGATAGCAGTAACTTACATGACCATAATTACATGCCATCTGTTACTGAGAAGCATAGGCAACAACTAAAAAGTATCTAGATCTGGAAGTGATCTCAGAGTCCATCTGGTCCAATTCCCTCATCTGAAAGATGAAGAAACTGAGTACTCATGAGGTCACAGTCACCCTGACTCCAGTAATCTTTTCACTGTACCCCACAGACTACCTTCAACAGTATGCACTGCATGCAACTACCTCATCTTACAATAGAGAAAACTGTAGCCCAGAGAGGTTAAATAATTTGACTAAGGTCAAAAAACAAGCATGTTACAGGTGCAAGGACTTGAACTTCTTGTGGCTGCAAGAGTGGTTATTCTTTCTGCCCAATATGCACTGTCACACCAACATTTATGTGTGGCACACTTAGCTCTTTGAACCAAAGCCCACCCTAGAGTGATCTTATTCCCCACTCACCCATATCTCATCCCTCTGTGTTTTCCACAATAACCTCTGTATTAAAAGAAATACAACGAACACTGGAAAAAATGACCACGAATAACTGCTTAACCATTAACCTGGAGCAGGGTCTCGAGGGACAGATCCCGCAACCCACAAGAGAGATAAATGTACAAAATGGCCATCAATCCTACAGGGCTTTCTTTACTTTTCTGGGAGGGCAGAATAGTGGGACAGGTGCAGAGTGCTAATACCCACATAATTTTTTTTGATATCCAAAAGCATTAATCTGACTGGCACTCCAAATATGAGAGTTTTGCCAGTGACCAGTGAATGGATCCATTACTGGAAGAATTGAACCATATCCACATCCCCATCCACATCTCCCTGTTATAAAAGAAGAGCAACTCACAGGTTCTTGGAGGAAAATAAAAGAGTTGCTACAGTTTGTTTCATTGTGTGCACAAAGGCAACAAGAAACGTTTCCTTGAACACTCGGTCATGTTGCCTTTTGGTGCTTATGATGAGAAGGGACAACCACAAAGACAGTGAAAACTTGTATGTCATCATCTGTTTGCAAAGGATGAAAAAAAGAAATTCTATAAGGCGTGTTACCAAGTCCTCCAAAGCAAGTGAACACATACCTTGAACACATATGTACTTGGAGACACAGCTACAAAGGTGAGAAAGCTGGGGGGGAGGGGGGAGGGACAGCATAAATATATTGGAAAATGTGGAGAGGAAGAATAATGAGTACAGAGAATTCTATTCTTGGAGCTACGAGAGCCTGGGTTTCAGCTTCGGTTTCCTCATCTGTAAAATGGGGAGAACATCCACCTAAAAGGGCCACTGTGAGGATAAAATAGCCCCTCTCTGATATGTGCATGTATGCGCTCATCTCAAGGGATGAGGGCTGGACCTGTCACTTTGTGGATACAGCTGGTCATTCCTCAGCTCCTTCTCTGCACATTCTGGTGTGAGGAAAATGCTGAGAACAGTGAAAAGAGAAGTGACTTGTCCACAGCCACAGAACCAGGAGCTGTCAAGGCAGGACTTGAACCTAGGGCTTCCCAGATCTAAAGCCAGCTCTCTGTCTACTATGTTTTGCTTCTTCTCATCAATATCTATAAATATCTATCTATATTTGTGTGATAGAGAGTATTCCCACACTGACAAAATCGGACCCTTCCTATGCAAGTATACATATTTATATACATATAAACACAAAAGCGCACACAACCCTGCATTATCTATGAAAAAAGCCAATGACTATTGGATTACTCTTAAGTCTTACACCTGTGTCTCAAAGTAAACTGGAAAGTACTAGACAAAGATGTTGCAGTCATTTCAATTTAGCTGGCTGTGTTGAACACTGACACCTCAACACCAAATGAGAAGAAACCATAAAGATGACAGCCGCAAGCAACACTGGTTTAGAGTAAGACGATTTTCAAAAAATGAGATGAGGATCATGGAAAATCAGAAGTGATATCAGCTCAAAAAATAGAGAAAAGCTGTAGAAGAGGAAAAATAGATAGATGTCTGTGGAAAGCTTGGCATGGGCCCCAACTAACCCATTTCTAGGTGAAAATTAAACATAGACAACAAATAAACATGAAGTGGAACAGATCTGCTACCTTTTCTACAGTGAAATCTTTTCACCAATTACCACCACATTTGGACTCAACACCTCAATACCCAGTATTTTATAAAAAGAAATGGAAATTGCAGTGAAGGGTAAGAACCTGGGCTTGATAGGATTAAATATATGCAGAAGAAATCTGGGCCCCAGGGGCTGGTTTTCAAGATATCTTAGTATGGAAGATTACAAAAGAATGGGGGGAAAAGCACACCCAAACCACAGATAGTATTACCCTCTTTTCCCAAAAAAATAACTAAAGCAACTGTCAACCTATATATACTCTCCCATTACTAAAAAGTCTTTATGAGAATGTTGTGTATATGTTAGCCTATATATACTCTCCCATTACTAAAAAGTCTTTATGAGAATGTTGTACACACACGCACACGCGCACACACACTCTCTCTCTGAGGGCATCCTTAATTCACAAATAACTTAAGAAGTATAGATAACATGAAATATTGTGTTTATTGTCCGATTAAAAAAAAAGCATCTGACTCCATAGAGCGAAGTGTTGCCATATAGGCTTCCCATAAAATAAACTGTCTTTCATACATACAGTTAAGATCATATTTATAAGTTATTGAAAAATGAAATCACAGACACTGCTCAAATGATCCTCTTATGAACAGCACCAAGCCAGGCAAAAAAAAAAAAAAAAAAGGATAGTAACTAGGTGTTCACAAGTGTCATAGACGTGTGAATCCCAAATGGCAGGACTCCCTATTGGGGATGCTCCTATTCATAGATACTATGATGCTGGTGGCATCAAACCCTAGAATATCTGAGGGCCACTTCAATGAGATCCATAGACACTAAAGAATATTGGCCTAGCAAACCACACAAGAAACACCAAATGGATACAGATTATACAAAGCCTCACCCCCTCTTCCCTTCATCCTCTTCCCCCAGCCTTTTGGGTCTGTAACTTCAATTTCACTGTTACAGAAAATCCCCAGATGAAAATCCCCTTCCACCAATACAGATAAAACAACTTGTCTGTAACTTACAGATTTAGGGAGGCATCTGGAGCACCAAGAGATTAAGTGCCTTCTCCTGGATTTCCTCTTACCTGTCTGACCATGACTTTTCAGTTTCCTTTGCTGGATTTTCATTCAGATCATGAGCACTAACTGTGGGTGCCCTCCAAGGCTCTTTCCAGGGCCCTTGTCTCTTTCCTTTATACTATCTTGCTCCCATGGGTTCAATTATCATCCCTGATCTACACATCCAGTCTTAGCCTCTATGCTGAGCTATAGCCCTTTTGGAAATTTTGAACTACAGGTAGTTCAAACTCAACATGTTGAAAACAGAACTCAATATCTTTCCCTCAAAATCCTCCCCTCCTCTGAATATTCTTTTTACTCTTGAGAGTACCATCAACCTTCTAGTCACCCAGGCTGGTGTAATCCTCAATTCCTCCTACGTATCCAAATCTATTGTCAAATTTGTTCTGATCTTCACTATACCTACCCTTTGTCTAAGTCATATAGCCACAACCCTGCTATATAGACCTCTCACCTGGACTACTGCAACAGGCTTCTAGTTGGTCACTCTGCTTTTCCTGAAGTACAGCTCTGACCACATCACCCTACTCTTCCCCTTCAATAAACTCCAGTGGCCCCCTATTACCTCAAATATCAACTATGAAAATCCTGCATTTGGCATTTAGAACCCTTCATAACTTGGCCCTTCTTATCTTTATGGTTTTCTGATACAAGGCTGTCCAAAACACAGGCTGTGTGCCCCTATGTGGTTCGCCTGTGTCCACCACGAGCATAGAAATCGACACAAATGCTTCAGTTAAAGCATTTATGTCAATTTCCACGCCTGTAGTAAACACAGGTGGGCCGCATGAGGCCCACAGGCCACGCTTTGGACAGTCCTGTTCTAATAAGTACTCCCTTACATAAAATCTTCCTTGTAGAGGACACTTGACCTCCTGACTACACCTTTTCCCTGGTTGTTCCTCATGCCAGCTATGTTCCCTCTTCACCTCCTCCTCTTGGCTTCCTTGGTTTTCCTTCAAGACTGGGGTCAAATCTCATCCTCTGTAAGAGATCTTTCCTACCCTGCTGGTCTCTCCTCCCCATGCTTTCATTCAAGATTACTTTCCATTTACACAATAGGTATAATTATTTGTGTTTTGTTCCTCAAATGAATGTGAGTTCCTTCAGGACAGGGAGCATGTTTTTGCTTTTCTTTGTATTCCTAATACTCAGCATAGTATCTGACACATAATGAACACTTAGTCAATGCTTGTTAACTGATGGTACTGCTCTGATCACAGTCACACAGCTAGTGTGAACTAGAGGCAAGTCTTAATCCATATTTTCTTGACTTCAAAGCCAGCCTTCTATCTATTGTACCATAATGCCTTTCAAAAATGTACATTTCTTGAATTATGTCATGCAGCTGAAAAGACAGTCTATTATGTTATTCCATAACTATGTATATCTAGGACATGCACCACAGATGGATGATACAGTGAGTCCAGATTTGAAAGGGAAGAGGAAAGCAGTTTGTAGTGCATTTTAAATCACGGAACACCAGCATTTCAGAAGAACAAAGGTTGCTGGTGAACAAGAGGGCAATGCAAAATGACACATGGGATACAGCATACTATCAATGATGAACTGTACATTGAGAGTGTGCGTGTGGTGGGAGAACAAGCATTCATTAAGCATGCCCTATGCACCAGGCACTGTGCTAAGCACTTTACCATCTCACTTGATTTGATCAATGGTTAAAGCCTATCATCAAGTATAACTAGAAAAGCAGGCAAGCTGATTATTCAGCCAGAGTCAGTGACACTACATGTGGGTGACTCGAGCTCTGCACTAATTAACATCCACGAAATATCCAAAGAACCAAAGGACTGCTCCCTCTCTGAGGAATCTATAGAAGCATAAAAGTTGTTATTCCATCATGGGTGATGTTTTGACTTGTACATTAATTGGATTTAAGCGAGGCAGAGCCGCACAAAGTCATCACTGAAGTCCTGTGGCAAGACCAAAGTCAGGATGACTGGTGATGGCCCAAGTTACAGGGGTGTCTTTGACGTCTGATCAAGCTCTAAGCACTCCACAGCACCTGCTTCTGCTACCTTCATGGCTGCTTGAACAAACTGTTCTCATCTGCCCATTCCACCAGGGGAAGTCTTCTCATACTGGGGTAGACATCCTTCTAACTCACCAAGGGTCTGAGGTTTATTGGTAGCCCACCTGTCAAGATGGGTTTTACTGGGGTGTGGCTGATGAGCACGCTATAGCTTCTTGGAGCTACAGGTAGGAGTTGGGTGGCAGGTGGGCACCAAAGGTGGATGAGCAGCCCTGAAAAGGGCTCAGCAAGCCCTCATACCAGAGGTGTTAGTCCTCCTTGATTTCCCCAAGAGTAGGACAGGATGAAATGGCATAGATGGGTTATAACCTGCTCCAACAGAGGGAGTACTTCCACTGGTCAGATCATGGATCCATGGAAATATAAAACTAGCAGTGAGAAGCAATATTAATATCATAGCCTTAAAACAGAGTAAGGTGAAAAGAAATAGGATCCAGAACATGGGAGGTCCCCTCTACTATGCCCCGGTAAGACCCCATGTGTAGTACTGAATCCACTTCTATGCAGCATGAAGGCCATTTGACAAATTGGAGAGCATCCACAAGTGGGAGACTAGGGTGGTAAGGGGATTTGATACTAGGATCAGCTGAGGGAACTGGGAATCCTTCATCAGGAGAGAAGATAAGACTTAGAAAGGACATGATCAACTTTATTCAAATATCAATGCCAAAGGGAAGAGGCAGCAGGTTGATCTGTGCTACCCTAGAGGGCAGAAACAGCAAGGCTAGCGGTGAGGAAGATATAGGAAGGCAGATTTGGGCTCAATAGAACTTCCTAATAATCACAGCTATCCCATAACAGAATTGCTGCCTTGGGAAGAAGTTCCACTACTAAAGAAGCTCAAGAAATGCTTAACGAACACTAAAATAAGATGTTTTAGAAGCATTCTTATGCTGATTCTCATACGGTGCCTAACAGAACTCCCTGCCTTCAGACAGAAGCTGACACTAACTAAAGCTGTGGTGCTGAGAGATGTCAATACCCATAGCTGAATCTCTTACTGCTATCATCCTGTATTTTCTTCTACACCACCTCAGATCTGGGTGCTTGAAGCCAGGTCCTGAGCATGTCTCATAGTCTGCCTGAGTCTCTGAGCAGCTACAATTGACTGGTTTTGCCTCCTAGAGCAACCTGGTTTCATCCTACTAGCAAACTGACTTGAGGAGCAGAGACTGTAGGTGCTGGAATCCAGGAAGTGGTTTTGTGTCTTTAACACTGGCAGCAAGAACAGGTTTAACTGCACTTCAAGAACCAGGCGGCCCTGGCCCCCTCCAAGTCTCAAATCTTCTTTATCCATGCCTTCTCACTCCCAAGGCATTCCAAGTCTAAAATCAGTAAATTCAAGGAGCAAGCTGTTGATTCACTCTCACCTTGTCTGGAGCATCTTCATGAACTGCATGGCCACACTGAGGAAGTACCTGCATCTGAAACTTTCCTGGAGAAAAACAAAATTAATATTATCTGTAATGTCTCCTCCCTGCCCACCCACTTCCCTTCTTTCCACTGCCTTTGAAGCACCTTCTTCCAGCATGGTAGGCCATTTCAACAGCTTCCCTGTTCCTCCTGACTTTGTGTTCTAGTCACAAGGCCTACGATTACTATAAACACAGCAAAGTCATCACCCCATTTTAGTTTTTACTAATGAGTGTTTTAAGATTTACAAAATGCTTTTCTCACAACAGCCTGTGAAGTAGGTAGTAAAAGGTTAACTCTATTTTACAGATGAGAAAATTGAAGCTAAGAGTGGTTAAATGATTTGCCCTGGGTTGAATGATTGGTAAGCACTAGAGCTCTGGTCTCTCGTGACTTCAAATCCATTGTCCTTTCCCTTGTATCATGCTGCCTCCAAAGCTTTCAAAGCATTTTTCAAAATTCACTAGAGAATGGTGAAAGCACTAGATTCAGTCGGATGATCTGGGTTCGAATCATTCCTTCACTACTTTTGTACACCTTTTTTCTTAAGTTTTTGTAGCACTGTTTTCTCACCTGCCTATTTAACTAATCCTTCCCAGCCTCTTATGCTGGATCATCATCCATATATCAGTCCCTAACTATGCATATACTCCAATGATCTACCTTAGGTCCTATTTTCTTATCTCTCTCTCTATATATACATCTCTTCAGTATTTTCATCAGGGGTTCAATGGCCACTTCTAAGCAGATGACTTCCGAAAACTTTATATCTAGTCCTATCCTCTTATAATCAACTTCAGGTGCATCCTGCACAACTCCACTGAGATGCTGCACAGGTTTCTCAGATTCAACATGTTCAAAAGAGAACTCCATGTTTTCTCCCTCATCTCCCTCATCCTTCCATCCATGTTTTCACCCTCAATGAATTCCTCTTCCAACTCCCTTCTTTCTGGTGAAGACACCATGCTTTCTTGCCATCCAGTTTTGCAACATTTGTGTCATTTTCTATCCTTCTCTTTAATTCGTCTATTTCTACAACACATCTCACAGCCAATTCCTTCTTTCAGTCCCACAAGTCATGAACCTGGTTCAGGCCCTCACAGCCTCTTGCCTAGACTATTTCAATACTCTCAATTAAAATCCTGGCCTCCAATCTCTTCCCCTCTCCAAAGTATCCAAAAAATTAATTTTCCTTTCATGTCACTCCCTTGCTCAAGAAGCTTCAGTGAACGAGGAGCTAGGTGGCACAGTGGATAGAGGACCAGCTCTGGAGTCAGGAGGACCTGAGTTCAAATCCAGCCTCAGGCACTAGCTCTGTGACCCTGGGGAAGTCATTCAACTCTGACTGCCTCCAAAACAAAAGAAAAAGAAAACAAGAAGCTTCAGTGATTCTTCATTGCTTCTAGAATACAAACTCTTAAGCATAACATTTTAAGTTGTTCACAATCCAGCCACAGACTACGTTTTAGAGGGATTTCATATTTACTCATTTTCATGTAGTCCATGCTCCCCTCAAGGTTATCATTAAACTTAGCATGCCATTGCATACCTTAGCACAAGCTGTCCCTTGTGACTAGAATCCACTGCTTCCTTATCTCTGCTTCTTAGAACCCTTAGTTTCCTTAAAGGCTAATTTTAGGTGTCATCTCCTATAAGAAGTGTTTCCTGATTCCTTTAGCTCTAGTCCCCTCTCCTTCTTCATTATTTCACTCATCTTTACAAAAGTTGTCCCTCCTCACCCTACAACAGACTGTTAGCTTTTTTTTTTTTTTGCAGGGGGGAAGGCAGGGCAATTGGGGCTAAGTGACTTGCCCAAGGTCACACAGCTAGTAAGTGTGTCAAGTGTATGAGGCGCATTTGAACTCAGGTCCTCCTGACTCCAGGGCTGGTGTTCTATTCATTGCACCACCTAGCTGCCCCCTAGACTGTTAGCTTCTTAAGAGCAGAAACTGCCTTGTGCAAAGCTGGTACTTGATGAATTGGAATGATGACTTGACCAGTATGTTGTAGACAGAACCCTTATTCAGGTCCAGGTTACTAGATGGCCTCCGGTACAGCACTTGGGATTCTACGATTCTGTAAAAAATAAGCAGGCCCACTGTCTAAGCCTGATAATTGGCTTGGATAATTTTTCCATCTGCAGTACATGAAATGATTTGGAACCAGGGAGAAGGGGGGTTGTGGGTGCAAAAGTTCAAATTTGGCTCTTGAGATCTTATAAATAGCTGAGATGAACAAAGAGACTGCACAGAAGTATCTGAAAGAACAAACTGTGCCATCTGGGAATCAACTATGACCCAGGTGTTCTTTTGTGTAAAAAACTGCTGGTGGCCCCAGAGGCTAGCATCATGTTTCTACCTCCGCACAAAGGAACCAAAAGAAGAAGCTGCATGAGCTGATGGATAAAAACGACCCGGGCTAGCTGTTCATCTTCCTTGTCTTACATTATTTCCTTTCAGTTAAAATGTCTTAAACCTTCAAAAGCTCACTATGAAGCTGACACTGCCCCTTTCAGTAGATTACAGAACAAATATTGTGCTCTTGGCAGAGTGGGAGCCCAGGACAAGAATTTTATAAAGGCTATACTGGGCAAAGAGGAGATCGATGAAATGACAGGGACATGGCTGCAGGTAGATAGGATGATAACAGCTGATGGAAGGGAAAAGGTGGAGCAGCTTTGGTTTTTTTGTCAAAGACATCGATTTATGGACTGGAAAGGACAGAACAAAGGTAGGTGGTAGGGAGCTAATATTCAAATTAACTAAGGAGCTGGTGAAAAAGCACCTGGCTGCCCTTGATGAGTTCAAATAAAATGGCTCACATTATACTGGAAAAAAAAAACAGCTGGCCCTTAGATACTGAAAAACTGGTATATATGACTGCTAGGCCAATATTGATAATATCTAAGAGATCATGGAGAATGGGAGAGGTAACTAAGGAATGGAAAGAGGCAAATGTTCTGATTTTCAAAAAAGAAGAAAATGGAACCTGCAAATTATAAACATGTGAGTCTAACTTCAATTCCTGGCAAAATTCTAGAATGTATTACTAACAAGTTGGTTAGTGAACATCTATAAGAGGAAGCAGTGATCACAAAGAGCCAACATGAGTTCATCAAGAACAGGGGAAGGAGCTTATTTCCCTTTTTGCAGGGTCATTAAAATACCAGCAGAATGCTATAGATATGATTTACCTGTATCTTAATAAAATATCTGATAGTCTATTAGGCTATTCTTGTAGAAAACTTGGAAAGATGTGGCCTAAACAACTGTACAATTAGATAAATTCTGAACTGGCTGAATGATTGGTCCCAAAGAATGGTCATTAATGGTCTAACATTAATTAAGAAAGACACTTCCAGCAGAGTGTCCTGGAAGCTCTGGATGACCTTTGTTACTTAACATTTTCATCAGTGACTTGGGTAAAGGCACAGGCAGTATCTTTATGAAATTTGTAAAGGACACCAAAAATGGAAGGCAGACTGGATGACAAACTTAATCTCCAAAAAGATTTTTTACAGACTAGAATAATATAAAATTTAATAGGAATAAGTGTAAGGTTTTACACTTAAGTTTTAAAAAACAATTTCCTAAATATAAGATGGGGGGACAGGGTTTGATAAACACATCAATGATAATCGTGAATATGCCTATGTAGTTCTGTATCGCAAAGTATGAGAGACTCCATAAAGAAGGTAAAAGAAGTATGACATTTATTCAGACACCAGAAAATCATATCCCATAACCAAATGTTCAGCTCCTATAGCCAGTCACCCCACTTTATCATGACAGAAAGGAGCTTAAAACACCGTATCACAGCCTGGAAACTCATCATCCCAAAACCTCTCTGACCTCCTGCTGGGGTCTTTCCCACAAAGACAAACTCACAGTACAGCTAAGTCAGCCTGCTCAGTTCTAACAATCATGAGGGCGGCCACTAGCAGCCACCAGCAGCCATATTTTATCTCTCTCTCTCTCTCTCTCAGCATTTTCTGTGACATAACTTCCTTTTCTTGTCAGGAAGCTCCTCCTACCATGTAACTGAGGTTTCCCATGATGTAGGCAGGTCACATGGCCTATTAAGGGTGGGAAAGATCTTCAATTCAAAATTGCTAATACAGGGGTATGGGTGGTTACACAGCAATTTGTTTGAAAAAGGTATGGGAGGTATTGGACTGAAAGTTTAATATGAATCCAGCACTTAGAATGGTGCCTGGCACATAGCAGGCACTTAATAAAGCTGCTCTTAGTTTCCTGCACTGGCTCATCATTCCTATCATGTCACGCTTCCTACCTGTGTGTGTATTCACGGTCTTAGTCTCACCTCTCTCTAGATGACCTCATGAGGCTCACCTAGGTTCAATTATCATCTCTATTCCAATGACTCTCAGATCTATATATCCAGACCTTGTGTCTCTCCAAAGCACCAATTCAGCATTACCAACTGCCTACAGAGCAATATGAATTGAAGGTTCCTTAGGCATCTCTAATACAAAATACTCCAAAAGAGAATTCATTATTTCTCCCCTAAAACCTCTTCCAAACATATCTACTCCTGTCAAAGATACTACTATGCTTCCAGTAACTGATTTGCAAACTCAGTGTTATCCTTGATTTCCTTCCTCTCACCCACCCCACAGAGCCAATCAGTTGGCAAATCTTGTCATTTTTACCTCCTCAACAACTCTCACATTCATCCTCTTCCCTCCACTCTCACCATTCAACTTCATGCCCTCATCGCCTCTCATCTGGATTACTGCAATAGCCATTTAATTGGTCTCCATGTTTTAAATCTCTCCCTTCACCAATGCATCCTCCACATTGGTGGCAAAGTGATTTTCTTTAAGTGCAGGTCTAACTATGTCACTCCCTTATTCAATAAAGTCCTGTGCTTTCCTTTTACCTCTAGGATCAACTACAAACTCCTCTGTGGGTCATTTAAAGGCATTTATCAAATGGCCTCATTCTACCTTTTCAGCATTATTACTGTTTCTTATATCTGACAATCCATTTCTTGTCTTTGTGCCTTTGCACTGGTTGTCTTTCCCACAATACCTGGAGTGTGCTCCTTTCCTTCTTACCTCTACCTCACAAAATCCCTAGTTTCCTTTGGGGCTCAGCTCAAGCATCACTTTGTACATAAGTCTTTCTTGATCCCTCAGCTGCTAGTGTCTCCTCTCAAATTATTTTGTATGTACCTTGTGTGTGTAGATATGTATACGTATGTGTATACGTATATGTATATATTGTATAACCAGCTATACTGTAAGCTCTTTGAGGGCAGGGATTGTTTCATTTTTATCTTTGTATCTTTATTGAGTGCCTATCAGAGTATCTGGCATATAATAAGCACTTAAGAAATGACTGACTGATTGAAGAACTTACCTTGCATCTGGCCAATTGTGAGATCTTTATCTAGCCTATCAACACCTAGAACAAAGAAGAAAGACCATGAAGGGTTTATTTAGGAGGATATCCTCTGAAACTGGATTAAACAATGACCTATACGCCCATAGGAAAGTCACTTAATTTTTCTGGGCCTCAATTTCTTCATCTTTTTTTTTTTTTGTAAAGAAGAGGTTTGGCCTAGATGACCTCTAAGGTCTCTTTCTACTCTAAGTCTATGGTATAACTCTGTAGATTGAACTGGGATTACACAGAAATCTCAGGCTTGGCAAGGACCTCACTGGTCACCTAGTTCAACCATATCTGAATAGAAATTCCTTCTAAACACTCTCAAGGGGTCATCCAGCTTCTTGCTGACTGGGGAACTCATTTCTTCCTGAGATCACTCATTCCATGCTCAAATACCCACGATTGTTTGATAGCGTGATAATTTTATACCTTTAGTCTAAATTCTTAACTCCAGTACCATGTTGATTAGGTCTGATATTTTCTTTTACATGCTAGTGCTTCAAAAACTTGAAGACAGCTATTATGCTCCTCCATTAATTTCTCTTCCTTTGGCTAAACATCTCCAATTAATTCTCATAAGGCCAGGTTTTCAGTCCCTTCGCCATCCTGGCACATTCTAGTATGTTAATGTTCTACCTAAAATGTGGTACCCAAAATGAAATACATTATTCCAAGTATCATCTAATCAAAGAAAAAATAACAGTATTATCAAAATTTTCTGCTCAACTGTACCAACATAATCAAATTCTCAACTCAAGCCAATGTCTTTTCAGACTTGCAATGGCATACTCAAAATTTATTTCCCTTTAAGACTTAGCTCAAATATCACCAACCACAGGTGACCTTTACTGGTACCCATGACCCTCTCCCTTCCCTGCTAGTGTCTTTTCTTCTAAGGTTACCTTGCAGCGACTTTGTATACATCTAAAGAGACCTACACATGCATATGCTGTGCCCTCCATTAAAACACAAGCTCTTTGGGAACAGAGACTATTTTGCTTTTATCTTTGGATCCACAATGCTTAGTGCAGTGCCTAGCACAAGAGCAGCTGCTCAACAAATGCTTGTGATTGATTTAAGATCATAGTATTTACATTCTCAAAAAGTTGGCACCTCTCAAAGAAGCCTGCCATTTTACCCAGCATAGAATCAGCATAAAAAGGGAAAGCCTCTGTGCTATAAAGTCAGGCAGGAGAAAGTTCTGTGAATTGCTGAATTCTTCCTCCCAAACCATTCAAAGTCTGGCATAATTGGTCTTCTTCCTAAACGTAACATGTGACATTTCCAATATCCTGTTTCAGTGCCTTTACACTGGCTATTTCTCATACTCAGAACGTATTCCCTCCTCACCTCCAATTCTTCCTTCAAGATTCAGTGAGCATGAAGTCTTTCCTGATGCCCACAACTGCTAGGACACTTACTCCCAAACAAGCTTGTGTTTTAACTATGTGAAGGGAATTATTTTAATTGACATGATGTAACAAATATACTAATAATTTAGATTCCTCAGAACTCCCATTTCACCAGAAGATTATGGCTTGGGAGTCAGAAGCTTACAATGCAGCTTAAAATGATCAATCAAACCCTGACAACACCCTAACAATCACTACCTGTGTACCTTAAGTGAAGCGAATCAAAGATTATAGAACACGTTACCGTCAGAGAACTCTGGTCCTATGCCCCACCCAGTAACGACCCCCAAGGACTTGAAACAATACTGTTCCCACAGGACTCCAGAACACCTGTATTGTGGACTCGTGGGCTTGTCATGGAAAACCACTAAGGCCCTGGAAATGACTGTAATCCCCCGTCCTCCTCCATTTCCTCTTGTGATGTATAATCTCTGCCTTCACTATAGCAAGGTGGCATTCTGATCAGAAGAATTCTCAACTTGCCAATCTGTTCCTCATCATAAAACTAATTAATTAAACCACTACTTGATTACTGGCACCTTGTCTCTGGCCTGATCTGTTTCATCATTCCTAGGTTAGACTGGCTCAGTAAAATTCTGTTAACAACTACTTTTATTTATTTGTATTTATTCTCTTTACACTTATTCTGTATATACTTATAGATGTATTTGTAACCTCTCCCATTTGAATAAATGCTCCTTGAGACCTGGAATTCTTTCAGTTTTGTATCTGTATCCACATTGCATACCATGATGCATGGCAATACAGCAGGCATTTAATGAATACTTTCTGACCGACTGAAAACTAAGGTCCTTGTGCACTTTGCTCAAACTCAATTCCCTGAGACTTAACATCATGATAATTTCTTTTCTACCTCCATCTGAAGACAACTTTTTGATTCCCTAATGCTCTCTGAGGACATTCCCGCTGATCAATGTCTAAGCTTGAGAGGGAGACCAGGATTTAATAAAGAAGAAAATGCAATGCAGGGGTGCCAATGGTAGTTCACACCAAGGGGATGGAATAATGTAGCTTAGTTTTTGAGATTTTGATCATTCCAGATGGATCCAAATCAATTCAAATTCCCAGAACCTGAAAATGAACCAGATCCCATTTCTTTGGATTCTATGTCCTGTCTCACGAGGCAGTGGGTAATAATATACAAAAAACATCAGCTGGATTATTCACCAATAGATAAGTGATCAAAGGATACGAATGAACAAGTCTTAAAAGAATAATTATGAACTATTAAGCAAATGAAAGAATGATCCAAATTACTAATGATAAAAGAGTGTAGATCAAAACAATCTTACGTTTTATCTCACACCATGCAAATTGGCAAAGATGATGAAAGAGGAGAATAATCAATGTTGGAGGGGTTGTGCGAAGCTAGGCATCTTACTGCATGGTTGGGTGTAGCTATGAATCATCAAATATTTTGGAAAACAATTTGGAATAAATAAATAAACTTTGGAATAAATAAAATATCCATACCCTTGAACCTAAAGATTCTGCTGTTTCTAGGTTTATACCCCAAGGAAGCCATCGGCAAGAAGAAAGTATACATATAAACAAAAAAATGTATGGCAACACTTTTTGTTGGAGCAAAGTGTTGGAAACACAGTAGATGCCCACTGACTGGGGAATGATTAAACAAACTGTGGAACCCAAAATGTAACAGAATATTACTCCTCTTAGAATGTGAGTTCCTTGAGAGTAGGGCCTGTTTGTTTGGTTTTTTTTGGGGGGGGGGAGTGGGGGTGGGGCGGGGTTGCCCTTCTTTCTATTCCCAGTACTTAATAAAGTGCCTGGTAGTAGTAGGCCCTTAATAAATGCTTGTTGATTGACTTACTGTGCTATAAGAAATGGTGAATATGATGAATACAGAGATGCATGGAAAGATTTACATGAAATGATGAAAAGTGAAGTATTTAGAGCTAAGAAAACAATATACATAATGACTAAGACAATGTAAAGAACAACCACAAAATAATAAAGTGAAAGCTGCAAATTACAATGAACATGCATAATTCCAAAGAAGAGATATGAGAAGACACCCACATCCCACCCCTTTACAGAGGTGGGACGTCCATGAGTGTGGTACAATTCAAATATTTTCAACCTTTTTGAATGTATTGAAGTTTTGCTGATTTTTGTCTTTTTTCTTTAAAAATATTACTTGTTTTATGGAATATATACCTATACCTATACCTATACCTATCTATCTATCTATTATCTTTCCCTCTCCTGCTCTGCAAGTAGAAGAGGGGAGGATACTGGGGGAAACTGTGGTATAAAAATGAGATACCAATAAAAAAATTTAAGAAAAAAAAGAAAATATCAGGGTATGAAGATCATAGAAACAAGGGAAAATTTTATGTGTTTGGGGAGGCGGGAGTTAAGAGAGTGGAATTCTTATTAACTTTATTATTGAAGCCACTATCTATTTGGTAAACTACTTTAATAAGCACCACCCCAAATAGCATATTCACAAATAAGTACCCATTTACCTGCCAGAAGCAGTAGCTTAGGAATAGGGCAGCTAAGGAAGAGATTGGATAAGCCTCTGAACCAACCATCCCAATACTTTTCTGTTTTTGCCAGTTCAATTCTCCAGGTGTATGGATGGTCCTTCTTGGTCTAAAGGGAAAGAGAAAAAGTTAGGAGATTGACTACAATCAGAGAAAAAAAGCAATAATTTAACAAAGATTTATTCAGTTCTTACTATATTTAAGGCATTGTGTTGGGGACACAAGGATGACAAATGACACAATTTTTATTCTTAGGGAATTTATCCCTAACAGTAGGGATAAAATATTTACCCAAATTAGCACGATTCATGGTAGAATGTGACGGGGCACAGAGAGAGATCTAAGCAACGTACTCAAGGAAAATTTAAAGCAAGAGAAACCACCAAGAGAGAAACAAACTCTCCTGAGAAAAGATAAAGGAATAACAGGATTCAGAAATTATGATAGATCCTGGCATTTCTGAGACGTGGGCAGGAAGAAAAGAATCATCTACTTTTAAGGTGATCCCTAAACACTCCCTTAAATGTTCATCTAGCAAGTTAGTGGTGTCACACAAGAAAAAAAAAATTCTATACTATCAGATATACAAAGTCTGGATAAGACACTATCCCCTTGGCCTCATGTAGTACTCACATCTTAATGTAAGAGCTATAAAGGGAAAGGGAATAAGCATTTATTAAGTGCCTACTATATTCCAGGCACTTTGCTAATTAACAGCTTTACACATTTTTTCCCATTTAAACAACAACCCTGGGAGATAGGTACTGTTATCACCCCATTTCACAGTTGAGGAAATTGAGGCAGACAAAAGTTAAGTGACTTACTCAGGGTTATATAGCTACTAAGTGTCTGAGGCCAAAATTCTACTCAGGTCTTCCTGATTCTAGGCCCAGCATTCTATGCACTATGGGGTCACCTAGCTGCCTCAATTATAGTGCTGGTCTTAGAATCTGGAAGACCTGGGTTCAAATTCTGCCTCAGACAGTAGGCATGTGCCCTGTGCAAGTCACTTAAAGGCTCTGACCTTCAGTTTTCTCATCTGTAAAATGCAGACTAAACTAACACCTATGGCTCAAAGAGTTGCTATGAAGTCAATCTAGTTGGGAGCATTAGAAAGAGTTTCGTGTCCAAGTATATCTTGAAGGAAGAGAGGGACTCTTATGAGGTAAGGATGAGAAGAGAGTGCATTTTAGGTATGTGGAATAGTCAGTGCAAAGCCATGGAAAGAGGAGATGGTGTGACATGTACGAGGAACAGAGAGAAGGCCAGTTTGGCTAGAATGAAGAGAACTGCATCGGAACCTATGAATTATTACCTCCAGACATACGACTCTTAAGAGCTATATATCTAACCCTAGTACCATATACATGAGATATTATTTGGGGAATAAGAAATGCAGAAAACCATAATACACACAATTAGACAAATGTATATTAAGGTGTTGTGTTTTGTGAACAAAATAGGTATGAGATCCAAAGGAGGTTATTACTAACAGGCAGATTAAATTAAATTTTATGTAGGGAATGGCAAGTGAGCTAGGCTTTAAAGAATGGCTAGGAATTTAGTTGTGAAAAGTAGGAGGGGGGATATCAGCGGCATAGCAAACAGCATGAGATGTCCTTAATTTCTCATTTTAAAAATCAGAATGAAATGATGGCACACTTTTTAGTGGGTATTAAAGACATCTGTGGAATAATAACAGAGAAGTCAGTCGATTTGAAAATATTTGTGAACAAAGCAAAATCACCATGCTTAAGTCTTCTATGTAAAACATCATTTATGTTGACTTCAGAATGTCGTGTAAGAACAGTTTGTCAGTTGAAATTATCTGTGCATCAATAAATAGACCGAGACACTACCAAAGGAAGAAGTATCTGAAAACTACTTGGAAAGGCTAAATAGGAGTTTAAAAACTAAAAAGAAAATGACATGCAACTGGAGAGTAGTCCATCAAGTTAATTAATCAATATGGCTATCTTGGACAGTCACTGAAAATGGACAAGTGCTGGCTCCAGAATCAGGTAGGAAGATTATACCAAAGGACCACATAATCATAGATTTAGATCAGGGAGCCTTCAAGATTCTCAAATTCTTCATTTTACAAGATGAGAAAACAGAGGCTCAGAGATCAAGCTGGAGTGTATTCAAAAGGCTAGGGAGTACTTTCAAGATATCATATGACTTACTGCCACAAAATGGCTAGAGAGACATCCTGGAAGTCAGGAAGACCTGGGTTTAAGTATTACCTCTAACATATACTGGTTGTGTGACCTCAGGCGCATCATTCAATCTCAGTGCTTTAACTTAAGACAACACTCTGAGAAGAAAGGTCACAAAGCAAATGCCAAACTGCAATGTTAGATGGCGTTTTCTCACCAAGAGTTCCCAATACCATGATCTCTTAGTTGCCAAATCTAATGACCTTTTCTCAATCCTCATTGTCCTTGACCTCTCTGCAGCCTTTGCCATTGGTGATCACTCTTTCTTCCTTGATACTTTGTTCTCTCTCAGCTTTTAGGATATCTCTCTCTGTTTTTCTCCTATCGGACAGCTCTTTGTCTCTCTCCTTTGCTAGATTCTTATCCAGATTATATCATCTAATCATAGGTGTCTCTCAGGGTTCTAACCTAGTCCCTCTTTTCTTCTTCCTCTATATTACCTTATTTGGTGATCTCATGAGCTCACATGGATTTAATTACCATCTCTATGCTAATGATTTTAAAATCTACCTATCCTGCGCCACCTTTCTGCTAATATCCAATCTCACATCGCCAACTACTTTCCAGACACCTCAAATTGGATGCCCAGTAGACATCTTAAAATCAACGTGTCCAAAATGAAACATCATCTTTACCCCTAAAAACCCCCTACCCCACCTTTCCCCTATTACTGCAGAGGAAAGCACCATGCTCTCAGGCCCTCAGATTCCCAAGCTAAGAGTCATCCTAGATTCTTCACTATCTCTCACCCCTTCCTCCCCACCCCCCACATTCAAGCTGTTGCCAAGACTTGTTGATTTCACCTTTATAATACCTCTTGAATGTGCCCCCTTCTCTCCTCTGACACTGCCACCTAATACAGGCCTTCATCACCTCATGTCTTGATTATTACAACAGTTTGCTGATGGGTCTGCCTACCTCAAGTCTCTCCCCACTCCAACACACCCTCCATTCAGCCACTAAAGTGACTGTGCTAAAGCATAGGTCTGACCACGTCACCACCTTCTCCACCCCTCCCCCCCAAAAACAATAAACTCCAGTGGCTTCCAATTGTCTCCAATATAAATAAAATATAAAAAATTTTATAATAGATAAAATAAAGAATAAATTTAAAAAATAAGAAAAATATTTAAATATAACAAATATAATGAATGTTTACTGCTTGACTGAAATCATGATCCCAAAGGAATCAGAATTGAAAATGTACTAAAAGGCAATGAAAAAATGGATGACAGATATAAACAGGCTGTATCATACTGCCACTGATGGCTTGACTATGAGAAAAGTATCAAGGTCATATTTTAGAAAAAGAAAAGATCGTCAGGCTGCTTACGTAACAATAGCGAGACTTAATAAGCAGACATTGCCAAGTTCTACAACAATAACCTCAAGAGAACAAAATAACCAAAGGAACTATGTTGTACTGGGTGGATCCTTCATAGAAGATTTACAGAAGGACTTGGATAAAAACTGCATAGATGAAGACAGGAAGGCTTTTGTTCTGTATTGAAACTCATGTTGATAAAATCCCAGATCCATCAATTGTATAATCACTGAATATTTAATTTGTTTCTACTATTATGTCAAGTGCTTTCGAGTATCCAAGCAGAAAGATATAGTTCATATCTTTAAAAAGTTAAAAACATGGCTGGGGGAACAAGGCCCATGCACCAGAGGCAGATAATACAACAGAGTACATATGATGTGTTCATAAATTAAGGGGAACCATTTTTGTGTAGAGCTAATGGAAATCAGTTTCCTCATGACTAACATAATACTGGGAGTCAGTGTGAAATGGTGAAGAGGGTGCTGGAGTAGATGTCAAGGGACCTGGGTCTGAGTCATCAGACAGTGACTAACCTTGTGGCCCAGGCCAAGTCACTTCACTTTTTGGAGGCTGCACTTGCAATAAAATACCTCACTGGATCACTGTGAAAAAAATCACTTTGCAGAACTGAAGGTGCTTTCTACAAATATGATTTATTATTCATAGTAATCCCTATGGAGATGTGGCCTGGCAACCACTAGCAGCAGTCACAGCTGCTAAAAACCCTCCCAAGTTTTCTCCCCTGAAGTCCCTGGCTCCGTCAAATGGTTCAGCACCAGAAACTGATGATTTTATCAATGGAAATGCCATTAACAGAAGAGGCATGACCATCTACTCTGTCACTGTACCCTAAGGTCCACATGACCTTTCTGTATGATTTGCAGCTAAAACTGTTCTTATCTGTTGTCTCCCCCATTAGAATATGAGTTCTCTTAATCTTACTTCTCTATTTGTGTCCCAGTGTTTATTTAGCACCTTGCTTTGCACAGAGTAAGAGCTGTATAAATTTTTAAAAAGTAATTTCCTATTCAGGGTACAGTGGAAAACACACTCGGTTTAGTCACAAAGCCTGGGACAACCTCTCAGACCCTCAGTTCTCTTTTCTGTCCATTAGGGATAAAAAATATTTAGGTGAATGCAATGAAACTGCTTTGTGAACTTAAAAGTAGTACTGAAATAAGAATTATTATTACTAAATGTTTTATAGCCACACATTTTATAATCATTCTGGTGCTCAGAATGGAAAGATCAATATGAATGGAAGCACTGCAGGATCATTCATGCACTGGGCTTTGAAGTAAAAGTGGGATTTGGCTGGATAAAGAAGAGAGGGGAGGGAACTGTTGATGGAGAGAATGTGAACAGATGGAGGAGGAGTAAAAGGAATAGCCAAGGGATGAATGGAGAGTTTCTATTTGGGTAGTCACATATTTCCAGTGTTTGACAATCCTTTGATTCTGCAAAGTATAGATCCTCTCTAAGGTGTTCATGCTTCAATGCAAATTCTCCTCTGAAGGGTGAATAACTAGTGGTAGTGTGGCAGAGGAGTTGTTATATCAATGAAATTACAGGTTCAATCCAAAAAAATTAGTAATATTAATCCAATTATATATAGGAAGAAAAGGTGCATCAATCACTAAATCACATCCAAGCTTGCGAATGTTGCTAAATATGATGGCCTTTCTTTGTTTTCCTACTTCTTGACTTCTAAGCAGCAGTGAGCACAGCTGACTCTGCCTCCCTCCTGCATAGTCTGTACTCCTTAGGTTTTCTCCTACTTGTCCTCCTCAGTCTCTTTCACTAAATCATCACTCATCTTCTTTTCCCCCTGCCAAGCACTGGTTTCCCAAGGCTCTTTTTCTAGAGTCCTTGTCTCTTCTCTCTCTATATCCTCTTGGTAATTTCATGAGCTCCTATGAGTTTCTCTCTATACAGATGACTTCCAGATGTATAACCACCCCAAGTTTCTCTTCTCAACTCCAATCTCTTATTAGCAAAAGCCTGTCAGATATTTCCAAGTGGATGTCCCACAGGCATCTCAAACTCAACATGTTCAAAACAACTCATTAACTGCGTCCCCCCAAAATCCACCCTTCTGTCAGAGTTTCCTATTTCTGACAAAAGCACTACCTTCCTTCTGGTCACCCAGGTTTACAACCTTGGAGTAACACTTGGTTCTTTCCTTATCTTCATCCCTCATATCAAATCAGATACCAAGTCATGTTACCTCTATCTTCACATTTCTCGTATCAGTCTCTTTTTCCTACTGTCATGGCCCTTATCATCTCTACCCTGGACTACTGCAACAACCTTCTAACAGGACTCACTGCCTCCACTCTCTCTCTTATCCAATCTGTCCTCCATGAAGCTCTCAAAATAATATTACTAAAACAGTTTGTCACTCTGCTGCTCAATGAACTTCTGGGGTCTCCCCGTTGCCACTAGAATAAAATAAAACTCCTCAGCTTTTAGAGCCTGCCACAATCTGGCTATAACTAACCTTTCCAAGAAGATTTTAGCTCCTTTGGTCTACTTGCTATCCCCTAACTTAGTATTCCACCTCTCATCTTTGTGCTTTTGTACAATCTGTCCTCCATGCCTGGAATGCAGCCCCTCTTAGTATGACTTTAGGTAAATCATGGCACCATTTTGAACCTGTTTCTTCAGCTGTAAAATGGAGGTAATAATTTTTGTATTATCTTCTTCACACAGGTGTTATGAGATAATAAATGCAAAACAATATATAAATGTAAACAATTATTACCTCAGTATCATCCTCCTTCTTTCTTTTATTAACAGATTCACTTCCTTCTTCATCCTCCTCTTCTTCTTCTATGATCCCTTCCACCACGGTTTTAGAGACTTCAGGACTCAGAGTCCCTTCACATCTAAGTTTTTTTAAAAAAGGTGGTAAGTTATATACCATATCTAATATGTTATTTCCACAGTATTCAATTTTAAAAAGTATTTTAATTAAAACATTGGCTATGCTTTACAATACTCCAAGGAGAAAGAAGAAAAGAAAAAGTTGTAGATACAAAAAAAAGTACATGAAAGTTTTCAAAGACCAGCATTTTGACATAAATATGTGCTGGTATTTTTTCTTATTCCTTAGTATAATGGAGATATGTTTTAGAAATGAAAATAAAGACACTTAAGAAATTTGGAAAAGGGTGAAGTGACAGGCTATGGAAATGAAAAGACTGGCACTTTGAATGAGACCTTGGTTCAAATCCTATCACCAATGCTTATTAACTGTGTGACTATGGCTAAGTCAAATCCTCTTCCCTCTCTTGCAGACAGGCAAAAGTCCTCCCCAATTTGTGCTTTTCAAAAGGGAAGCTAATAAAAGACAACCCCTTATTTGCAAGGAATGCTTGTGATATATGTGGAACTCTCTGAAAAAAGGAAGGTGCCATGGGAACACTGGTATTCCTATTATTATCAATAATAAAGACTTAGAAATGGCTTCCTGTCATAAAGACAGAAAGAAAAATAGATTCTTTAGACAAGAGAAAATTAGGGCAGGAAGGTGCAAGGACTGGAGTCATAAAGCAAAAGCCCAATTCAAGGAAGCAAACTGCGGCTAATCCACACTAAGTGACTAGTACAACATTTTAACACTCCTTTGCATGAGAATGGGTTTTCAGAGCCCATTTTTGGGCTCATTAGGCTGAAAAGGAAGAATGGAAAACATAACAAAGTGTAAAGAACAGTGAACTGGGGTCACTAAAAGGGGCAAATGAGTCTGTTCTTTTTTATTATTATTAATTTCAATCGTCAAAAACCTGCCTTATCACCTTCCTACCTAAACTATCTTCTCACCTAAATTACCTTCCCTTCCACCACCAACACTGAGAACAAAAGAAACACAAAGCCTATTACAAACCTCTATAGTCAATCAAAACAAATTTCCACATTGGCCAGATGTAAAAATCTGTCTCATTCCACACTCTAAGTCACATCAGGAGGCTAGCATGTTTCATCGATAGTCCTCTGAAATCATGGTTGGTTGTTATGCCAATAACAGTTTCTAATCTTTCAAAGCTCTTTACTTTTAATATATCATAGTCAGTTAAATTGTCTTTCTGGTTTTGTCCACTTCACTCTATATCAGTTCATACAAATCTTCCCTGGTTTCTCTGAAACCATTCTCTTTTTCATCTTCTTTTAAATAGCATAATTGTATCCCATCACGTTTATATACCATAACTTATTCAGCCATTCACCAATTCATGTGCATCTCCCTCACATTCCATTTTTTTGTTATGTCAAAAAAAGTTATATTTTTGTACATCCTTAGAATTTGTTTTGCTTAGGATTAATCCCTCCCTCAACCGCTCTCCCTCTGAAATCGTCCTCCTTCTTTTCCCCTTTCCCTATTTTCCTGTTGAGTGAAATGTATTTCTTAGCCCAATTGTGTGTATATTCTTTATTCTTTTGATTAGTACAGATAGGTAAGGTTCCACTGTCAGCCACTAAGCCCACCTCCTTCTCCTCCTCATTTGTAAAGATGGTTACTTGTGTACCCTGATTATGTGAGATAATTTTCCCTTACCTTTCTTTCCTTCTCCCCTCTTCCAGTATTCCTCTTCTCTCTTTCCATCCTTTTCTTAAGATCCTCAAGACACAATAGAACCACTCCTAAGCCATATCTAACTGAACTCCCTCTATGACTCTCAATGGCAGCGTTGATCATGGATCATCTTCCCATATTTGAATGTAATCCTTGTTTAGTAATTTATCATTGTTCATTCATGTTTACCTTTTTATGGTTCTTTTCACTACTGTGTTTGAACTTCAAAGTTTCTATGCAACTCCAGCTTTTTCATCTGGAATGCTTGGAAGTCTTCTATTTCATCAAAGGTCTATTTTTTTCCTCGTATACTATTATATTCCATTTTGGTGGGGAAGTTATTCTTGGCTATAACCCATTTTGTTTGCCTTCTGGAATATTCTATTCCAATTTCTCCACTCCTTTTTAGTGGTGACTACTAAGTTGTGTGTGTGAACCTGACTATGGCTCCTCAGTACTTGAATTTTTTTCCTTTCTATAGCTGCTTTCTGGAGTTTTCATTTTGAGGTTTCTTTCAGGACATTATTGATGAATCCTTTCTATTACAACCTTGCCCTCTGGTTCCAAGAAGTTTTCTTTCAAGGGTTCATGAAATAGACTGTCTAGGCTCTTTTGTCATGGTGTTCAGATAATCCATTGATTCTTAAATTTTTTTTCTCCTTAATTTGTTTTCCTGATCAGTTGTTTTTGCTATGATATACCTTATATTTTCATCTATATTTTCAGTCTTTTGATTTTAATACTTCAGTTGCCTCATGGAGTTACTAGTTTCTATTTGGACCATTCTAAATTTCAGAAAGTTAGTTGCTTGGGCAAGATTTTTTACCTTGTGTGCCAAGCTGTTAATTCTCTTTACAATTCTTTCCTTTATTTCTAGGTTATGTGACCACAAAATGTAGGACTAAACATTTCTTTTCTGATCCCTACAATCTCTCAAACCTCTCCAAAGCAGACACTATGCACCATAAAGCAACTTCAGCCATCTTCATAGTCCAGGACATACGGGGGAAAAAGAAAAGTTGACCACTGCCTCCTTACCTACAACAAACAACGTGCACTGAAACAACTACCCTGAGCTCATTCAGCAATCCAACAGGGAAAACATTAACAAAAGGAAATATACCGTCCAGATCTAGAAAATTAGTTCAGGCATCCAAGAATAAATACTGCAAAACAAAGGAAAATGATCCAACTCTTGATGAGAAAGCAGACCCTGTGGAATTTGAAAACATGCAACCACGACTTACTGATCCTGAGTGGTTCACAAACGAAACAAGAATTATGAGAGGAGAATTTATAGCCTGCATAGTGGGCAGAACAGAAAAACTGGAATCTGCAATGGGAAGTTCCATAAAAAAAAAAACAGTGAGAACAACAGACTGGGAATACAAATACACTGAAGTGAAGGAAAATCTAGAAGAAAAGCAAAAAATAAAATAACACTAAAAGAAAACATGCTCACTATTCAAATAAAACATACTGATCTTGAAGACAGACTGTATACAGACAATCTAAGGAGCACAGGTCTCCTAGAACAAAATAAAATGAAACACATGAACTCCATAATGCGAGAGATAAACAAGATAATTTCCCAGAACTTTTGAACATAGAAGATGAAATAACAATTGAAAGAATTCTGAGATCACCTCCAGAAAAAATTCAGTTCTTTCTTCTATAACTTTCATTTCTTTTCTAATTCTTTCCTTAGTGCTGCTCTCATCCCATTTATAAACATTTTTAAACTTTTCTTTTCACCTCTTGTTTCATCTCTTCCAGGAATTCTAGTTGTTGTGCCTAAGCTGTGTTTTTCTCTGAGACTTTGTTTATAGTTGTTTTGGCATCATTGTCTTCTTTTGGGTTTCTGTCTTGAGCTTCCTAGCTACCATACCAGTTCTTTATGGTGGGACTCATTTTTTGTTTGTTCACTCTTCCTGTCTACTACCAGACTTTGGATTTAATGTTAGGGCTGGGCTCTGTGCACTTCTGGAGTGAAGATCTGGGACTGGTCCTGTTGCTGCTTTCTTGGGGTAGTGAGTGCTGTGTTTTTCAGACAGGGTAAGGACCTGTAAGCTTTCAGTTCTCTCAAAGTGATTCAGGGCAATGTCCGATTGCTGCTCCCCAGTCTGAGCTCCGCAAGTTCCTGACTGGATTTTGGCAAATGCTACTAGACTCAGTACCTATCAAACCAGCTGGAAATATCTACTCTTTCAGAGTGATAGAATTTTAGGTAGTCTGGGATTTTTGCCGTAGTTATTCCTCTGCAAGCTGGAACCAAGAACCCATTCTGCTCCTAGGATCTGAGACACATCATTGCTGCTGTTGCCGGCTTCTGAACTTCCTCCTTTCTTGGTATTTTACCCAAAGTCAACGTACCTGGAAATCAGAGTCCTGCAACACCCCCCCCCCGCCCAAATTCCCTTTCTCAATCCACTCTGAATCTGAGACCCAGAACTGGTTTTTGGTGACAAAGTTGCCAATTGGCTCCTGTCCCTGGTACAGTGTCCCAGCAGTGATTTGGTGATGTTCCTTCATGGTCTGGGATGTCCCCATGCCTTGGTGCTCAGCCATTCCTTAGGTGCTAGAGTGCTCCTGGCCCAACCTGTCCCCAGTGTCCATAGACTTCTCTATCTTTCTATGCTTAGTTGTACTGGACAAATAACTCAATGTGACTTTTTCTGGATTTTCCTATCAGGATTTAATCAGCTGAATTTTCTAGAAATGTATGGAGGAATTTTTTGGAGGGGAGAGTTTGGTTGTACTGCTTGTCACAGCTCCACCATCTTGCTTCTGCTCTCTTCTCCTCTCACAGCTCTGCTCTTTTTGAAGTTTATACTATATCCCACAGGTGGTGAGGCAGCATACACATTCCAGAAAGGCCTGGAATACCAACTTGTTAAGATAATAATCTCAGGATTCAGTTTTACTGCTGTCTGTCTGGGTTAGTTCCTGACATGTACAGAAGCCACATGATACAGTGAAGAGGTGTCAAACTTGAGGCCTACAGGCAAAATGGCCAGCAAACCAGATTAAAATGTGATAGGGAAATATTTAACAAAATAAATATATAATACAACACAGATAATGTTAATTTGTGGTTCTTCTCAGTTAAGGACTCCTTTCTATTTGCGTTTGATGCCACTGGTATAGTGGAAAAACTACTATATTTAGCAATGGAAGTCCTGGGTTCAAGCCCCACTTCTACTACTTACTTCTGTGGGCAAGCCACCTCACCTTTCTGTGTTGTTTACCCATTTGTAAGATTAACCTAATGATCTTGATACTAGCTACCTCACAGAGTTGTTCTGAGTATTTTGTAAGCTGTGCAAGTGCTCCAGAAATAGGAACTATTACCATAACTATAAAGTTTAAGCGGTGGTGTCATCAAAACACCAAGAGTTGTGAATTTAGCTTTTTGTTTTGGCCCAGATTCCTGATTTCATTGGTATAGGGAAGTCTTGGTAAAGAAAATCTCTCTACCAATACAGATCAACAAGTAACTGTTTTGCAACTGATAGTTGCAGTTATCTGGGGCACTGAAGAGGCTGATTTGTCAGTATGTATCACAGACAGAATTCTACTATAGGTGTTCCTGACTCCAAAGTGGGTTCAACATTCCACGCCAAACTGCCTTCCTACAACACTGCAGAAAGAAGCAAAAGTCAATGCAACAAAAATATCCACCAATGAACTAACCACTTGTAAAATTAATCCCTGCTCAAATATCCCTCCTGGTAAACAATATCATCTATTCTGGCCCACTCTATTAATATCTTTACAATTCAATCTTTGGTTTTTAAGGAAGCACTTCAAAAAGCAATGATTTGACTTAAAGATTAAGAACTTCAAAAAATTGAAGAAGCTCAAAAATATTTTTGTGACTACTCTTGATCATGCTGCAAGAAAGGCCGATAGGAAGTCATAGTGTATTGTCATACAATTTGGGAGAAATTATGCCAAAATCATTAAAACAATTTAGTCTTTGTTCATTCTAATTAGCACATAACTATAATTATCACCTAAATTCTGTAAAAAAAAAATAAATTCACTTTTATACTTTTTATTTTCACTTTTAAGGATAGAGTCTCCATGGAACCTTTTTGACTATGAACTATGAAATGCTGATTAAGTACCCTTTTCCCGTTACCACTTATCCCTGGAGAAAGAAGATCTATACCGTTTGATGTGAAAACTATTATCATCATCATGTTGGCACAGCATGTTACCACCATACAAGGTTACTACCTTCCTTTCTAACCATATCACTGCCCCAAATTCTTTTCCTGACAAAGAACTTTCACATGAAGATAAACTAAGAAATTTGGGGCTCCCAAAAGAGAGCCTGCAAAGATGAAAAAGGCTGCAAGGAGATAGGATCCAAGTCTACAAAATGATGAAGGCCATAGGTAGGACGAACATAGGCTCATGCACCAAATCCAGGATCCTAGAACTAAGGAGACCCATTGCAGCAGAAACAAAGTAGGATCATGGTATTTAAAGCTAGAAGGGACCTTTGAGATCATCTAGTTCAACTTCTTAATTTTAGAGAGAGGAAGAAACTGACTTGCCCAAGGTAGTTTCAGGGCAAATTAAAGGAGACTCTATTCATACATGGATAATCATTTAGCATTGTTCATCCAGAGACTATGTAAGAAAATAACTTGTCCAAGAAGGATTTGGATAAAGTATACTTTTAAAGTACATAGGCTAAATCCACAATAGTTAAAGAACGTTGCTGAAACATATCCCTAAAATGCAAGATTGTCTTAGTAAGCAGCCACCAGGCTCATTCATCCACTCTGTTACTGACAACTTCAGAGACAAAATACGGAACGAAACATAGGTACTGAGTAATGTTATAGAAGAATAAAGCAGTCAAAAAATGCAAGCAGACTCCAGTTTTCTAATCCACTGTTTAGAAAACAGCTAACACTTTTGCCTATGTGCCAACAGTCTCCCAATTAATATACATGAACCAGCCAATTATTATTTTTTCTATAAAAATATACAGGCAGAGGAAGTGGATCTGCAATTTTAATACTACTGGGAGTTCCTGGTAAGGAATAATTTCTACCAATGCAGGTTGGCACCTTCTCTGTAAGTCTTAGAGAGTTGTCTACAGCATGCAGAGGTTAAGTGACTTGTCCAGGGTCATACAACCAGTATGAGTCAAAGAAAGGACTTGAAAAAAGGTTTTCTTGGTTCCAAGGCCAGCTCTCTATCTACTACACCATACTGCCTCTTATAAAAATGCAATATTATTTAAATAATGGTATATGTATTACACATTAATTCTTTATATCTACATGCTAGACTTAAGAAAGCAGTTATATAGATTCCAGAAGACCAATAAGGAAGCACGTCACCTCCTCCTGACAAAAATATGATGGACTCAAGATGGTGAAAAAGACATATATTTTTAGATATGGCCAATGTGGGAATTTGTTTTGCATGTCTATGCATATTTGTTATGAGGTTCCCCCCCATTTTTTAGGGGGCAGAGTTGGAAGAAGGAAGGAAGGAAGAAAGGAAGAAAGGGTCAATGAAGTATTTTTTAAAATGCACATAAGAGAAGGAAGGCCAAAAGGGATCATAGACAAGCATTAAAACTTTGAAAATTATGTGTGAAATTTATTATATAAAGTGTCCTAAATGTCTTAGTGCAGTTTAAAGCTATTAAAGCCATATATAAATACCATACATTATTTACACACAAACATACATAGACACACACACAACTTAATATTTAATTATAAATCATTAACATTCCTGATTGCTTTTTACCACTATTTTAGCCACATTAGAACTCAAAGCAAAGCAATTCGGCAGTGAAAATAACTGATATTTATATTGTGCTTTAAAATTTACAAATTCCTTGGCATACATAATCTCATTTGATCCTCATAATAATCCTGTTGGGTTAGTATTACAGGTAGTATTATCACTATTTTATAGATGAGGAACCTTAGATAGATACAGTGATTAAGCGTAGTCACACAGCTAGTATGCAAGGCAGGATGATGATTCTGTAGTCCAGCCAGAATGATCAAACCTAGATATTCTTGAATTCGAGTTCAGTGTCTACCTACTATACCATGCTGTGCTATTAATATCCCCATTTTAGATTAGAAAAGGGAATCAGACACAGAAAAGTGTCCAAGTTAACACAGCAAGTGGTAGAGCAAGGTCTGGAGCTCGGGTCTTTAAAAAATTGTGTCCTCTCCATTCCATCACTGTCATTAGTTGGTGGTGTGTTACCACTACATCAGTTTAAACCTTTCAGCTTTCATTTAGTTTAAGTGAGAAGGAAAATGGATAGCTGGTGGACTCCCTAACCTAGTTTCAGGAAGTAACTGTCAGAAAAAATAGGACCTACTGTTTGACTTGGCCAACCATTGAAACTCGAGCAGATTCCAGATTCCGTATCTGTCCACTCTTTACGCTGGAAAGAAATAGGAGAGAAAATGTTATTCAGCAGTTTACTTCGCCATTTAGTTTGAATGACATAACATTAGTGATTTTTCAGAGGTCATTAGAAAATGAGATCTGCTCCCCTTGCAGTTAGGACTGGGTGTGGATATGTACTATCTGTGTGTAAAAAAAAAATGAAAAATATGACTATTTTCAAAATATGAACATTATTTCAGACAGGAAGTTTTTGAAACGTACACAGAAATTCCTACAGCACGTTTTGTATTATGGATCCAACACAGTAAAACATGAACCCACTTTGAATGATGACTGGTACATGCCTATGTATTTCCATTATTTGAATTTAAAGAGTAGTCACGCTGGCTTTTGGTCATGAATAACACCCAGGGAACCAAAAGAATGGAGAAGCATTGTTACGTACCTCTGTACCCACAAGAATCGAAACATAGCTTACCAATCTAGACTGGAAACAATATAGTGTTTGAAAGAATTGAACTGGTTTCATTTCTGGCGTATTATTTGGTTTCTACATTAATATTCCCCATAGCCAACAATTCACTTCCCCAAGATACACCCACATGCATGCACACATGTATGCTCACCATGCTCAACTTTTTCCCAAACGCTATTTCTATACTAAGCCCTGCTGGTGTGACTCAAGGATGAACAGCCTTCAAGTCTATATGTTTTCTTGAGTTAAGTTGCTTTGCTCTACTTTTTTCCTACTTTTCTTTTCTTTCTTTCAGATCTGGATCTGTTATTTCTTTTGCCTTCTTCTTTATATGGATTTGTAAAGCATTCCATTATGCTATTGTATGTGTGTGTGTGTGTGTGTGTGTGTATAGGTATGTATACATAGGTGTGTGTATATATATATATATATGTATGTATATATACACACACATATGCACATATACACACACACATATACATACATACACATGTACACACACACAGGATAATCATATTTCTGGCTATATTATTTGTGGGATGAGTTTAATGGATATGAGGGACAATCTAAATGTTGTCTAGCAATCTTCTGTCTAAAGAGTCTGTGATTTTTCAGAATTTCTAGCTTGTTACATTGAAGTACCAAATTAAATGATTGATCTTTAATGCCCCATCTGTTGTGAGACAAAAGTCAAATTGCTTGGAAACAGCAATTTGGAATGTCAACTGTGGTGCTAACCACTGAGGCCGATAGGAAGGAATATTCTTATCCAGGTGGCATTCTAAATGGAAACTCAAGCTGGCAGTTACCTCCATTCTATGGCATTCTCCAGGGAACTGAAGGTTTTAGGGCGACCTCGTAAGAAATTCTGCATGCTATTTAAAGCATCCATCGCTGTACCTAGACATCAAACCAAAATAATAACAGGCATTCTAAGGCATTGATAATAACTAATAATTAGTAACTCAGTTAATAACATTCTAAAGCACTGATAATAACTAACTCAGTTAATCCTACAAATGGAGGCAAACTTTTTGGAAAAACAACTGCTCTGACAGGTCTGTACAAAGTCCGTGGTTCCATATATGCTTTTGATAGGATGGTAAGTATTCACATTTATACTGTCCTTCAATGTTTGCAAAGCCATTTATTCACAACAACCTTGTAAAATAGGTAGTACAAGTATTATCTTCATTTTATAAATGAAACTGAGGAACACACTTGTAAGTGACCAAATCAACACATTAAAATAGGCCCAACTACACTCACTCTCTAACTTCATATGTGCCAAAGGCTTATGAGCAACTTAACAACTTACCTTCAACAACATCGATCATGCAGAGACCCAGTAAACTTGGCACCAAATTGGCTGCTGCTGCATGGACTGCAATGGCACCTCCCATGCTGTGGCCGATCAGCATGATAGGAGGAGGAAGATCTCCATACATAACTTCAACAACATTCCCTACATCCCTGACAAAAAGAAAAATAATTATTGAAAGAACAAAGGAAACTGGGAAGAATTCTCTAAGTAATCATGTCAACTTTTTTCTCCCTACTTCCTTCCTATTTAATCTGTGATAATAGAAGTTCTACTTCCTAGAAGTAACTATGAAGCTCTATTGACCTGTCCTGGATACTTACCTTTATATAAGCTGCCTACACGAGATTGAGGAGCAGCATGAGATTTAAGAATTTTGGACTGAATCTCATTTCAATTCAACAATCCAACAAATATTTATTAAATGCTTACAGTATAGAGAGCACTGTGCTAGACACTGGAGAGAAATGAAAATTATTTAAGACACACGTAAGTACATAAGAGAAGTAGAAAGTGTTATATGAGGTCTGATTGGGGATATGGGAGGCAAGTTGGGAGAAGACCACTAACTCTGTGTGAATTTGAGCAAGTCATCTGGTCTCAATATAACATGATGGGATGGACTAGAATCAGGGGTGGGGAACCTGCGGCCTCTAGGTCCTCACGTGTGCCCCTTTGACTGAATCCAAACTTCACAGAACAAATCCCCTTAATAAAAGGTCCCTTTCCACTCTAACGTTTAGTAATATTATCCAAATCCAAATCCAAATCAATCAGTAAATATTTATTAAAAGCTTACTATGGGCCAGGCAAGCCCTTTGATGGGTATATAAAAGTAAATGCGAAATAGTCTCTGCTCTGAAGCTTACATACTGAAGGAGAATCAAAAGTTATACCAAAAACTTACAATTATAAAGTGTTTTGAGATTTGCAAGGTACTTTTTTCATAACAACCCTGTGAAACAGGTTGTGCAAGTATTCTTGTTCTCACTCTACATAAAGGGAAACTTGAGGCTGCAAGGGGCTAAGTGACTTGCTCATAGTCATATAAGTGTTTGAAAAGAGTCATCTGAGCCTAGGTCTCCTGACTCCAAATTAAGGACTTTTTTTTTTTTTTTTTTACTATTCCACAATGCTCTTCCATGTGTTCCAGTGGGGCAACCCAGCTAAGTAAGCCCCTCTCTACCGAAATAATAATATGTATATAGTACAATAACTGCATACAGTGAGGTAGAATAGGGTTACAGTGGTAAAACAAACACTGGAGTGTGATAATCCTGAAGAAGTACATTTTAGACATAATAACAGAATTTGAGGGTTCAAATCTCAGCAGCCATCAAGTCCCAACTCATACAAAAAAGGAATCTCTATTAGAACATATCTAAAAGTTCAATCTCTGCCTAAGGACCTCTTAAGAAGAAAACTACCACCTTCTGAGGGCATCCTCTCCACTTCTGGACAAGTCAAACTGTTAAGACCTTTTCCTGCCATCAAATTGCCTTTTTACAACATCCACTCTTCGCTCCTGGTTCTGTTCTCTGGGGCCAAATGGTACAAGTGTGGATCCTTCTCCACACGACAGCCCTTCAAAGACCTGGAGAGAACTATTATATTCCCCTGGGCTAAACATGCCTGGTTGCTTCAATTTTCAAAGAACATGAACTTAGGCCCTCTCATTCCTTTGACTGCCTTCCTCTGGATATTCTCCAGCTTATCTCTTTCCTTAAAATGTGGTGCCCACAGCTGAATACAGTATTCCAGGTGGTTTTTCAAGGGCATACTACAATGAACCAGCGCTTCCATATTCCTGGAAATCTCTTAACACAGCCTAAGACAGAATGAGCTTTTCTAGATGCTTCACAACACTCCTAACGCCTACTGAGCTTCCGGAAAGCCTCACAACAAATTCTGCCTCCCTCATTTTATACTAACGAAGCTGATTTTTCTATACTCAAATGTAAGACTTTTATATTCATCCCTATTGAACTTCAACTTATTAAACTCAGGCCGGTGCTTTAGCCTGTCAAGATCCTTTTGGATCCAAACTCTACAACCCCTCCTAACTTTGTGTCTATCTTTAAATTTCCTGAGTATAGAATTTATACTTTTATCTAGGTCAGTGATTATCTAGGTCAGTGATAAGGATGTCAAAACATCCCAGGGCCAAGCACAGACCCCTGGGATATTGCACTGGAGACGTTCTGACACTTTGACACTGAATCACTGACAGCTACTCTTCTAATTTGGCCATTCAGTTCTGAATTCATCTCATTTATTATTGTCTAATCCATATTTCCCATCTTCTCCACAGGATCAACATGAGAGACCAAAATCTAGGTAAACTATATCCAATACTCCCTACTCTCCACTGCTGCCAATTGCTAGTTTAGAAAGACTTTCAAAAAAGAAAATGAGGTGAGTCTGGCAAGACCAACTGTTCTTGAAGTTATGCTGGCTTTTTGTAATGACCACTTCTCTTTCTAGATGTGTCACTCATCTCTTTAATGATTCATTCTAGAATTTCGTAAGAATTAAAGTCAAGATCCTTGACCTATAGTTGGCAGATGGTATTGTCTTCCCTTTTTTGAAAACTGGAACATTTGCCCTTTTCCAATCTAGTGGTACCTCTCTTTTTTCCATGGTTTTTCAAAAATCACTAATGGTGGCTCAGCCACCATATCTATCATTTCTTTCAGGACCTGAAAATGTATTTCACTTGGGCCAGGTGAATTGGATTCACAAAGTGCAGTTAGGTGTACTCTCACTATCTCCTCACTTATCTCGGTGGTATATCAACTCTATGGTAGTAATTTGTATTATGTCATTTCCAGTGGAAAAGTCATTCCTCTGTGCAGAGAAAATAAGGTAAGAATTGAGTAGTTTTGACTTCTCTCTGTTGTCAGTTAATCATGGCCCCATCCATTCTAAGGCAAGATCTTGCCTCTTTTATGACCCTCCTTTAACTCCCCATAGGGATAGAGATAAACTGGGGCTTTTCCTTCATTAGTAGAAAGAACTCCTGGGTCAGGAAACTCTCTTCACCACTTCAAGCCAGCCCCTGCTCAGTAACTTCAAGTGTTCTGGTTCTGAGGCCAGTTGCTAGTCCATAATGCCAGGCTATGACTTAAAAACAACAACAACAACAAACCCAACTTTTTAGTTGTCCTTACATTCCTTCGTCAGGCTCAGCTCACAGTGAGCTTTTATATTTCTCACACTATTACTACAGGCTATGCCATGCACTTATATTCATATTATGTAATCCAGAATTTTGCTTCCATTTGATGTACATTTGCTCTCAACATCCAAGTTGGTTGTCAAATTCCCTGTGCATCTACACTGGTCTCTTCATTTTTTCCATGCTTTCTCCTTATTGGAATTATTTCCTTTTGTTCACAGACACAAAGAAAGATAATTACAATAATGCCTCGGTCGTACAGCACCACAAAAATGAAAATTTTAAGTAAATTTTCAAAAAGCACCATAACTTCTCTGTTGATATCTGTACTCAGTGTAGAAACTTGTGGGTTCTCATTCATTGTGATTCTTGGCCATATATTTTTTAAAATTTTATTTTTTATTAATATTTTTTACTTTTTAGTTTACAACACTCAGTTCCACATGATTTTGAATTCTAGATTTTCTTCCCACCCCCCCCTTCCCAAGATGGCATGGAATCCAATATATCTTCTACATATAACTTTGCATTAAACTTATTTACACAAAAGTCAAGTGGTAAAGAATTATGACCAATGGAATGAATCAGGAGAAAGGAGAAACAGAACCAAAAAAAAAAAAAACCCCAAAAACAAAAGAGAAAAAAAAAAGGAGAGCAAACAGTTTGCCTCAATCTGCATTCAGACTCCATAGCTCTTTCTCTGGATGTAGACAACTCTCTCCATCATGAGTCCTTTGGAGTTGTCTTTGAACCTTGTATTGCTGAGAAGAGCCAAGTCTATCAAGGTTAGTCATCACAGAATCCATTTATCTGTGGTTGTGTAATGTTTTCCTAGTTCTGCTCTGTTCACCCAGCATTATATTGTGTAGGTTTTTTCATGCTATTATGAAGTCCGTATCATCCCTATTTCTTATCGCACAATAGTATTCCATTACCTTCATATACCACAACTTGTTCAGCCATTTCCTCAATTGATGGGCATCCCCTTGATTTCCAATTCTTTGCTACTACAAAAAGAGCTGCTATAAATATTTTTGTACATACAAGTCCTTTTCCCACTTGTGTGATCTCTTTGGAATACAGCCCTAGAAGGGTATTGCTGGGTCAAAGGGTATGAACATTTTTTATAGCCCTTTGGGCATAGTTCCAAATTGCTCTCCAGAATGGCTGGATCAGTTCACAACTCCACCAGCAATGTAACAGTGTTCCAATTTTCCCACATCCTCTCCAGCATTTATCATTTTCTTGTTTTCTCATTTCAGCCAATCTGACAGGAGAGATGTGGTACCTAAGAGTTGTTTTGATTTGCATTTCTCTAATAAGTAGTGATTTCGAGCATTTTTTCATATGCCTATACATATCTTTAATTTCTTCCTCTGAAAACTTCCTGTTCATATCCTTTGACCATTTCTCAATTGGGGAATGACTTGCATTCCTATAAATTTGGCTCAGTTCCCTGTATATTTTAGAGATGAGGCCTTTATTAGAGACACCAGTTGTAAAGATTTTCGCCCAATTTTCTGCTTCCCTCCTAATCTTTGTTGCATTGGGTTTTTTTTTTTATACAAAAACTTTTCAATTTAACATAATCAAAATTATCCATTTTGCATTTTATAATGCTCTCTATATTGAAGGAATTAGAAAAGGAAAAGAAGAAACTAAATTATCACTTTTTGCTGATGATATGATGATTTACTTAGAGAATCAAGTAAAAAACTACTCAAAATAATAAACAACTTTAGCAAAGTTGCAGAATACAAAATAAACCCACGTAAATCCTCAGCATTCCTGTACATCACTAAAAAAAGCCCAACAGCAGGAGATAGAAAGAGAACTTCCACTTAAAGTTACTGTAGACACCATAAAATATTTGGGACTCTACCTGCCAAGACAAACCCAGGGCCTATATGAACATAATTATGAAACACTTTTCACACAAATGAAGTCAGATCTAAATAAATGGAAAAATATCAGTTGCTCATGGTTAGGCTGAGCTAATATAATAGAAATGACAATTTTACTTAAATTAATTTATCTATTCAGTGCCATACCAATTGAGCTACCAAAAAATTATTTTACAGAGTTGGATAAAATAATAACAAAATTCATCCGGAAGAATAAGAAGTCTAGAATATCTCGGGAATTAATGAAAAGAAATGCTAGGGAAGGTGGCCTAGCCATACCAGATATTAAATTGTACTATAAAGGATCAGGCAGCAAAACTACTTGGTACTGGCTAAGAAACAGAGGCGTGGATCAGTGGAATAGGTTAGGTACACAAGATGCAGTAGTCAACGACTATAAGCAATCTACTCTTTGATAAACCCAAAGAATCCAGCTTCTGGGCTAAGAATTCACCATTTCAAAAAACTGCTGGCAAGATTGGAAAATGGTAGGGCAGAAACTGGGCAGAGACCAATATCTTATACCGTATACCAAAATAAAGTCAAAATGGGTTCATGATTTTGGCCATATAGTTTAATATATCTGCTGAATAAGTTCTACCTAAATTGCTGGATACATTCTTTTTTATATTGCATGGACATTCAAAAAAACTCACTCACTTTCACTATCTGACTAGCCCACTCTCATTCCCAGTTATTCACCTTAGTGATGATATAGTTTATGCCACTTCTTGCAAGCAAGATTATCTTTAACAAGACCCCCACAAGCATTTTCATTGCCTTGAACTTCCACACACTGCTAATAAATCCTGTACTGGCTGTCAGCATGTATTCTACTCTCATGAACTGTGATTTAAGGGTCTTGCTTTATTCAACTCTTCATGTTTTTATCTTGCCTTCCCAAATAGACTATAGATCCAGAGCAAAGACCATGTCATATTTTTATACACATTTTTAGAAGGGAAAACACCAAGTTTATAAAGGTCCATCATAAAATATAATGACCCAAACTGAAAAAACTCCAGATGCAGTTAAAGGACAGTAGCACTATCCAGCTCCCTTGTTCTAGATATTCTGTCTACTAATGCAACCTAGGATTGCCTTAGCTTTTGGGTTACCATGTCACACTACTGACACACGGTAAGTTTGCAATCTACTAAAATGCTTGAGATTCCAAAGAAAAAAACCTGTAGATCTGAAGCATACTTTCTGCTGTCTATAACTGCTTTTCACCCTACTTCATCTAGTAATAACTGTACTCAGAGGAAAACATGTATTTCATTATGACTGAACAGTAGCTATTTAATATGATCTTCCAAAAAGTAGTAAAGGTCAAAACAGAATAGGGCTGGAGTTTCTGATAATGAAAATGTTTAATATCACATAGAAGTTTTTATATATAGTATCATTAGATCCTTTCCTCCAGTACAGTACGCCTCTTATGCCTTATTGATGGAGATGAATACGGGCACAAACTTTGAAAGGCCCTACCCAAGTTGGAGAAGCACTGAGTATGGAGTCAGGTGGCAGACTGAATGTCTGTTAACTTAGGATCAGTCTAGTTTACACACATCAAAAGGTTGGCCACCAAATAACTGTTTATAACAACTAATAAAATAATCTCTACCAAGGAATAACTATACATCCTTAAAAAGTGTAAGTATGGGGGCAGCTAAGTGGTGCAGTGAGTAAAGCACTGGCTCTGGAGTCAGGAGGACCTGAGTTCAAATCCAGCCTCAGACATTTGACACGCTTGTTAGCTGTGTGACCTTGGGCAAGTCACTTAACCCCAATTGCCCTGCCTTCCCCCCCTCCAACAACAACAACAAAAAGTATAACTATGGGCTGTTATCACTGTAGGAGTAATAACAACAACACATTTCATTAGTGTTTACAGTTTTCAGAACACTTTCCTCACAAGTACCTGGAGAAGTAAGAAATACAAATATCATTATCTCCATATTGCAGATGAAAAAAACAGAGGTTCAGAGAAGATAAATGCTTTGGCCAGAACTACACAGCTAGTAAGAACCACAGTTAGATTCAAACCCAAATCTTCTGACTTAATATTTCAGGGCTCTACGATTTCATATAGTCTCTACAACCTATTGTGACTATAAATTTATGCCTTATTTAATCCTGTCTATAGTTTGTTCGTATATAACTATTTACTTGTCATCTCCCCTGCTAGACTGTAAGCTCACTGCAGGCAGGGACTATCTTTTGCCTCTTTTTGTATCCCCAGTGTTTGGCACATAGTAGGAGCTTAGTAAATGTTTACCAACTGATTGACTATAGCAGAATAAAATACAATTTTGGCAGATGGTTCTCAGTAACATAAACATGGACTTTGAGGAGACCTTTCTTTAAGTCGGAACTGCTGGAACACTAGGAGATAAGACTCTAGATGGCTGGGAGCAGAACACACTCCAAGTACTATATGACAAGTCCTGACCTGATATGTAACACATTCATTCTTTTTTTTTTTGCTTTTTGGCAGGGCAATTGGGGTTAAGTGACTTGTCCAAGGTCACACAGCTAGTATAAGTGTCAAGTGTCTGAGGCCGGATTTGAACTCAGGTCCTCCTGACTCCAGGGCTGGTGCTCTACTCACTGCACCACCTAGCTGCCCCTACACATTCATTCTTTACTCGGCATTTGGAATAAGGTATTGAGGTCCTCTGAGAATTTGCTCTGGGACTTCTCTGATCTTGAGCATCTTCTCTGGCACATCCAACTTTTCAAGCATGGCTTTTTTCATCTCTGGAAAAATCCAAATTCTACTTATCTCCATCAACAGGAGAAAATTTATGATATTTGTAAAAGCTAGGACTAAGTCTAGGCTACAGGACTTTTAAAGCACTTAACTAGTATTACCACTCTAGGTACACCAAGAAGTTGAGTGATTCTTAGTGCTTAGCATGGTGCCTGGCACTTAATAAATGTTTGCTGATTGACTGATTCTCTTGGCAGATTTTATAGCAAAATGAGATCAAAAGCAGAAAAAAAAAAGAAAAGCACAGACAGTATCTCTATTCTGTGCTATTAGCAAACTTTAATTTCAACTCGATTCAACAAATACTGTGACAAGATAAGTTGCATACAGTACCTGTACACAACGTTAAATTTAACTTTTTATGTATTCATGTTATAATTTATATGAAAAATATATATTTTTTGTATATATGTCATCAATTAACCAACCATCTAAAAGCATCTCTTTTGCACCACAAACACAATGAATAAAATAATCTCTACTTGCAAGAAGCTTAGAAGTACATGTAAGTATATGAAGAATAAATATAAATAAATACAAAGTAATTGACAATAGGATAGTTTTAGAAGGAGAGCACTAGCAGTTGTGGGGAATCAGGAAAGGCTTCATGTATAAGTTTGGTGCTTATGCTCCATCTGGAGGAAAGGGATTCTCTACGGCAGAGGTAAGGGAATATATTCTAGGCATGGGAGACGGACAGTGTAAAGGCAAAGAGATGAGAGATGGAATGTTATGTGTGAGGAACAAAGAGAAGGGCAGCGTGACTGAATTTCAGTGCAAGAGGGGAAGTACTATTCAATCAAGATGGAAAAATAGGTTTAAATGTGTTTGTGAAAGGTTTTAAAAGATAAACAGATATTTTATATTTTATTCTAGATACATTAAAAAGTCCCTGCAATTGACTGAGAAGTGACATGATGAAATCTATACTTATGGAAATTCACTTTGTCAGCAACATGGAAAATAGACTGGAGTGGGGAGAAGCTTTAAACAGAAGGAATTATTAAGAGGTGTTATATTTACCTAATTACCTAGGAGGTAATTAGGGCTTTAACTAAGGTGGTGGTTGTGTGAGTAGAGTAAGGGTCAGATGTGAGAGATGTTACAGAGGTGGAAAATGCAAGATTTGGGTAGTGACTAGAAGTATATGGTGAGGGAGAGGTGAGAAGTTTAGAATAATGCTAAGGTTATAAACAAGAATCATAAGCTCCTACAGGGTAGATCCCATAGCTTATTTATCTCTATTCCCTCAGTATTAGCCTAGTATACTGTACATAGCAGGCTCTTGATAAAATTTTAGAAAATTAAATAAATATTGACCACCTAAATTGAAAAGCTCATTGTTCCTCATTACTGTACAAGTCAGCAAAACTAAGTGGAGAGAGAAGTATTAACTTACTTTGCCATAGTTTCTGCAGACAGATCTTCAGAATTCTTGACTTTTGTCTCGCCTACAAAAAAAACCACAAAACAAATAAGTATACATTTAAAATGTTTTCGAAGGGCGTTATAAAAGTTAAAATGTTTCTCTTTGAAGCAAGGGCTCTAAAGTAACAAAATGGTAACTCTTCTAAGTTCAGATGATGGGAAAAAGCAATTTTCTATGTCTATATCTAGACATAGCTTTCCCATGACAAATGAGAAATTTATACTAGATCTGCGGGGACTAATAAGGTTTCCATATAACAAGTACAGCATATGAACTTCTTATTTGCAACTTAAACTTCCACTCAGGAAAATATGAACTCAATTATCAAAGTAAAACATTTTCTAAAATGAACATCACAATGAAAAGAATACGTTAATAAAGACTAGCATTTTCAATCAACCACAAAACTGGATGGTCTAGTTCTAGGATATTTGGTAATTGATGCAATTTGTAACATTCACGACTGTTCAGAGCACATTGCACCACACCATATAACCAATGCTTAACTAAGTGGTCTACTTACCATGACTCCTCAGATCCAATGCCACAATACGACACTGAATTCTGCTAATAATTGCTGCCTGGAAAAAGAAAAAAGATAGGTAATTTGCAAGATGTATCAAAGAACCCCAGATAATATTTTAATCTTCGTGATTACAGGACGTGACTTCCGTAAATGATGCTGAAAACAACTGGAGTTTCACTTTTTTTTTTTTTTTTTTTTTTTGGTGTATGCGCTTGTCTTGTCCAACTTCAAAGATTTTCTCCCCACATGAATGTGGAAGCCTCTGTTTACTGTCAATCTGTGTTTTACTAGTGAGGTTAATGCTTTTCCTTTTTTTTAACCATGTGTCTTTCCTCCTGAATTCCCTAAAATCCTATTCTGATTCTTTATAATTGTGTGGCAGTGACCCTAAGTTCTTGAAGGCAGTGCTAGTGTAGTAAAATTCTTTTTTTTTTTGCTTTTTGGCAGGGCAACTGGGGTTAAGTGACTTGCCCAAGGTCACACAGCTAGTACATGTGTCAAGTATCTGAGGCCGGATTTGAACTCAGGTCCTCCTGACTCCAGGGCCAGTGCTCTACTCACTGAGCCACCTAGCTGCCCCCAGTGTAGTAAAATTCTAATAAGTACTGTATCAAGCTGCAAGCTCATGAAGATGGTCTATCAAGGAGCAAACAAGTTGCTATCTTCTTATATATTTAGATGTATGTGTATATGTATACAGATATACACATGGTCAAATCACAAATCTTGAAGTACTGAAGTAGAAAAGGTTTTACCAACTTTAGAATGGGAAACTCCTTAGATAGGAACTGTAGGGGCTAACGCTATATACTGGTTCAAAACTCAATAAAAATCTGGCAATCAAATCATGAGAAAATAACTATACGCTTTTACGTGTATGAACAAAACACATACACATACAGAGGAGTATTAAGAAGGAAGATAACACCAGTTATTCAAAGACAAAACAAACTTACCAATCCTGAAGAAGGGATTAAAAAGGAGCCCCCCACCCCCCAAAAAAGGTAGCACATCAAAGAATTAATCTAAGAGAAAAGAATGGTGCACTTTAGCTTGAGTCTCAGACAAATGGGGAATAGCTGAACAAATTGTGATAAACAAACGGAAAAGAAAATTACTGTTATAAGAAATGATGAGACTATGTTAGAGAATTCTGAACAAATTTTATAAGGACTGCAACACCGTAAAGAAAAACAACTTCCAAAAATTTAAAGAAATCTAATCAATACCATGACCAACCACGTCCCCAAAGGAACTGGGATGAAGCATGTCACCCAAGCTTCCCATTCCTGTCAGAGAGGCGATAGACACAAAGTATAGAAAGAATATAGAAAAAGGCACATTTTTAGACATGGCTGTTGTGTGGATTCACCTTGCTTGACAAGGCTTTATTTGTTACAAATAGCAGTGTGCTGGTGAATATTTAAAAACTGGCTCTCTGTTAAAAAATATTATGTACACCACAGACTTATCTGAATTAATACTTTCTCCAACACTTTCTTAGCTCTAGCCTACCAACAAAACAATAAATCAAGCTCTGACTTGTAGCATTTGCTGTGAGGTGCAAACACTAACACTGAAAATTTAGTAATTTGGCTCAGAGCCAGAAGGAGATGGCTCCAGCACAGTATAGGAAGGGTCATTCCATCTATTGCTTTCTCTCAGAATTGATTTATTCCAGTTGAGGGCAGGGGTCAGAGTAAGCAGAGGAATAGCAATAGCAATGGGACCAAAAAAAAAAAAGAGTACCATTGTAACATCTTTAAAAATGCACAGAAGTACAGACAAAAAAGGACAGTTCTAACAGTACTGTGTATGATTTATACTATACCTTTTTTAAAAAAGTAAGCAGCATAAAATAGATATTCTTGGTATCACTTGGAATTCTCTTTGTGTCCTGCTGTGTTTTATGTATAGAAATATTCAGGGGTAGGGAGGAAGGCTGATTAAATTCAGAATTAATTTTTTTTAAAGAAGGAAAATAACAGATTTTAAAATTCAGGGGTAAATTTAGAGAATATCTCATTCAACCTCATTTTTACAGATGAGAAAACTGAGGCACAGAGAGATTAATATTGACCCAAGGTGTTATAGTTACTACAAAAACTGGACTCAAAACCTAGCTTTCCAGCTACAGCAGAAAGTACAAATCTATTTTCTTTAAGGCATCACATTTTTTATGTGGATGTACAATACAAAGACTAGGGCCTATTTCTAATTCTTTGGCTGGTAAAAAAAAATTTTTTTCTTAAAGTAATATATCTGGTTATTTCTTGCTAATAGTTAATTTACATTAGTTATTTCACACATCCCGGTAATTCTAAAACAATACCAAAAATAAAGGAATTAAAAAGTAGCTTTTAAATGCTGGAAAATCAATTAAATAGTCAAAATACTGGGTCAGCTTAGCTACAGACTGCTCTACACAATTTTGAAAAATTTAAAAAGAAAAAAAGAAGAGTCATTAAAGTATTTTTTTTTAAAAAAAGGCACAAAAGAGAACAGAAAGGTCAGAAAGAATCAAAGGCAAGAATACAGCATCTTTGAATGTTACATGTTGAGCAAAGAAGTATCAAATATCAAACTATATTACAAAACAGTAATCATGAAAATAATTTGGTACTGGCTAAGAAACAGAGCAGTGGATCACTGGAATAGGTTAAGTATATAATACTGTACACAGCAGTAAGTGACCATAGTAACCTAGTGTTTGATAGAAAACAGAAATTAGTTAAGATTTCTTATAGAAAGTGGGGTTTTAGCTATGACTTGAAGGAAGCCAAGTGAAAGAGATGAAGAGGGAAAGAGAGTTCCAGACATGGATAATAATCTGTGAAAACGCCCAAAGTCTGGGGATGGTATATCTTGTGTGATGAATAGCAAGAAAGTCAGTGTCACCGGATTGCAGAGTCCTTAGTGTTAGCTGGCCTCCCTGCTACTGTTATTTTGTTTATAATGTTAATAATCTAATATAATCTTTTGTCCTGTTTTCCACACTGTTTTTCACACGGGAAAGAACAGTAATAAATTTTCTAATGGAATGAAGTACATAGTTTTTGTGAAGAGATGGCAGGCAGGTGGTAAAGCAGAAGGAGCACTAGATGGGCAGTCAGAAAACAAGCTCTACCACAAGCTTGCTATATGATTTATGGGAGTCTATTTCATTTTAAGATGGGCTCTAAAATTTTATATGTTCTATAACCTATTTATTAATGAAAGGCTATTTCATTTTAGGCTTACAAATGTTTGAGGTGATTGAGGGTTTTGGAAATATGATTAAGTAAGTTGTTATTATAATTCTGGCTGCACAGCATTTTATATTTTCAAAGCACTTTCACAAACAATAATCCCCTGACTACAGCCCCCAATGGAGAGAAGCATTTTCTGGGACACCATGCCACTGGGGAGAAGAACAAGGACCCAACCCAGCATGTCTCCTGAGTGGTGAGAAGGGCAGGGGTATAGTGGAAAGAGTACTAGATTTACAGATCAAAAATGGGTTTGAATCTAGATGCTCCCAGTAACTGGCCTGTAGGTAAGTCACCCTCTTTCAGTCTCAGTTTCCTTATCTATAAATAGGGATAGATAATATAATTTTACTACCTCCCTTTACAGGATTGTTAAAAGGAAAGATCTTTGTTAAACTTAAAGAGCTAACTAAATTTCTGGCAGCTGATAATGGTGCCTGAATAATATAAATAATCCATGTGGACAATTAGAACTATCTATAGGCATGATCCAAATAGGAAAGGTAATCACTGTCAATATGTGAGTAGTAATTATCTATGTCAAGGTAATGATACTACTACTCAGGACTGAGCAAAATCACTGAGGAGTCTAGTCTAACTCTTTATGTTTGCCAACTTTAATCATCCCCACTTTTAGGGTTCCTGAATGTTTAAGACAAGCTCATGAAAATAATAGGTCCAATGACTTAAACTGGGCCTAGATAAGGATCCTTGAAGTATGTTTAAAACATTCAAGAGTCATAGTACAACAACCCCTTATCTATGTAAATAGTTCAAGAAAAAAATTGCTTGCTTTTTAATCTTGTGATTCATTAAATAATTTTGTGAGTGTTATCTAATTTTTAATCCCCTACCATCTACAGATTAGGTTTTTTGAAAATCACATTTCTCATAATTCAGAATATGTCCCCAAATGAAAGGCAAATCAGTGATGTATGTCATATACACAAAAGTCTTTCCTTTCCTCAGCTGCAGATTTTAATCTACTATTTGAGCCTCACATCAAGAAAACCAGAACTATGTCAACAAGGCCAGACTAGCAAGACCTCAGGTCAGTGTAGAACAGAACTTGGCAACTGATATCACACTAATCATTTCAGGTGGCACATACTTTAGATGGGCACCTGCCCCATCTAGGTAGGGAATATGACTCTCACCAGGCCAGTACAAATAAAAAGGCTTTATTGATGCACAAATTTGAATAGAGATGTTACTGTTTTAAGATTATTACTCAAGCTACATATGCAGGATAGACTGCAAGGGAAACAAACCGGTGGCAGGGACCTGTAGTGGGCTGTTGTACCAGTAAGAGATTTTGTCCATCTAGCTCTCAGGAGAATATAAGGCTCATCTACTGCCAGGTAAGGCAAAGAAGTTCTCAAGTCTACTGTGCAAAGGCCTAACGACAGCAATCAGCAATATATCAGCATTTTATCATCACTCCTCCTTGCCGCCCCAGAGAAAAAGGAAGAGGAGGTGGTGCTAAGAGAAGCCCAGGATTCTCAGAAAAAGGAAGGATAAAATGGTAGGAGTGGAGAAATAAAAATGAATCACTGCACCAGAAATCCTGGAGGTAAGTATCCGTGAGAGCTTCCTCTCCCTCTCATTGAGTCAAACGTGTATTAAGTTCCTACAATGTTCAAAGTACAGAGATAGATTTGCTCACTCAAGAAGTTGTCTATTTGGTTGAATAAAACTAGATTTAAGTCAGAATAACTAGATTCAAATCTTAGTTCTATTAATTACTACCTCTGTGACTATGGCAAAGTAATTTCCTCTGTCTAGGCCTTTTAAATAATCTATAAAATGAGGGGGTTAGATTACCTTGGATTTCTTTCTAATTCCAAAATTTTACACTCTAAGGCCCCTTCCTATTCTAATATTCAACTAACATAACTTTAAAATATAACAAGATGGCATTTGGTAAGCACTATCAAGGCACTGTAGGGATTTTAGTAGTAGTATACATAACATTTGGTTAGGGGAGCAGACTAGGCTGGAGGACATTCAAGCTAGGCCTTGAAGAGTGATTAAGATTCTGACAGGTAGAAACTGGTGAAGGAGAGCATTAGAGGCAGTAGGACAAGTATGACCAAAGTTATTGAGGCAGGTTCAGTTTGGCTGCTGTAGTACATGTACCAAAATGGTAGTGGGATATGAAGTTGGAAGAGCAGTCAAGTTGACAAGCATTTATTCAGTACCTACTATGGATAAAAATAAAAGTACACAGACAAACGAAAATCCAGGTCCTGTTTTCAAGAAACTCACAGTCTAATTGAGGAGATACTGTGTTCCATTATTTATAAATCTCTAGGCTAGGCACTCTGGAGGGGAAAAAGTAACATTAGTTACATGAGGCCACTTCAATCAATTAATCAATTTAGAAAATACTGTATAAACCTTAAATGCTATCAAAATGTAAGCTATTATTATTAATCAAACAAGGTAACTGAGGCCCTCCTCCCCATACCAAGTTAGATAACAGGTGACCCTAGAATCACAAATGCTCTGAATTTACCCAATTCTCTGATCTTCTCAAATCCAAAAACTATACCTCTAAGAAAATAGTGTGGTATAGTAGATAAAGCATTGGCATGACACCCAAAGACTTGGGTTTTAGTTCATTCTTAGCATAATTAGCTTTGTGATCTTTAGTAAGTCACTTTACATCTCTGAGCCTGTTTCCTCTGTCATTAAAAAAAGGGAAAAGGGGAAAACTAAATGATGCTTATAACATTTCAGCTCTAAGACTCTATGATCCCCAAACTGCCTGTCCTCCACTGTGTAAGCTGAGAGAAAAGATAATTATCTGAGACAAGTTCACCTAGGACAAAGGGAATCTGCCCAAAATTATTCTCAATTGTTACCAAGGTTTTATATAACTGATGTCAATACAATTCAGTGTTCTTTTCCTAACAGCTCACAAACGACATCAACTTCTATTGTCAGCAACTTACTTACAGTGAATACAGCCCAGGAAAGGGCAGAGTGGCCTCCTCCGTGCAACAGCAGCAAGACTGGGCCCTCTGAACCACTCTTATAAATTCGAAAAGTGTATGAACAGTTAAAGATAATTTATTTCTATTTGGTTGTGTTTCTTTATGCCCTTACCCACATCTATCTTTACAAACTGTAGTTCAAAGGTCACATTAAAGATAAACTTTAAAAATCCCTGGCTGTTGAGATGTTTTCCAGTTCGAAAAACTGATTAGAAATAATTTGTTCTCATTTGAAACTTTAACTAGGCAGAGGATTACAATTTCTATAAGCCAGAGTCCCATTTATTCACAAAAAGCTCTTGAAACCTTTTCTGTGGTACTTTTTTTGAAGAGATACAATAAGCTTTGGAATTTAATTCAATTTTTTTTAATGTGAACAAACTTATTTATTATCTTATTTTTCTCCAGTTACATGGAAAAACAATTTCGAATTTCTCTGACCCAGTCAATGAGACAAGTCTGGAGATACCTGGTTTGGATTTATCAGTGACATTCATCACAGTGCACATATACTCTAGTGAACAAATTCAAGGGAATAAAGACAAGAAGGTATTTTGAAAACCCAAAAGGATATATCTTTGCCAGTTTCATTCTCTACCACCACATCTTCCATGGATTCAAAGTACTGGTTCCAGGAAACAGGGGAAAAGTCTCGCTTTCTTCCAGGGCTGAAAAACAAACATTTCAGGTAAAATATTAACATGTGGAGAACTATTCTTTCAGTAACAAATGCCCCCAAATTATGTTTTAATTGTTTTGTTGTAGTCAATGTACATACTGTTATGCTGGTTTGCTTGTTTTACTTAACTTTATATTTACTTAGTTCATGCCTCTGTATCTTCACATTCAGTTTCTTATGGTATAGTAATACTTCATTACATTCATGTACCATAATGTCTTTAGCCATTCCCCAATCCATAGACGTTTACTCTATTTCCAATTCTTTTCTTCCAGAAAACATACTGCTATAAATATCTTAGTGTGTATAGGACCTTTCTTTATATCACTGATGTCCTTGGGCAAAAAGTATACTGGACTGCATTTTTATGAAGTTGAGTCCTCTTAAAACAACTTGAAAAACCTTATGCAGATCATCACTCATATTTCTCAGAACAAACAATTGTCCATGAAGCAAGTAACATGTCCAAATTGTAGTACATTTCTAATGTAGTGCTTGTAGACTTTGAGTGTTCAATATAATTCCCCCATATATCATTTTTAGAAATTAAACACTGAAAACATTATTGATATGGCATTGCCACTGCAGATAAATTTTCCTTGACTGACTTGACAAAATATCATGCATAGGTAATTAAAGTGTTTTTAACTACATTTGCTGCTTTATCTACTTGCGATACAAAAAGGAAAGATGTTTCTCAATTAATTGATCAAAAAGATCTTCACATATATATACAATTCTCTGTACCACCATATTATCTACAAGTGGAACTACTAGAAGTTGCTTGGTATACGATTTGCCAAGCACGACTCTAACTATATCCATATCTACACTAATATTTCCTCAACTGAATGAAGCTTATTACACTTTAGCAATTATGTGAACAACCTTGTGAAGATTCAAATGATCCTTCCAAAGTCAAAAATATGGTTTTTGTAAATTAGTTTTAAAAATAATGCACATAGTTTCTGAATGGACCCTTTAAAAATGTCATTTCAAAAGGTTTCATGCTATTTGGAGTTAAAGCATTCTTACAAAGAAAATAAAGTGGTCTTTCATCTCCATCAGTAATAGTACTTATCATACCTTGAAAACTGGTAAAGCTGGCAAGAGATGAGAAGAGTTAATTCTGGAGGGGTTGAGGGAAAGTAGACACACTAATATATTGTTGATGGAGCTGTCAATTGGTCCAACTGCTCTGAGAAGCAATTGGCAATTATGTGGAGGAAGTGAATAAAACATCTATTCTATAACTCAGAGATCCAACTGTTAAGCACATACCTCAAGGAGATCAAAGATAGAAGGCAGGACCCATAAACACCACAGTATCACAGCAGCATTTTTAGCAGCAATACAGAACTAGAAATAATAGATAGCTACTAAAGAGGAAACAGCTAAACAAATTGTGGTACATAAATTATTACTGCTCTGTAAGCAATGTTGAATATAATAAATACAAAAAAGTGCGGGATGACATTAACTGATGCAAAATGAAGCAAGTAGAACCAGGGAACAACAATATAATGACTACAACCACGTAAATGGAAAAAACAACAAAACAATCAAAACTGAATTCTATGAAATTTATAATGACCAACCTTGGCCAAGATATGAAAAGATATTTTGCAGAGGTGGGAGACTAGGAGCATTCTATACTCCAGAAAATGTCAGGTTTTATCTGATGTGTTTCTTAGTTTTTCTGAACTATTTCTTTTCTTTTTTATTCTTTGTTATAAAGGGTGGCCCTGAGGATAGAAAGGGGATATATTTGGAAATGTGGGTGATATAAAAACTAAGGCTCTTAATAAAAATGTATTTTTAAAAATAACAGTACCTGTGAATCCTAAAGAAAAATACAGTGGATCCTATTTTCTGTAGTTGAGCTTTTTACTTTGTCTTTCTGCATTTCTTCTACTTAAATTGTACCTACTGTCCTTGTTTATAATAGTTTTAACTGCTCCAGTGGATTTTCTCTTCAAACCATGGGTGTATTTATCCATAAAAAGGGATGTTATTTCATTTTTTAAAAATAACAAAACTTTAAAGTTAAGGCAATTAAATTTAAACTTAATTGTGGAAAATTTCAAACTATTATCTATAACCACTGTCAAGTTATTTCAATTTTTAAACCAGCTTGTTATAGTATACTTAATGAAATAAACAATAATGAGAAACAAACCAGATATCATGGAACTTTTAAATTCTTCACAAATATTGTTTAATTTTTCTATTTCACTATTCACTTGAATTTCACTATTCAAATGTAGCAAGTAACATTATAAAAGAACTCCCGTGTCATGAATGAAAGTTGACTGATGGTAATACACTTATACTTTGATATTTAACAAATAACTCAAATTTGATATTTCTTACATATAATCATATTAAAATATTTCTCCACTGCATTTATTGTTTGTTGGAATAAATTTGCTACATTCACCAAACATTTATTGACTTTGAAGTTTATTTTAATTTTTAGAAAGTATATATTTAAGAAGAAGTTGTGCTTGAAAACATTCAATAATTTTTTGCCACTGCTTTGCACTGTCTGAGAGGGTCTTACTGACAAGACAATTCTTGCTCCACACCCCACAAGGAGAGATGGAGAGCTCACACTGGGAAACACTTCATTAGTTGACCTCTAAAGTCCCTTCCAGCTCTTAAAATTCTGGAACCTGTTCAGTAAACATTTATTAAACATGTACTATTTGTAAGGTACTTGGCTTGGCCTCAATGGGCATATTGTAGAACATAACTTGTATATGGTTAGTCAACAAGCATTTATTAAGTGCCTACTATGTGTCATGTAGTGCACAAAGTGCTGGGAATACAAAGAAAGACAAAAATCAGTATCTGCTCTCAAGGAGCTCACAGTCTAATGGGGAAGACAGCATGCAAACAGCTATGGGTGCACACACACAGGATAGATAGAAAATAAACTAGAGATAACGAACAAAGAGAAGGCATTAGCATTAATGGACATCAGGAAACACTTCTTTCAGGTTTTATTCAAGATCATACATAAAATATTTACAGATCAAGAAGTATTTAATCTTCATCTTCCTCTTCATTCTGGTTAACACAGAAAAGTAAATAAGAGTAGCAAACATTCATATAGTGCAAAATGCTTTATATATATTATCTTATTTGAACCTCACAATAACCATGTGATGAAATGCTCTTTTTATAGACTAAGAATCTGAAGCTGAGAGAAGGTAAGTGACTTGCCCAGGGACACACAGACAGAAGTGTCTGAGGAAGAAATTTAAAGTCAATTCAAACTCAGTGCTCCATGCATAAATACAAGGTAATCTTAAAAGGGAAAAAACAACTACCAACTAGCTTCTGGGGTATATCAGGGAAGGCAGCAAGAGGAATACCTGAGCTGAGTTTTGAAGTTAAGCATTTTTAGAAACAGAGTTAAAGGAAAGGATGTATTTCAGGCTGAGTAGGGAGGGGGCAAATAATAGGAACATTAGGTGTTAACTGATTGAGTGTAATTAGCACTTAAATGTCTAAGAAATGCACTGTTTATATATACCTGACAAAAAGAGCCCAGGTTTTTGTTAAAGATCCTCATGAAAGGATTTCTCCCCTCATTCCTTATGCTTCACACTTGTATTTGTTCAAACAAAACAAAGGTTTTTAACATCTAAAAATTCAATTAAGTGAGAGATGGGGTGTGCAGGAGAGAAGCTAAGAATATTCCATACCAAGTCTAGGCATTCTCTGGTACCTTAATTTCATTTATTCTTCACTCACGTTTCTTAAAGACAACAGCTATATTTATAAAAGAGCTTTATTTAATGTGTTTGTGAGGTTCAAATTCAACACCTATATTAATCCCACCTTTGCTTGGACCACAGAATCTCTCTGGGTTGTAATTGGTATCATTTAAAGAGAAATCCCTTCCAAAATAACTAAAATCACTAACTCTAGAACACTACTACACTGTCCCTTTTTTAATTTCCTTAGTGTGGGGGAACAATTTAACATATACTCTTTTTTAAAATTTAGTTTTGTTTAAAGCTCCAAATGCTCCTCTTCCCCCAATTAAGAAAACAAGAAAAAAATAAAACCCATTACAAATATGGAGAGAAATGCAAAACAAATTTCCATATTAAATCACATAACATATACTCTCAATTGCCAAATCTAAACAGTCTTTTCTCACCTGTCATCGTTCTTGATCTCTCTACAGCCTTTGATACTATCAATCACACTCTTCTTGATACTCTCTTTTCTTTTGGTTTTTGTGATAGTGCTTTCTCCTGATTCTCCTTCTACCTATTACTTCTTAGTCTTATTTGTAGATCTTCTTCACATTATACACCAGCTGATTATAGGTGTTCCGTCAAGGTTCTATCCTGGGTGCTCTTCTTTTCTCTCTTTACTATTTCACTTGGTGATCTCAGCTCCCATGGATTCACTATGCAGATGGTTCTCAGATGTATACATCCAACCCTAACCTCTCTCCTGACCTCTAGACTCCATCTACCTATTGGACATCTTGAACCAGATGGAGTTAGGAGAGGACTTACTCATTGTGAGCTTATATCCTCAATTGACTTAGGTATAAACGTAGAAAGACCAGTAAGTCACAAAAGATTTAGAACCTTTCAGCATATAAATAGACTAAATTAAAGTGCTGCAGAAGTGTTTACACATTTGGCATGATATAATTCATTGTTTAATTACATATAATGTTGCTTTGTATTTTTTAAGGTGTACATTCAGGGTTATGCATGTATTGTGCCTTCCCTCTGTGACTACCTTCGACTTAACCAGGATACACCTTGCTTGTACATAGTTGTTTGCATACTGTAAGGTCCTTTTTTGCCTTTCTTTGCATTTCCAGCACTTAACACTGCACCTGGCTACACTTATGTAAGCACAACGATGCTTGTTTACTTGATTTGTTAAACTCAGTAACTGTTATTACTATTGCTAGTGTTGTATTATTCTATCTCTTCCCTTTTGAGGCAGCTGTCAAGTACAATGATATATATACATACATACATACATACATATATATATATATATACACACACACACATATACACACATACACATGTATAACATATCCTATTAACATGGATTTGACGTACCCTCACATAATTATCAGGAAATAAACATTTTTGCCAGGAGGTGGAATGTAGCATTAGTTTCAATAGCCTTTCCCCTAGAAACTATAGATACTGTATCTTTAAGAGGCAATAAAATGTTTAACTATCATTTATTCTGTGATGGTTTGAGAGGAATTGTGATGATAAAGACAGAAAGGGCTAAAAACCTTTTGAGAGAATTGTTTTAACTATTATCTTGCACAGAAACATGAAAAGAAATTTTGAGATTTTAGTATCTTGAGATAGCTGAATGGTGGATTTATTTTGAAAATTGAGAAATCAGCAGTGGCAGTGTTGAGTGGAGGTGACTCTGACTATGATCTAACTCAATGATACATTTTAAATAATTATTTGGTCTTTATTTTATTGTTTGTTTCACTGTCAATAAATTGTATAGCTAGTAATCTCAATGTTTATTTAAGTCCAATAGATTGAAGGGTTGATAAAGATGAGCAAAACGTATATAAAAAGAGGTTCATCCAGTTAAGTAATATTTAATAAACTAACTATGTAGGAGCTCAGGATAAACTGATTAATGAGATGGTAATTTTAACAATTTATGAGGAAATACAAGAACATACTCCTTGATTGCCTTAGAACCTAGGTTAAGAATAAATAATAAAAAAGAGCCAGAAACAGAGAGGTAACGACCCCACCCTCGCTACCTATGAGGTGACATGGACTTGGCTGACCTACGGTGGTGGCTGTGGAACTGTAGAGAAAAGATTTCTGGTCAAGACGAATACCTGAATGGGACACAGATGGCCCAGCTCCTATAAACTTATTACAGCAGAATCCTTGAATTAGCACCAAACTTAATAATGTTCAAAAAATCCAATGAGAAACTACAGTGAGTGACTTCTTCCACTCCAGAACTGAACAAGATAGTCAGCTAGAAGTCTGACGAGACTAGGAAAGGAGGCCAGTCAACTCCTGCCCAGCATGACAAAGATCTATATAGCCTACAGGGTTCTGTGTCTGGATGAAGTAAAAACACAAGGTTGCCCCTCCGTCTTCCCCTGTCCCTGCAGAAAACCCCAATGTGTGTGGTCGGAAAGCCTCAGTATGAGGACCTTCCCTGCGACTAACACACAACTGCAGTGCTCAGACTAGACCATCACAGGACCACAGCTCCAATGTCCCGAGACTCCAGAAAAGGCTCTGAAAATCCAGCACTCTGAACCTCAAAGATCCAGAGAGGTCTAAACCCAGGACCTGGAGATCAGTGTAAGAACTTAGAGTGATACCAAGCAGAACTGAGCACTCTACCCAAAAGCACAGCAAGAGGCAGAGCTTGGCCTTGATGCAAAGCTCCAGTTCAGGAAATAACAGGGGAGAGACGAGTAAATGAAAGAAAACATCACCCAAGGTAAAAAAAATATTGTAAATCTGAAGATCTCTCCGAGGAGACAGTAACTGTAATAACTGCAAGTTAGGACTCTGAGGAAAAAATGGACTTTTCTCAAGGACTACATGTATACCAAGAAGAAAGTAAGCAAGAGGTAAACAATAAAACGAAAGCTCTTAAAGGAAAGAATTAGGAGGGGAATCATTTACTTAGAAGAGAAAGTGGTAGACTCTTGAAAACCAGAATAGAACAAAGATAAATCAATGACCATTATACAGCAAGAAATATCAGAACAAAATCAAAAGACTGATATTTGGTATCAAAATATCTGACATCAAAATCTAATCTGGAAAACAGATGAAGGGGAAATTATTTAAGAAACTGTGGATGCTTTGAAAACCATGATTTAAAATAAAAGAGCCTGGACACTATGTTCCAAAAAGTAATAGGATTGGCCTTAGAATCAGGAAGACTCACGTTCAAGCCCTGTCTCTAATACTGTTCTCCTTACTGACACCAACACTGCCAGCACTGGAAGTCAGAAAATTACTTCTCTAGTCTAGTATGTAGCTCTGGGGAGAAAAAAAAAATCAAAGTCTATTGTATTTCACAAAAATTACCTCTTAATCCATAAATAAGAAACTGAACTAGCAATGCTTTACCCTCTTTTGATCATAAAGGAAGTTAATACTAAGAACTGGCATTAGTTGAGTATTTCTTCAGATTTAAGGAAGAATTCAACAAGGGGCTCACAGTCCAGTGAAGGCTGATTTTCTGAAGCCTTGCTGATAAAGTTCTCATTTGGAAATGGGAAGATGGCAGCTACTCAATGAAGGAAGGATAATCAGCATCTGCAATCAATTTAATAAATGGCTACTATATGCAAAACATGGTGCTAGGAATACAAAGAGAGGAATAAAGTAGTTGCTACCTAGGGACTAGGGCTAGAGGGAAGAACTGACCAGTTAGAGTGGATCTGCAAAACATGAAAGAGAATCAAATTTTGGCAAAGATGCTAAGAGGATCGTCAGAGTAGACATCCACAGAAACATAGTATAGTGGAAAGAATTTGTAATGATTAGACCTAGGTTAAAATCCCAGCTGCTTTCCTTCCCTTCTCTGAGATTTAGTTTCTTCATTTACAAGGAGAGAAGCTCTGACTGGATTTCCAAGATCTCTTTCAGCTCTACATACTATGAGTTTCTTCATCTATAAAAAGTGAAGGTTTGGCTAGATTTCTAAGATCTCTTCTGGTTCTAGACACTATGAAGTAGATAGTATAAGTGTTATTTCCCCTCTTTTATCATTACCAGTTAGGTAGTAGTATGGTGTCTAGCTAAGGGGGTAAGAATCCCACTGTACTCTGCTCAGTTTTATGTTAGAGAAAACAGACTTTGCTCTCAGACTAGGTGACTTCCTCCAAGATCAGAAGGCAAGTAAGGGGCAGTGGCAGGTCCCCTAAGTGTAGTATTCTTTCTGCTATATAATGCTCTCCATCTAGAAGAGAAAAGACACTAGTTAAGAGAAGACCAAAAAAATGTCACTCTGGGAAGCACTGGAACAGAGAAGATAAAGTCAAATATAGACATTAAGGGGGTGTAATACATGGAGATGTAACTATGTAATTCTACCAACAAAACTAAAAATTGAACTGCAAAACTCTGGGCAGAAAAACTGTCCTAGAGAGAGCTTATTTTAGTAAATCCAACAAAAATCATGAGATGACTAAAGAATGGTAAATACAATGACCAAAATGAGCTTGTTGGGAGAGGAGTGGGGAAGAAGAAAGAGAAAAAAGGGAAAAGAGACAATGTTACACTGACACGCATTATGCAATTCCAACCAAGTAACAAGCTTAATGGGTTCTGAGAAAATCAGTCACTCTCCATAGGCTCATAGGTTTGGAGCTAGAACGGATCAAAGGTCATCTAGTCCAACCTCACTCATGTATGGATAACAAGGGTAAAATATTGAGAGATATCAATTGAAAAGGGCTATTACCTACTGAAGCTTTGCATCCAAACTCTTTATAACAATTAATTAATAATAAATAATAATTAGCAATTCAGTCTACTCCCAGTGTAGTAGTACTCCCAACTCTTAACCGATTTTGTGTCATGAACCCCTTTGGCAATCTGGTGAAGCCTGTGGATCACTTCTCAGAATAATGTTCTTAAATGCCTAAAATAAAATATATCGGGTTACAAAAAGCAACCAACTATACTGAAATACAAAAATGTTTTTAAAAGTTTTTGGACTGCAACTTAAAGATTCCTGGTCTACTCTAATAAGATTGTTCCTGAGAGATCCTTACTTATGAAATATGACAAATAAACAGCATTTTACACCAGAAGGATTCTACGAGCCTGCGTTGAAAAACCTTTTCCTTCCCAGGCAAGTCATTTAACCTCTCTGGGCTTCAGTTTCTTTATTTGTAAAACGAGGACTGGATCTCTTTAAGGTCCCTTCCAATTCTAACTCCTACGCGTAAGACACTGTGGAATGAATCTTGTAACGGAAATCCCACGTCCTTTTTTATCTTGTTTTGGTCCTAACTTATAAACAGTAAAATTTTTAACCACATATTCACCTGTATCAATGTGGTATATTGAGAAAGGAACTGACCTAATCTCTGCCACTTACTCACCATGTGACTTCGAAAGGTCGAGCATCCAGAACTAAAGAGGTAAATACTAATCAGTTAGTTAAAAAGTATTTATTAAGCACCAGGCTCTGGGAATACAAACACAATGAAATAAACGATTCCTAGATTCCTACTTGCAAAGAACTTACATTCTATGAGACAGAGTGGTAGATATACAAATTCTACGGCATAACTATAAAGTTAATAAAAACAAATATATACAAAGGAATTAGGAAGGCACCAGCAGTTGAGGGTAGAAACTGTTTCATGTAGAAGTGTATGAAATATAACTGTCCCATTATACCAAGCCTGCACAACCTGTGGCATGCAGGCTGTAAGCAGCCTACTGGGATGCGAAAGGATTTCTGGCGGCCTGTGAAAAATGTAGAGCATGTTTTCCTCTATGTTTTTCATGAGCTGCCCAAAATCCTTTGGCTGGCTGAAAGTGGCCCCTGGGCCACAGGTTGTGCAAGACTCTGTCCTTCTCAGACTATACTATAGTTCTGGGCCTCATATTTCAAGGACAGTAATGAACTGTGAAGGACCCAGGGTAAAGCAACATGATGATGGGCCTCAAGCTCAAGCCATCCAAGGATCAGCTGAAGGAACTGGGGGTGTTTAACCTGGAGAAGAGAAACTTATGGAAAAACTCTTAATATGTAAGCTTTTTGAGGGGAAGTATTGTCTGGCTTACTTGGATATCCATCTGAAATACCTGGCACATAGTAAGCCCTTAATAAATGCTTCATCTCCTTATCTAGTGAGCAACATAATCACTGTGTTCAAACATTAGAAGGACTGGCATATAAAAAAGAGATTACGCTTTTTCTCCTTAGTCCAAATGGGTAGAACTAAGCCATAGACTGAATTTTTAAGCATCTGGAGGGCAGGGACTGTCATGTTTCATCCTTTTATTCCCAGGAGAAGACTGTGTCCCATTCAATACCTGCTGCTTGGCTGGGATTTAAGGGGATGAGGGTGATTTGTTTTTAAAGACTTGAAACAGTTAAACTAAGATCTGATATACTTAAAAGACTTAGTTTCACAATTCTGTTTTACTGGTCATCAAACAGGATGCTTCTTTCAATAATTTTGTGTAACAACCAATAAAACAGCAATGTTATTACTGCATGCCACTGGAGGCTTTGGAGTATTTAGAGATTCTAAGATCAAAGAGACTATTAAAATACAAAGTCTTCTTAAAAACTAAGGATAGAAAGAATATTCTTTACTCTGATGCTTAATAAATGTTAGCTACATTAAAATGAAAACTATTTTAGCAAATGACTTACTGAAAGCTACTTTCAAAAAGGCACTTTTAAATAGTTCCATCTTTCCATGGAAGATCCAGTCTGTTGAGTCAAACTATGTCAAAATATATTTTTTATGAAGGTGGATGGTTAAAGACAAATTGCTCAAGCCAAAGGCAAAGTGTAGACAGTTCTGCCCTAACGTTAGAAAAATCCTCAAGTCTCTCTCTCTCCAACCCCCATCCAAAATGGTAAAAGATACCAACTAATTGCTGTTGGAAAGAACACTGGACTTGTATTTGCATATAATTTTTAGCTATTTTCTCCCCCATTAGCTCCTTAAGAGCAGGGACTGTCTTTTGCCTTTCTTTGTATAACCAATGCTTGGTATATTGTAACTATTTAACAAATGTTTATTGACTACTGATTTGTCTAAACTCAAACTGTACAAAATGTGGAGTGAGGAAGACCTGAGTTCAAACTCTGTATCAGACATCTACTAACTGTGTAGCCCACGGCAAATCATTTAACCACTCCCTGCCTCAGTTTCCTCATCTTTAAAATGAAGATGATGATAATAGCATCTGCCTTACAGGGTTTGTGAGGATCAAATGAGTTCTTTGCAAAACTTAAAGGGCTATATAATTATATATTATACATATACTAAATATTAAACACACACATATACACACCCCTACATAGTGCCAGGGTCAAATCAAAATGGACTCAAATCTAAGCGTTCTAACTCCAAATCTAGTTTTTGTTCCACTACACCAGGTGTCTTATCAAGGTGAAGGGCACTGTATACTAACAGATAAGATATGGAAGCCAGCAGTACACTAAATATACATAAGAGCTAAGAGCAATCGCAAGCTCTGAGTATGGCCTGAAGCATTTAAGAAATTATTTTTTTCAACACAACCTAGCATCATAACGTCAAAATGTAATTCAGTAAATATTTCTTGAGCACCTTCTCTTTAGAGGTAACTGGGTGGTAGACTGGGTCAGAATGTTGGATTTGGATTCAGAAAGACCTTAGTTCAAATGCTACCTCAAGACCCTTACTAGCTGTAGACCCTCAGCAAGTCACTTAACCTCCAGGCCTCATTTTCCTCATCTATAAAATGGGGATAATAATAGCACCTACATCACAGCGTTGCTGTGAGGATCAAATGAAACAACAAATGTAAAGTGCTTTGTAAATCTTAAAGCTCTGTATAAATACTAGCTATTATCATTATTATTACTACATATAGAGGCCTGTACTGAATGCAGATGGGATACAAAGACAAATAAGAAATGATACCCTTAGGTTTATGCCTCTAGGGAAGAGGGAAAAAAGGTTGAAACACAACTAAAGTAATAAAAAGTTCATTGGAAAAAGACAATTGCTTCAGGATGAATAAAGTAGACATTTGTCTTAAAACTCATAGTTTATATGTATGACAAATAGCAAATTTGTCATTTGGCAGCTGAGTAGCACACTGGGTCTGGTGTCAGGAAGACTCATCTTCCTGAGTTCAAATCTGGCCTCCAACGCTTCTTAGCTATATGACCCTGGGCAAGTCACTTAATCCTCTTTGCCTCAGTTTTCTCATTTGTAAAATGAACTGGAGAAGGAAACAGCAAACCACTCCGGTATCTTTGTCAAGAAAACCCCAAATAGGGACACGAAGAGTTGGACATGACTGAAAATGTACTGAACAAAGGTAGCTAGCTGAAACTCTATAAAGAGCTTACTATGTATATACAGTTCTGTATTTGCTGTTAAGGATAAAAAGCTGAAAGAAACAGAACGGTCCATCTCTCATAGAGGTTACAATTTAATGGAAGCACTAATACATGTACTCAAATAACTATAACCTGATCTTATTAACAAAATAATATCTCATGGAATATTAGTGAAAATTATTTTTGTAAAAATATGAAGAAATATGTAAAAATATGTACAAAATATCAACCTGTATTACAGGCTTGCCAAGAAAAGCTTTGAACCTTAAATTTATTCAGTAATAGACAACCTAATACTCAACTAATACTATTCAGTAATAGAAACCTAATACTCAACTACTTATTTTTCTGACTTAAGAGATCTTGTTCTTTGGGTACCAGCTAATCATCAAAGTCACTAAGAAATTCCATTTTAATTCTCCTCATCCTTGTAGAAGTAATATTGCATTTATACAGAATGTGGGAAAAACCAAAGGGTTCCACATTAGAAAATGCTCCAGATAATTAAAGCAGCCCTTTCTTCAGCTTGCCCAAGTTTGTTTATTAAGTATTTTGTGAAGAAATCTTTACAAATTTATGACATATTTTTTGTTTTCTTAAAAAGTGTTACTGGATATGAACCATTCTTGACGATTCTGTGTTATCATGTGAACATGCATTATTGGATGACTCTGTAATATAGTCCTGTGTATAAGTTAGTTTTTCTGTCTCTTTTCTCCATTTTACACGATGAGCTGTCATGGTGCTTGCCTCTATAATACACGCCCACTGCCCTATTTTGCTATACCAAATAATTAGGTTTGTTAAGAATTATTTTTAATTAATTTTTTTAAAAGAGTGAATAAGAGGAATGCCCTAGGCATTATCTTGGTTATTCAAATGTGTGGCTTTAGTATTGAGGCAACTGCTGGGGGCTCCAGCCATTGAGGATTCCAAAAAGCCTTTGCTCCAGGTAAGTGGGATACAGGACATCTAATATATTATAACACATCAATTGAACACTGTTGCAACAATTCAGCTAGCAGCTGCTGTGAGGGGTGGAAAGACCAACACAAGCCCAATAACAAGAACACTGACAGCACAGGTTCTTTTGATGTGCTTTAATAAGGAAAGTAGCATTGGGGGGGTTAACAATCTTATTTCAATCCAACATACAAATATCATTCACTTAATTCAGGGGAAAAAGCCAGCACCCTGAACTTCAGAGCAAATACAAACAAAGTACAAACATACATTATAAACAGACCAAATACAATTCATAGTTACCAAGAAACCATCAACATCTGGGTGGGCCGGGAGGCTCTTAGAGCTGCTGCCCAGAGTCCTGCACCTCCAGGAGGGAGAGCCTCAGCAAATAGCTCTGTTCTCTGTTTTTATACACTCTTTAGCCATCATCAAACATCATCTGAGTGACCAGAACTTAGGCTCCTACTATAGGGTCTAGTCTTAGCAACTCCCTTTAGGACCCTGAGGGGCTTCATGCCCACATAGGCTTAGCACCTAGTAGATAGGAGTTTGGCCCTGGGGCTTTGCACTTAGTAAGGTTCCATAAAAGACATTCAACTAATTTACCATTCTAAAACAGAAAAAATGTCCCAACTTAATTGATATTACAAACACTCAAACCCTGACAATAAAGATAAGTAAGAAAGCATGGTATAAAGACTTTTAAAAAGCAATTCCATAAAACGAAATGGACACATTGTAGGTCTGGCATGGGAAAGTATGAAAAATAATATGTATTTGCTGTTGTTTTTGGTCTAAAGTTCTATAGGTATCCTTAACCAAAAAAGAAAAATATTTAAATTACTTCTAGGCTAACACTTTAGCACCAAGAATTTTTTTTTTGTAACTGAGTTATAAACTTCCTTGCAAAAATATCCTATCAATGTACCCTTCTGTATTTATAGGTCTAAGTCAGTAGAGTTCTGTTATTGAATTACCAAGGACCCAAGAAAGTAACATTTCAGCTAATTTAATAGAACAATTTGTACATGAAGGATTATTCTATTTGTTTGACCACCATTTGAAAAGATTAGGCTACACAAATCACAACATTAAAGCCATTAGGTAGAACAATCTTGTTCTAAGCTACTGGGAATGAAGTTAGAGGAACTGGTAACCATAGAAAAAGTAGGAACAAAGCCTTTGATTCTATTCCTAACTCAATCTGTGACCTGGGGCAAATTACACTTCCATTTCTGTTTTCCTGACCATACAAGTAATATAATAATAGTGCTGTTTCTGCATGCTGAAATCATTCTCTTCCTTCAAGACCCAGTTTTGGGTGCTACCTAATCTAATAAGCTTTCTGGATTCCTCCAGCTTAGTCACTATATTGTAACTATATCACGCAGAGGTCTAGGTTCATAAAGACTAAGAACCACTGAGGAATGGCCAAGAGTTAGTAAAAACCTAATACTTATTTCAAAGAGCAGAGATAAAGTTCTAAAGTACAATAGGCTATGAGTAAATTAGCAGCTCACATATACATAGTGCTTTCAGATTTGAAAAGTTTGTCTGTTGAGTAGGATTTGAGAATTATCCCCATTTTACAGATAAAGAAACTGAACTTCAGAGAAGTTAAATGATTTGTCCAAGGATACAACCAATGAGGGTTTCCCATGGCTTCCTTCAAGACTCAACTCAAATCCCACATTCTGTAAGAGGCCTTTCCTGGTATCCCCAATATTTCTTGTATGCAGAGTTATTTGCAAGTTGTTTTCCTCATTAGAATGTGAGCTTCTTGAGAGAAGGAACCCAGCTTTTGCCCTTCTTTTTATCCCCAGAGCTTAAATACATTCTTTAGCACACAGTAAGGGCTTAATAAATGCTTGTAGACAGTAAAGGTCAGAATTCTAACTTGGATCTCTCCTGAGTCAAAATCTAGCACTCTTGCTTCTTTAGCACATCTCTTCTGACAAGAATAATAGACACAGAACTCTCAACTTGGAATCTATGAAAATTCTTATCAGGTTAGGTAGAACCTTTTAATATTTTTCTCTGAAGAAACAAAACAAAATCCCAAATAAACTAAATTTGGCTGCTTTTTCTTTATCTATTGCCGTCGCTTTTACTGACCCTCAATAGCAATAAGACTTCGAATCATTAAACTCAATAAGCATTTAAATTCCACCTACATATACTAGATTCTGGAGGAGAACCAATACCAGATACAATATGGTTGTTTACCTTCATAGAACTTATGGAAGATATGTGCCCAGTAGATATGGCACACATACAACTATGATACAAATAAATGGTAAATGCACCCCAGAGGTCTTACAAGAGAGAAAGGAAGGAAAAGGTGTGGGGTGGACAGGAGGCTGGTGAAGAGAAGTGGTAGAAAGAATCAGGAAGACTTCAAAGAATGAGTAGAAATTTTTCTTCTGAGGAAAAATTTTTAGCAACAAAAAAAAATAATATTAATAGCCAATATTTATATAGTGCATACTGTATGCCAGGCACTGTGCTAAGTGCTTTACAATTATTATCTCATTTGGTCCACACAACCTGGGAGGTGGATGCTAGTATTATCCCCATTCTACAGATGAGGAAATTAAGGCAAACAGAGGTTAAGAGACTTGCCTGGTGTCACACAGCTAGCGTCTGAAACCAGATTGGAATTTGGGTCTTCCTCACTCCAGGCCTGCACTGTATCCACTACACCACCTCCAAAGCCAAGGTTAGGAATAGAAATGACTAAATAGATTTCCCAGTTCACTATGGTAAAAGACTTTATTAAAACTTGAATGTAGGAGGCAAGAGAGAATAGTTTGGTGAGGAACAAATTGTCAGGTTCCAAAATTTCATGGAAGCAGGCATGTGGTAATGGGAGTAAAGAGAAATGGCAAGACAAACAGTATAAGGCAAACAGGAGACAGAAGTACAGTAAGGCATGGAAGGACTAGAGAAAACCTTTCACTCTGAATATAAATGAACACCTGGTAGTGAACAATGAAGCCTAACCCTACAAGATTAAGGGAAGGGTGAAAAGCCAAAGTCTGAGTTATAGCGTATTTGCAAAGGACCTTAGTTTGGGCACTTTCATCTATACACAGTATGACTCCACCTAAGTCACTATAGGTTCCCAAGATGTTTTTATGGGGAGAGGGTACAAGAGATCCCAAAAAACTTAATACAGTTTTAAGCTATTAAAGCTTAATGAAGCTTTAATACACCTGTAGAAAGTACACTGAACTTGGGAATGATGAGATCTGGATTCTTTGTCCAGGTTCTGCTACTAATGTGTTCTGTGATCTCAGGGAAATAATTTCCTTTCACAGGACCTACTACTTCCTTATCTGTAAAATACGGTGTTTTGACTCAATCTCTAAGCTTTGGGTCCAGTAAAATAAAGAGGAATAGAGACTGGTCTTGTGATTTCAGTGCTATAGGGAACTATAAGTTGCAGAGAAGGTGCTGACCTGAATTGGGATAGGAGAGAGTGGATTAAAAATATTTCTTCTTACTAGTTTAGTTGTGGGTGAGGCATGCCTATCACAGTTAAGGGAGTATTATTAAAGAAACAAAAACAAGTAACAAACAGGAACAAGAAGGCCTGGGTACCATAGAGTGGATCAAAACTAGAGGTGAAACAAATAATGCTTACTCGAAGTAATCACTAGAATCCACAATTATAGGCAAAACCATATTAACCTCTTTCCAATGTCACTATCTACTCAACAAAGAATTAAAAAGTATCCCTTAGAGGCAAAAGAAGTTACGTCTAAGTACCAAAAGTACTTGCAAAAAGTTTAATCTAGGAAAGCAAACACATTTTATAAAGAATTTTTGAGCAAGTCAATATCTTTATAACCAGTGGCCTTTTAAAAATTTTATTTTGGAATTTTTCCCCCAGGTCTCTTTCGGGGGCTTGTTTTGACAGAGGGAAAATTCTTAACTCTAACTAGAGATGGCCAAGGTAAATACAATCTATTAACTTTTATGTCAATACTGGTGGCAAACTCAATGTTGAATATCCTCATAGTGAAAGTGTCTGCCTTTGAGGTTTTTATTTCAGTACCAGTTTAACAAAAAATAAATAAAAAAATAAAACGTCGACTTTAATAATAGCTCACATTTCTGAAACGTTGGTATAAGGAATTAACACCTAAGAAACAGAGGCAATAACAGCTTCTACATCGTTATTAATCTCTAAACTTCCTTTCCTTCCTAAAAGTCCTTAATTCTTAAAAGGCCAAGATTTCTCTTTAGAAGTAGCTAACCCATGGGGCAGCGAGGTGGTGCAGTGAGTAGAGCACCGGAGTCAGGAGGACCTGAGTTCAAATCCGGCCTCAGACACTTGACACATTTACTAGCTGTGTGACCTTGGGCAAATCACTTAACCCCAATTGCCCTGCCTTCCCCCCTCCAAAAAAATAAAATAAAAAGGAATACCTAACCCACCCCTTTCCTTAACTAGCTCAACTGTGAGCATACACACTTTCAACTTCTTCCTTAACCTCCTAGAATTTATTACCTTTTCTTCTTTAAATGTCATGACTCCAATAATTCTTTTATTTCAGGTATCCCACTGCCCTCAACATCTATCCTTTTTACTATTTGTTCCTAACCTACTCTATTCCTGTTTAATTCTCCAAAACTGGTACCGAGTTCACCGAAGCACATTGCTACTCCCTCTCTATAATACAGCGCCCATGACCAGCCACCCAGCAGTCCATCATCACCTAAACTTCAGAGCCCGCTCCTCCCGCCATCACTACAGCGCCATCTCACCTCCCAGATTTACACCTCCTCACTCTTCCTTCTCTCCGTAACTTGAGTCAAGTTCCTTTCAGACCTCTTCGTGGCCGTTTCTATTCTGACTAGTCCCCTTTATTACTCCTGTCCCTCCACCTTCCCACAAGGCAGTCTGCTTTCACTCAGTTTCCGGGGCTCCCAACTCTTCTTCCCTGCTGCTCTTCGCCCCACTCCGATGCTCGCCCACCCCGAGCCCCTCACAGTCCGATATCCGTTACCACCGGCCTCCCCTCCTCGTTCGGCTTCCCTCCTCCTCCCCCCCCACTCATTCCCACCTACCCCGCCCCTTCCCTTTCCGTGGACTGGACTCCCCCATCACCTGCCCCTTCCCCTCGGGTCGCCCCCGCCGCGCCCATCACCTATCCCTTCTCCAAAGCTCCCTCGGGTCATCCCCCCCCACCATCTGTTCCTTCACCCCCCTCCCAATTCCCCTCGAGTAGCCCCTCCCCCAGTCTCTCACCCGCCCCTCCCACCTAAGGACCCCTCGGGTCGCCCTTCCCTCCCAACCGTCCCCTTACCCTACGAGACCCAGATCTCTTTTGGGCCCCGGCCGAGCCCTGGTGCGGAACGAAGAGAGGCACGTACCCCATGCGCAGTTTGGCTCCGCTCTGGCTGCCCCCGCCGCCCGGCAGTGGGGGGCGGGAGGGCAGGCGGCCCAAGTGCATGGTCTTCTCCAAAGCCGACATGAAAGGAGAGGAAGGCAGGATGGAGGCCGAGGCCGCCGCGTGTCCCGTCCTGTGCTGAGTAGCACCCAAGCGTCGCCTCTGGGACTAGTCCACTTAAGACAGAAGCCTAAGGGGCTGCAGGATTCAGCTGGCTCGGCTCTCCGTAGCCCTCGGACAGCCCCCGGACGCCGGCGGCGCCTCCTCCCGCCCACCAGCGCCCAAACCCCTCCCCTTGTCGCCCAGCCTAGCCACTCCTCAGCCCTCGTCTCTTCGGCGACCTGGCCGGAAGTGCGCAACCGCTCTCCTGCGGAGGAACCTGGGTAGCAGAGTGAGCACGAGCGGGACGCGAGAGGGCGGGGTCCGCGTAGCCAATGGAGTCCTCCGGGAACCGTCGCTGCTACGCCTGCGCACTTGCTAACGTGATCCGGGCTGAAGGAGGAGGGGCGGTGCCCGGAGGAGTACGGATCCGTTACCAGAAAGAGAGCAGGTAGCAATGCATCCTGGGCTTTGTAGTTCTCCCAGGAAGAAGCGGCCCTAAAGCGCCTTCCTTACCCGCCCTTGGGAGCTAAGACTGTTGGTAGAGACGACGGCCGCCTGTGGCTTCCCAGAGTTTCCCAGGAGCCCCTGCGGCGGCGACGGTTGCGAGGGAACGCGCGCACGGAGCGGCTGCGTGAGCCTTGGCGGGACGCTACAGCTGCCCTGGCTGAGCGTGAGGAGGACGCGGCGAAGGGGCCATTGGAGGGGGTCTGCGGCTCCGGCGCCAGCGCCCCCGGGACTGAGAGCACCGCCTCACGATGAAACAACGGAAGGGCCCGGGAGCTGGAGGCGGCCGCAGCCGCAAGAAGAAAGGTAACTCCAGGGGAAGGCCCGGGGCGGGGGGGCAGCCCTGGGAAGAGCGTAGAGGCAGCAGTCGGGGCGGGGGGCGGAGGAGGCTGTGGAGCATGCAAGCCGGGGGTGCAGAGGGGTGCTTGCTTCAGAGAGGTTGGAAGGAAAGGAACCCAGGAAAGGAAGGGACGCAGGGGCTTACAGGGAAAGGGGACCCCAGGGAGGGATGGCCAACTGAGGGTGGCGTGGGGGAAGGGGCACTTGAGCAGGTATGAGGCGCACCTCAGACCACGGGGCAGATCAGGGAACACGGGGAATAGGGGCACCCCCAAGGAAATTTTAGAGAACGGCATCTTTGCCCGGAGTGAGGGGGGGAGGGGGCAGGGAGGAAGCTAGAAAGTCATCCTCAGGGCATGGGTTTAGCACTGAACTTGGAGCCACTCCACGTCCTGTTTTTCACTGTGACCCCCTTTGACAACTCTTTGAGCCTCAGTTTTCTGGTTGACACATCTCTGTGTGCTCTATTAGCTGGAGAAGGCCGGAAGTAAGAGTTCCTTCTAAAAGAACGGCAAAGATGTGAACCTGCATAAGAGTTCAGATCAGAAGGATTTTAGTCAAAAAATAACTTTACCCTGTAGATCATGACCGTTTGAGGATGTCGGGGAGAAGCGGTCTTCAGCGTGTGTAATGTAATGTTCTGTCTCCTCCACTCAGCCTGTCAGAATTCACTTATCTGTGCAGATGTATCTTCCCCTCCCCCCAGGAGTCTACACAAGGGTTGTTTTGTACTTATCCTGATATCTCCAGCACATAATAGAAAATTAATAAACGGATATTGAATTTGACACTAGAAGAGCCCAGAGAGTGTAAAAATGAATTCTTGAATCTGCAGTGTTATACTGAGAGGGGATTTAAATACTAGAGACTTAAAATGGAAGTTGCCAAGTTTAGTACCATAAAGTTCTCTATAGAATCACAATTTTTCAGAGTTGATAGAAACCTCAGAGGTTTTCTAAGCCAACATACATGCCTGTATAGGAATCGCCCCTACAGCATTCCCAACAAGTAATTATCTGGCTTTCACTTGATTCTGTCCAGAGATGAGAAGCTTCTTTCCTTGCTGCACAGCCTGGTGCACTTTGAGACAACTCTAATATTCATAAAGAATTGTTTTGTTTTTACATTGAACCTAAATCTGCCTCTCTGGAACTTCCAGGAGTGTTCCCATGTTAACACTAGAAGGAACCTGAGAAATCATTTCACCTAACTCTCTCACATTATATAGGTAATTAGCCAAAGAGGAAATTCAATGGCTTGCCCCACTGACGAAGTCACACTTGGACACAGATCTTCAGCTGTCAAATGTAATGTTCTTTTCTCTATATCGAGGAAGTTGTTGGCAGAAATTAAGGTTCTCCAGTTGTTACATAGTGTTTTGTTGGCTTACCTGCTCCAAATTCTGATTTATCATTCCTGTCCTTTTACACAGGTCTAAGTGATATTTCACCATCCACAAGTCTACCACCTCTGGTTGAAGGTCAGCTGCGATGTTTCCTGAGACTAACCATTAATAAAATACTCTGGATGGTTGTGAAGCCTCCAACTCCTGTTCTCATCCGAGTGAGGTGGTGGGGGGAGACATCAGACGGAACTATATTTTGTCCCAGGGATGCTTCCCTAATTGAACAAAAAGCTGTGAGAACAACAACCCGGTATGCTGTTCGTTGTGGACCAAAGCAGTTCACCTCTTATCTAACAGGTATGCTTATATCATCCAAACTTTCCCTTTTAGGATTTCATTCATGGCAATTTATTTTATACATTTCTTTATCGTTTACTTTTGTTACCTATTTACATGTATATCTCCTTACCACAATATAATTTTCATGAGGTAAGGACGCTGGCTTACCTAAACCTTCTGTCTCCCAAAGTACCTAGCATAGTACTTTATAGTGAGTAGGAATTTCACAAGTGTCTATTAAGAAGTATTATAAATAGGACTTGGTTTTATTGTACCCAAGGAGCAATGGAAGAATGCATAATGGTTATAAATAGACTGCGACATATATTATTCACCTTCACATATATTCGCAGTTTTTAAAGGTATGCCAGAAATAGCATAAACAGTAGCATCAAAGACATGACTGACTGGAGAAGGAGGAGGTCTGGTCATATAATGAGAGTAAGGGATAAGAATGAATAGCCTGAGTGCTGCATTGATACTCATGAAACAGTATTAAGTCTAGAAGAAGACCTCTAAACCACTGGGCATATCATTTGTGGAGGAAGGATTTAAAGAAAGACAGACATGCATGAAATGAAAATGTGGAGGAGTTATGATCTGTGTTGCATTATGGAGTACTTTTCCTAGATCCAATGAAGTATTTTTCATTGAGGTTAAGCCTTTAATCAAATACATTTTCCATATTTTGTCCCTGATTTGAGTTTATGAATTCTATCTTATCTATCTCCCTGACACAGAGATAAGTACCTTACACCAGGGATGGGGAACCTGTAGCCTCGAGGCCACATATGGCTCTCTAGGTCCTTAGTAAATCCAAACTTTACAGAACAAATCTCCTTAATAAAAGAATTTGTTCTGTGAAACTTGGACTCAGTCAAAAGGCCACACCCAAGGACCTGGAAGTCCACATGTGGCCTCCAGGCAACAGGTTCCCTACCCCTGGCCTACACAGATTATGCACAAGATGATAGTGGCAGAAAGTGCTAAAACTGCTGTGTATTTGGTGGAGCAACAGTAGTTTGGCTGTCTCCTATGGCACTGGCAAATGTTATTCCTGGATCTGTATGACTATGGGCAAGTCCTCTGGGGACCTGTTTTCTCATCTGTAAAATGAAGATGTTGGTCTAGGTTCTTATAGTTGGAAGATTATTATAGAATGGTAGAGTATTAGAGCAGGAAGGGACTTCAGAAGTTATCTAATCCACCTTAACATCGCAAAGATGAGGAAATTTAGCTCTGAGATGTGTTCTAATAAGGGATTTCCAGCTTGAATGGATCAATGTTACTTTGGACTTAGAGTATTTTAATTTTCCTTCCTCATACTAGATCTGTGCATGGTGCCCCAGGTTCTTTTATCAGTCAACTATCTGGATTGCCTGGTCTTCAACTGTTGAGAAAGAGGTAGAAGGTGGGTTTCCCCAGAGAGCCTTGGACGTCAGTGCACTTTGAGCAGGGTAAACAGAAGAGGACATGGAGGCAGGGTCTGACTGAGATTTCTGAGCTGTTTGTTTGTGGCTTCATCGAGGAAGGGGAGGAAATAATGTTCTATGGACTCATATCCTATTTTTGGTCTTGACTTATGATTTCATTAGTGTAGTAGGCAGCCCTACAATACTATAGCACTGAAGTAGTAGCACTACTGCTATTTGCTTTGCTGATGCAGGTCAACACTTTCTTAGCAACTTATTGTCTTAAACAGTTTTCTGTGGTGCCGGGAGGTTTGTGCTGAGCTTTACCTGGAGATACTGCTTTGTGTCCAATTTGGAACTTGAACCCAGACCTTCCTGACTCTGGAGGCCTGCGCTTTATTCATTAGACTGCACTGTCTCAGAGGAAGGAAGGCAAATAGCAAAACACATTTCTTTTCATAGTACTTTGCTCTTGGATCCATCCTGACCTTCTTTGTTCTAGCAGGTCAGCCAGTTAAATCCAACGTCTTACCTCTCTAAAAAAATTTCATTTTTTTGGAAAATAGCAATACTGCAGGCCTGTAAGACAAATGTACTGGTTTTCAAAAAAAAGGGAAGAGGATGGAGTCTTCAAACTATAGGCTTAAAGGTGTGATTCTTAAAGGGATGTATTGATTATTAAAAGTTATCATGTCTTTACTGACAATAGATCATGCCAAACTAACTTTATTTTCTTTTTTGACAGCTCTACTACACTGTAGAATCAGCAATGCCACAGATATGATATGCTTGGTACTAGCAAAGTCTCTTCTTTCTATTCCTTGTCTGTCACTAATCTCTAACTGAAATTTAGCATTACCTTCAATTTTTTTTCCAATTTAATTACATTTAAAAACAATTTCAACATTCATCTTTTCAAATTTTGAGTTCCAAATTCTCTTCTTTCCTCCCCTTCCCCCCTTATTGAGAAAGTAAGCAGCCTGATATAGGTTATACATGCGCAATCATGCAAAACATATTTCCATGTAAGTCATGCTGTGAAAGCAAAAACAGACCAAAAAACCCACCAAAATAAAGAAAAACTATCTCCAGTTTGCTTTCAGTCTGTACCAGTTCTTTCTCTGGAGATGGACAGTATGTTTCAACCTGGCCAAATCAGCTAGGCACTCTGCGGGAGAGGCAGCAACAAAAAATTGTCTTGGGTCATTGTATTGCTGAAAATAGCAAGATATTCACAGTAGATCATCTCGCATTATTGCTGTTACTGTGTAAAATGTTCTCCTGGTTTTGCTCATTTCACTTTGCATCAGTTCTTTTGAGGCTTTTCTGAGAGCATCCTGCTAGTCATTCCTTATAGCACAATAGTATTCCGTCACAGTCATATATGACAGCTTGTTCAGCCATTTCCCAATTGATGGACATGCCCTCAATTTCCAATTCTTTGCCACCACTACAAGAGCTACTATAAATATTTTTGTACATATTTTTGTTTTTTATGTCTTTGGGATACAGACCTAGTAGTGGTATTACTAGGTCAAGGTATATGCATTGTATTATAACCCTTTGGGCATAGTTCCAAATTGCTCTCCATAATCAATGTACCACTTCACCAATAGAACATTAGTGTTTTAATTTTCCCACATCCCCTTCAACATTTATCATTTTCCTTTTTTGTCATATTAGCCAACCTGAGAGGTATGTGGTGGTAGCTCAGAGTTGTTTTAATTTGCATTTCTCTGATTAATAGTGATTTAGAACATTTTTTCATATACTTCAGAACCAGGCCACTTCCAGCCCTTCCTTCCTTCTTACAGTTCACTCCTCTCCACATGCTCTATAGTCAAGTCATACACCTTGTTGTCCCTCCCATAAGGCACACTATTTCCTAATGCTAGACATTTTCTCTGGCTGATCCTCAGGTATAGAAGACACTTCCTCTCAGCCTCCTGGTTGCTCCTGGCCTCAAGTGTTTGCTAAACTCCCACCTCTTGCAAGAAATATTTCCCTGAACCCCTCAATCTGAGTGCCTTCCTTATGCTGATTATCTCCACTTTATTGTGCATATATGCTGTTTGTTATATGATTGTTTGCATGTAGTCTCCCCCAACAGACTGAGTTCCATGAGGGCAGAGACTATCCTTTTTCTTCCTTTGTATCCTCAGCACTTGCCTAGCCCTGTGCTTGGCTCACAGGAGATGCTTGTTAGGACAATAGCAGCTGACGGCAGAGAAGAGAGAACTGCTTGATTCTTGTTTTGTTTCTGCTTTCTCTACAAAGGACAATGCAAAATAAAAGTAATGTTTAGAGAGTCAAGACCCAAGATTAGTAGAGAACTCTTCCTGGTTGTCCTTGATAAATTCAGATCACCTCACCTAGATTTCCTTCATGCTCATTTCCTGAAAGAGGTGGCAGCCATCTCCACCAACTGCCAACAGAGCAGGCAAGCCAACCTGGCCAAATCAGCGAAGCACTCTGGGGGAGAGGCAGTGTATAAAGGGCAAGGCAGAACACCACCACCACTACCCTGGCCACCATCTCTCCTTAGACACTGATAGGGAACAACACAAGATCCTGAACCCAACAGCCTTGGGAATGAATAACAATGCTTCCAGCCCAGTGCACCTAGCCGTCATCCTGGGAAGCAGCCAATGTGAGTATAGATAGCTCCTTGTAGGTGTTGCAGCCATAGCTTCTGAAGACCCAGAAAAATTGCCAGCAAAGTCCTTGGCAATGTCAGATGACTCAGCATCAGAAATTGAAATGATTTTATGATTGGAAATACCGTTAAAGAAAAAGCATCACCATTTGCTTTGCAGCTACACCCTAAGGACCATGAGACCATTCTGCCTACCTTGCAGGTGAAACCTTCCATATGTGTTGCCTCCTCCATTAGAATGTGAGCTTCATGAGAGCAGGGACTGTGCTGCATCCTTTAACCTCAGTGCTTTAAATGTAGGAAGGGCTTAATAAATAGCATTATTTATTCATTCAGATGTCATTGCTGAGCCCCTGTTATTGATCTTAAAAACATAGATAGGTGAGAGACTTCTTGTGGGAGAGCTAAGATTGAAAGAGTAGAGGAAGCACTATAGCTGAACTCTCCCAGTATTCCTCTCCAAACAACTTTAAAATAATGCCTCAAATAAAAAGGTTGGAATAAGACATTTTTTTCCAGCCCAAGATAACTTAGGAGGTTGGAAGGAGAAGTATGTAATATTGGAATAGGGGCTGGCCCAGAGCACATATAGTGGAAACACCAGCTGTGGAACTTGGTAGCAGTGACAGCAGCTACAGCAGCTTTGGAAGCTCTCAGCCCAGAGATAGTAAGGGGATTGGATAGCTGGTCAGAAAGAGATTATAGGGGACCCATGTGCTGACACTGGGCATTCCTTGGCAACTCCATTGCCCATACTTCCAGGTTGTAATTCTAGGGCAGAGAAGAGCACTTATGGTCACAAGGGAGCAGAGGCCCTGAGGAGCAGGAGCACTTGCAGCAGGGACACCTCCTGGATAAGGACCAGATCTCAAACTGAGAGAGCAGTGACCACACCTCTTCCCCAAAACTTCCAAACCCCTAGAACTACCTCTCAAAACAGCCGCATGAAAAAAGCCTGAAGCTTGGGACAGTGCCTCTTCCCCCATCCCTCCCGGTGAGCAAAGCCTAACTTTAACATAAAGTTCAAAGTCAAGCTATAGTCTGGAAAAATGAGCAAACAAAAAAAGGACCTGACCATAAAAAGCTACTGTGGTGACAGGGAAGATCAAGACACAAATTAGGAAAAAGGCTGTTAATGTGAAAACAGCTACAAGCAAAGCCTCAGTGGGGGGCGGGGGGAGATGCAAACTGGACACAAGCCCAACAAGCATTCCTAGAAGAACTAAAAATAATTTTAAAAATCCAATAAGAGTGATATAGAAAAAAAAAAGAAATGAGAGCTATGCAAGAAAACTATGAAAAGATAATTAACTGTTTGGTAAAAGAGGCACAAAAAATACTGACAAAAAGAACTCCTTAAAAACCAAAATTGATCAAATGGAAAAAGAGATATAAAAGCTCATTGTAGAAAATAGTTGCTTAAAAATTAGAATTGGGCAAGTGGAAGCTAATGACTCCATGAGACATCAAGAAATAATAAAACAAAGTCAAAAATATGAAATATCCCATTGGAAAAACAACTGACCTGGAAAATAGATTGAAGAGAAATTAAGAATTATTGGACTACCTGAAAGCCGTGATCAAAAAAAGAGCTTACACATAGTTCAAGAAATTATAAAGGAAAACTCCCCCAGTATCTTAGAACAAGCAGGTAAAATAGAAATTGAAAGAACTAACCACTTCTTGAAAGAGATCCCGAAATGAAAATTCCCAGGAATATTATAGCTAAATTCCAGAGCTTCCAGGTCAAAGAGAAAATACTGAAAGTAGGCTAAAAAAAAAAAACCCATTCAGATACCATAGAATCACAGTCAGGAAGGATTACACAGTTTTTTAGCAGCTAACATATTAAAGGATTAGAGGCCTTGTAATATCATATTCTGGAAGGCAAAGGAGTTAGTATTGTAACAAAGAATGACCTACCCAGCAAAACTGAGTATAATTGTTTTGGGGGGCAAGTGGATATTTAATTAAAATAGAGAACTTTCAAGCATTCCTGATTTTAAAAAAGACCAAAGATGAATAGAAAATTAAATTTCCAAATACAGGACTCAAGAATAATAAAAAGATAAACTTGGAAGAAAAATCATAAGGGACTCAATAATGTTGATCTGTTTACATTCCTCTATGGAAAGATGATACATGCAATTTGTAAGAACTTTGTCATTATTAGGGCAGTTAGAAAGAGTCTGCGTAGAGGGTGTGGGTGTGATTCGATTATTCTGGGTTTGTTTTTTGGGTTTTTTTTTTTAAAAGGAAGAGTGATAAAGAGGGATGCACTGGGAGAAGGAAATTACCACATAAAAGAAGTGTGCAAGGAAGAGTTTTTACAGTGGAGGGAAAAATGGGGGAGGGTGAGTAGACAACACTTAAACCTCACTCTCATCTGCACTGGTTCAGAGACGCCAGAATATATATACATTCTTAGTGGCATATAGAAAGCTGTCTTACCCAAGAGGAAAGTAGAAGGGGAAAGGGATGAAAGAAAAGGGGGAGGTGATAAGAGGGAAGGTGGATTAAGGGAGGTCATGGTCAGAAGCCAAACAAATTTCTGAGGATGGACAGGATAAAAAGAGAGAAGGATAACCAGAAGAAAATAGGATAGAGGCAAATACACAGGAAACATAACTGGGAATGGGATGGACTCATCCATAAAATGGAAGCAGATAGCAAAATTAATTAGAAACTGGAATCCTACAATATGTTGTTTACAAGAAAGACTCTTGAAACATAGAGACACACAGAGTTAAAATAAGGGGATGGAGACAGAATCTATTATGCCTCAGCTGAGGTTAAAAAAGGGCAGGGATAGCAATCATGATCTCAGACAAGGCAAAAGCAAAAATAGACCTGATTAAAAGATAAAATCAAGGAAAATATACTTTGCTAAAATGTGAACATTGGAGTCATATTGACACTAAACATATGCATCAAATTGCATAGCATCCAAAGTCTTAAAAGAAAAGTTAGATGAGTTACAGGAGGAAATAGACAGTAAAACTATACTAGTGGGAGACCTTGATTTTCCTTTCAGAAAGCTAAATAAAATAAAATAACCATAAAATAAACAAGGAGGTGAAAAGAATTACAGAAAAGTTAGATGTGATAGGCCTTGGAGAAAATCTAATGGGAATAGAAAGGCATATACCTTGTTCTCATATGTACATTGCACTTTTGCAAAAATTGACCATGTATTAGAGCATAAAACTTCAACAAATGGAGAAATATTAAATACACCTTTTTTGGACTGCACTGCATTGAAAATCATTCAGTAAAGAGCTGTGGGAGCATAGATTAAATATTAATTGGAAGCTAATCCTAAAGAATGAGTGGGATCAAAGAATAATAAGAACACTCTAATTTCATTAAAGATAATGAGACAACACTAAAATTTGTGTAGTATAGCAATAGCAGTATTTAGGGGAAAATTTTATATCTGTAAATGCATATATCAATAAAAGAGGAAAAAAAGGCAGGTCAACAAATTGGACATACAACTAAAAAGAAATTAGAAATAGAAAAAATTAAAAATCCCCAAATACCAAAATGGAAATCTTGAAAAATCAAAGGAGAGATTAATAAACTTGAAAGTTAAAAAAATTGAACTAGTAAAACTAGGAGCTAGTTTTATGAAAAAACTGATCAAATAGATAAACTGTTGGTTATTTTTTTTTTCAAAAGAAACAAGAAAACCAAATTACTAGTATCAAAAAGGAAGCACCACCAAGATGCAGTTAATGCCCTTTTTTTTTTTTCAGTTACATGCCAGTAAAACTGATCATCTAAGTGAAGTGGCTGAATTTTTTTTAAATTGCCCAGATTAACAGGAGAGGAAATAAAATACTTAACCCTTAGGAAAAAAAATTGATCAAGCTGTAAATGAGCTACTCAAGAAAAAATCCCCAGGATCAGATGAATTTACAAGTGAATTCTGCTAAACGTTCAAAAAACAGTTCCAATACTATATACACTGAAAAAATAAAGGTTCCTATCCAGTTTCTTCAATGATACAAATATGGTTTTGATACCTAAACCAAGGAGAGCAAAGAGAAATCTATAGACCAATTTGCCTAATCAATACTGATGCAAAACATTTTTAAATTACTAGCAAGGGAATTACAGCAATAAACCACACTGTAGTTTGATAGAAATTAGCCATAGAACATCTCACACCATATATGACGATAAAGTCAAAATGAGTATGTGATTTATATATAAAAAGTTACAAGCAAATTAGGAGAACATGGAAAATTTTATGTTGGATCTATGGACAAAGGAGTTTATGACCAAACAAAAGATATAGAGCATTATAGGAAATAAAATGGATGATTTTGATTACATGAAATTGAAAAGTTTTGCAGAAACAAAATCAGTGCAGCCAAAGTTAAAAAGAAAGCAGAAAACTGGGGGTGAGGGTGGAGTTTTACAGCAAGTTTCTTTAATAAAAACCTCGTTTCTCAAATGTGTAGGGAACTGAACCAAATTTATGAAAACATGAGCCATTCCCCAGTAGTCAAAAGATATGAATAGACATTTTTCAGAAGAAGAAGAAAAACGATCAGTAGTCATATGGAAAATGGTCTAAATCACTGTTGATTAGAGAAGTACAAATTAAAACAATACTGAGATACTACCTCACACCTATCAGATTGGCTAATGTGACAGAAAAGTTAATTGACAAATTCAGGAGGTGGAAGAAATGTGGGAAAATAGAGACTGCAATGCACTTTTGGTGGAGTTGTGAACTGGTCCAACTATTCGGGAGAATAATTTGGAAGTGTTCCCAAAGAGCTATAAAACTGTACATACCCTTTGAAATATCAATACCTCTACTAAGTCTGTATCCCAAATATCAAAGGAAAAGGACCTATATATACAAAAATATTTATAGCAGCTCTTTTTGTGGTAGTAAAGAATTAGAAATTGAAGGAATTCCCATTAATTGGAAAATGATTGAAAAAGTTTTGATATTTGAATGTGACAGAATATTATTGTGCTATAAGAAATGACAAGCAGAAAAACCTTAGAAAACTCAAATGAACTGATAAAAGTGAAGTGAGCAGAACCAGGAGAACATTGTACAATAACAATATTGTAATGAGGGTCAACTGTGAAGGACTTAGCTACTCTAATCAATACAATGACCCAAGACAGATTCCAAAGGAATCTTGATGAAAAATGCTTTCCACCTCCAGAGAGAGAATTCGTAAATTCTAGGTGCAGATTGACACATACTTTTTTCATTTTCTTTTCCTGCCCTTTTTTTTTTTGACAGTGCTGATATAGAAATATGTTTTACATGAGTTCACATGTATAGTTGATATTATATTACTTAACCTTCTCGATGGTATAGATTCCTAGAGAAAGGAGAATTTAGAACTCAGAATGCAAAAAAAAAATGTTAAAAACAAATACTTTTTTTTTTTTTAAAGAGGGAAAACAAGATAGGTATCACAAGATTCATGAAAGGCAAATTTTGCAGTTTTCAAAAAATGAGAGAACAAAGCATGAACACCGTAGGCCAGTGAACTTCCATTCCTGAAGAAATTCTAAGACCATTAAAGAGATAGTTGGTAAATAACTAGAAAAGGAAGCAGTCCTCACATAAGGCCAACCCGACTTCAAGCAGAACAGAATCCCACCATAAAAAGCTATTATGGTAACAGATGCTCAAGACACAGATCTAAAAGAAGAGAATGACGTGAAAATGTCAAAGAGGAAAGGCTCAGAGAAAAAAGCACAGCTTGGGTAGAAATTCAACTAGAATTTCTGGAAACAATGAAGCAAGAGATGAAAAAAGAAATGTTTTTTGTCAATGAAATGAGAGCACTTGAGGGAAAAAAAATGGAAAAGAGAGCTGTGGAAGAAAGAATTGAAAAGGGAAATTTACATCTTGACACAAAATATACAAAATCTTATACAATCAACAAACTTCTCAAAATTGTTTTTTCTTCAGTTTTTTCTGACTTTATGTCCCCATCTGGGTTTTTTTTTGGCAGAGATCAGCTTTCCTATTTCCTTCTCCAGCTCACTTCTTCCGATGAGGAAACTGAGGCAATCAGAGTTAAGTAGCTTGCCCAGGTTTGTACACCTAATGTGTCTGAGATCGAATTTGAACTCAGTTCTTCCTGACTCCAGGCCTGGCACCGTTATCCACTGCACCACCTAGCTGCTATATTGAAAATAATAATAGAAGCCACTCCATGAAACAATAAGAAATAATCCCACTGTACTCTGCCATTGTCAAACCTTGTCTATAGTACTGTGTTTAGTTCTGGGCACAGGGATTTAAGAAGGACATTGAGAAGCTGGTGAGTTTATAGAGGAAGGCAACTAGGATGAAGGGCCTTAAATCCATGTCCTACCAGATTTGGTTGAAGGAAGAGCTTAATTATGTGGAGGAGGGATTAGACTTACTCTGTTTGGCCCTAGAAGGCAGAACCAGGAGTAATGGATGCAGTCTGGAAAAAGTTCTAGACAATTTTGAGTTGTGTCCAAAAGTTGATTATCTTGCGTTGAGATGTGATGTGTTCCTCTTTGCTAGAGGTCTTCAGGCAGAGAGAGGCTGAATGTCTACCTTTAGAGTATGTTGTAGTGGATGTTCGTTTGTATACGAATTGACCTAGTTGACCACCGAAGGCCCTTCCAACTCTCCACTTCTGGTAATTATGTGATTTTGTGGGAGAGTAGAGGGCATTTTATGTAATTTAACTTCTTTTTTTCAGTGAAAGTGGGGTAGTAGAGAAAATAAAGGCTAATTAATTTTAAAAGTTAGAATAAAATAGAAATTCTGTTATAAACAAATATAAAAGGAGGCAGTTGGACTTGTCTACTTGAGCTCCCTGCCTTCCATGCTTGAATCTGTGCTACCAAGAGCTTAGGAAGATCCTGGGCCCAAGGAAGGAACCTTGGTTTTGGATACTTCTCTTTCCTGGCAGTGTTGAGAGGGAACAGAGAAACATGGTGTGTGAGCCAGTCACAGAGGCAACTGCCTTGGTTTGATTTTTAAGGGTGGTCTGAGAAAGAGAGAGAAGAGTAACCTGCTCTAGGCCAGGTTTGCATCTGTAGCCTTGCCCTTCACCCATGCTTGTTAGAACATTGTCATCAACAAGCATGTCATCATGGAGGGCATGTTAGATAAGTGTAAGCAGAACAGTCATGAAGGCAACCTACCTCCCAGGGTTGTTGTAAGGATCAAAAGAAATATTGTAAAGTGCTTAATACAGTGCTTAGAACATAGTAGGCACTTAATAAATGCTTTTTTCCTTCTACAGTTCAAGAAGTTAAGTATGGCAAGTTCTTGGTATAGTAAAGACCACAATGCCTAAAACAGAGTGCATATAAAAGTTATAGGTTTTGAGTCTAATTTAAGTTATAAGGTATTTCACTACTCCTTAACAGAAAGATGCAGAATACATATTCAAACACCTAAATGTGTATATCATACACAACTCTAAATTTATGATAACTTATATTTATATTGTGCTTTAAAGTTGTCTAGTTGTTTTCAGTCATGTCTACATTTCATGAGCCCATTTAGGACTTTCTTGGCAAAGATACTGAAGTGGTTTGCCATTTTCTTCTCTAGCTCATATTACGGATGAGGAACCTGAGGCAAACAGGGTTAGGTGACTTGCCGAGGGTCACACATCAAATAAGTGTCTGAGACCAGATATGAACTCAGGTCTTCCTAAAAACAGGCCTGGCACTCTCTTCACTAGCTGTGCACCACCTAGCTGCTTTAAAGTTTACAAAGCTCTTTCCTTATAATAGTCTTGATAGGTAGTACACATACTATCTCCATTTTAAGTTAAACGACCAGCTCAGGTTCATATAGGTAGCTAGGTGGCATAGTAGATAGAGCACTGAACCTGGAATCGGGAAGATCTGAGTTCAAATCCAGCTTCAGACACTAGTTATGTGACCCTAGACAAGTCACTTTCCCTCTGCTTGCCTCAGTTTCCTCATATGCAAAATGGGGATAATAGTAGCACATACTTTTCTTGATTGTTATGAGGATTCAATGAATTAATATTTGTAAAATGCTTGGCAAACCCTAAAAAGCTATATAAATGCTTACAATGAACTTTACAAATATTAATTCATTTTATTCTCACAATAACCCTGAGAGGTAGGTGTTATTATTATCTCCATTTTACAAGTTAGGAAACTGAGGTAGAACATCACACAGCATGTCTGAAGTCAAATTTGAACTTGTCTTCCTGACTCCAAGTCTAATGCTATATTCATTGCGCCACCTAGCTGTTTATTATTATTATTGTGATGATCGGCTAAAATAATGTACAGTTTTGCAAACCTTAAAGTTCTATATAAATGTAAGCAATTATTACCATTTGTTATTATTATCTGACCATGCCATCCTTTCAAATTAGCGTTTTATACCTGTTCTTTTTACAGGTAGAAAGGGTCCCCTGCAACTATTATTATCATTATTGGTATATAGATAGTAATTATAAGAGCTAGGGCTCAAACCTTCTGATTCTACTGATACCACATATGATTCTAAAATCAGTGATTTCTTCACTACAACATAATAATATAATTGAAATATAAATCTTCGAACTGCAAGAAGCAGGGGTCAGATGCAAAGAGATTGTTAAAATTGTCTTTTCTAAGATTAGCCTCTGACCTCTTCTCCTCTAGGATTCATCATTGGGCATGATTGGAGAAGCAACCCGAAGAAAATTAAGGAAGGGCTTCTTTGAGTTAAATTATTTTCTTCAAAAAACACCAGTAACGATAGCTATAATAATAATATTTTACTGGGTTGTCATCCGTTTATTTCACCTCTAATCTGCCCTTTTCCTCCCCGACTCCCTCAGAAGAAATAGTATCTGTAATGATCTGTGACAGGAAAATCTTGATAAAGTATCTCTGTTTGCTATTAGATATGGCTGTCCTTGTCTTGGAGGTAATCACCAAACCTGATCGCCTCCCCGTGGGGAGAGCCCAGATCAGTGGACTATCGAAGTTGTCTCCAACTTTTCCAATCAGTGGATTTTTTACAATTGTCTCACCAACATCTAAGAAGCTTGGAGAGATCCAGGTAATGGTATTTCTGTTATTTATATTTCTGTTCCGCAGACTGAATTCTCTTATTAAAAGAAAACATTCAGGAAAATCCGTGGAGAAAAATAGTACAAAGGTGGTATTATGAGAAAAATTGCTTAAATTCATTCAGAGGAACAAAAGGTCAAGAATCTAAAGAGTTATAATAAAAGAGAGATACTGAAGCCTACCCCTTCCAGGTATTTAAAATATACTCTAAAGTAGTAATTATCAAAACTTTAATTTTGGTTAAATCATGGAAAAGTTGATCAGTGGAATTTATGAGGTAAGCAAGACAGCACGACCCAGAAACAACAAAGTAGCCTGGTGTTCAACAAACTCAAAAACAACTACTAAGTAAGAATTCCCTGTTTGACAAAAACTTCTGGGAAAACTTGCAAGCAATTTGGCAGTACTTAAGTTTAGACCAGTTTGTGTACATCATATACTACACTAAATTCCAAGTAGATATGTGACCTAAGTAGATAAGAATTTGGGAGACTGGGGACAATGGATGGAAGATACAGAGGGGTTTGAAAATTGAGGTTTAATGTTAGTTAACCATCTAGCACTTAGTTCTGCAGAAGTAGAATAAGCTGCTTGAGATAGTGGATTTTTTTTCTCATTTTTAAGCAAAGATTGGAAGTTGTTATGGAAGTTGAAAGGAGGATTCTTTTTATTATTATCATTTTGTATGGGTTGGACTAGACAATGTCCCCTTAGGTCCTTTCAACTTGTAAATTTTGTGATTTTATGAAAATTTCTGTCTCTGAACTTCTTCTGTTGCTTCTAGTTCTCCCCTCTAAAACAAAATAAAATTACTTTTCCTCTCTCTTCTACATGCTAACCCTTCAAATATTTTAAAATAGTCATGTTCTCCTTGATCAATCAGTCAAGATTTATTAAGTACCTGCTATGTGCCAAGCACTGTGCTAAGTGCTGAACCAAAGTCTTCTCAAGGTATCCTCATTTCTTTCAACTGATCCTTGAGGAGCATGATTTTGAATCATTATCACAATACTGGTTGTTCTCTATGCTTCAGCTTGACACTAATACTTCAGATTGAATGTGACCTTGGAAGTGAACAGTGGTAATAAAACCTCCCTTGCTGTAGACCAGAGGTATCCAACTCAAATAGAAACAGGGTCTACTAAGCTGTCCGTAAGCATCTTTGTGGGCCACACGAGACCATCTCCAGTTGTCCTGATCTATATCTGGCCTCTGGACCCAGATGGTTCTGGAGGACAAAGTGAGGCTGGTGACTTTGCACAGCCCTCGCTCACTTAAATCCAGTTCACTTGCAAGTCATGGCATCATCTTCCTCATGTCATGGGCCTCTTGAAGAAGGAAGGACAAACCACAACCCAAGAGTAGTCCAAGTTGCCACACTGGGGTCCCAACTGGCCAGTTACAGTTGGGTACCTCATCTCCTCCCATCCCCTCCCCCACTGGGTATCATGTTCTTACTTTCAGGGTGCTCTGCCCAAAGGAAGGTAAATTTTGAAGGCTGAAACCTAACTAGATACTTAGGGTTTACTGTTTGTGCCTTAAATCCAATTCACTTTAGGTCTCATTGATTGGCCAACATTAGATCCCTGCTGAAGCACTACTTAATGGTTATTGTTTGGGCCCAGATGGCTCAGAGTGAATGTAAATAGTAATTGTTTCTTTTTTGGCCAGAAACCTTGAGGGTCTTCTCCTCCCAGTTTGATATTTTTCTTTAATTAGAGGGGCCATCCCTTGACTCCTTAAACAGCCCTAACCACTGAATTGGTCATTGCCTTTGTCAGAGTGAGAACTCTGAAAGACCTCAGCTTAAAAAGGCCAAGGTTGTCCACCACATTCTGGGCCATCTCCAGTTGTCCTGATCTATAGCTGACCACTGGACCCATAGACTCTGGAGGAGAAAGTGAGGCTGGTGACTTTGCACAGCCTGCCCTCACTTAAATCCAGTTCACTTGCAAATCATGTAATCATCTTCCTGATGTCATGGTCTTCTTTGAGAATGAAGAACAAATGGGGGTGGAGCCAAGGTGGCCACATGAAAACAACATCTTACAGGAGCTCTCTTGCAAATTCTGTCAGATACCCGTAAAAAAGTGAATCTGAGCAGATTTGAGAGAGTTAGAAGCCACTACTAGACTGAGTAGGGCAGGAGCGCCAGGTGCGGAACAGTAATGGACCACACCAGAAAGGTAGCAGCAGAGGAATCCAGCTAGCGCCCTGGTTTGGGAGAGCTCTGGGCATGAGAAACACAGGAGCAGGAGCAGGCCCATGGCGGAAGTACCAGCTACAGCAGCGATCCCCAGGCCTCTCAGCCCAGGACAGGGGTCTTTTGGAGCTACCAGAGACATCAGCACAGAGCCTGTGGCTGGGGAGCAACTACCCCTGAGGCCTCCAGCCCACAGTCTAAAGGTTTGAAACTCACCTTCTTGAACTTCTGGGAGCCATGCTGACCAGGTAAAACAACTCCCTTCCTCACCGAGATAATACTCCCTTAGGAGAAACTCTGAAATAGAGGAGCCAGAAGTGGGTCTTCAGTAGCCTTGTAGCTCGGGAAGCTGGGGAGTCCCCTTCTTGTGCTGGTGGAAAGAGACTAGTGCAGGAAGAGAGATGTCCCAGCAGGCCCCACCCCAGCAGACCAGCGGGAGTTCCTGAGCCCCAGGGGGCTGGAGCTAGCAAACGTCAACACCAGGACCCCAGACATGCCTTTGCACAGCCAGGCGAAGTGGCAGACACCAGTACAGATAACGGCTGAGACCAACTGTGCTATATAGTGCAGCCACAGGGGAAGTGGAGACTTCCAGCAGCCAGACTACTCTTCCCCCACACCTCGCAAAACCAGAAGCCACAGCACACAAAGCCAGTGAGCTCCAGAAGCAGAGATCCACTTTAGAAGCACGGGGCAAAAAAAAACAAACTAGGAAGCCAAAGACTATTGATTCCTATTATGGAGACAGGGAAGATCAAAATACCACTTCAGAAGAGAACAGCATTGACACTATACCCACATCTGAAACCTCAAAAGGGAATGTGAACTGGTCTCCAGCCCAAAAAGCATCCCTGGAAGAACTCAAGGAGGACTTTAAAAACCAAATTGGAGAGGTAAAAGAAAAAATGGAAAAAAAAATTCACTGATGAGATCAAATCTTTAAAAAGTAAAATTAGTGAAATGGTTAAGGAGGTTCAGAATATAAATGGAGAAAATGTCTCCTTGAAAAGTAAAATTAACCAAATGGAAAAGGAAGTAGAGAAGCTAAATGAAGAAAACAATACGTTAAAAATTAGAATTGGGCAAGTAGAAGCTGATGACTCTATGACACATCAAGAATCAGTCAAACAAAATCTAAAGAATGGAAAAATAGAAGAAAACGTGAAATAATCTGATTGGAAAAACAACTGACCTGGAAAATAGATCCAGGAGAGATAATCTAAGAATTATTGGTCTACTGGAAAGCCATAATAAAAAAAAAAAGAGCCTGGACAGTATCTTCCAAGAAATCATCCAGGAGAACTGCTCTCAGGTCCTAGAAAGATGGTAAAATAGTCATCAAAAGAATCTACCAGTCACCCCCTGAAAGAGAACCCAAATTGAAAACTTCAAGGAATATTGTAGCCAGATTCCAGAATTATCAGGTCAGTGAAAGAATGAAGAACAAACAAGAGCTGTGGCAACATATTGACTTAGTTTTAAAATGTAATATTTTCCATGTTTTATTGTATTTTTATTTATTTGTGAGATATTTCCCAGTTACATTTTACACTTGTTCTGGCTGCACTCAGGAGTGTTATGGGCTGCATACAGCCCATGGACCATGTGTTGGACACCTCTGCCCAAGACTGCCTGAGTGTTTTTGCTGTCACATCACACTGTGGACTTATACTGAGCTTACATTTCACCAAAACCCCCAGGTTCTCCCCTGCTACCCTTGCAAAGTGGCTCTGGTCTGTAGCCTCAAAGGAATTGTGAATGCCATTAAAATCTCTTTACTGGGGGGATTGGTAGTGTCTTTACGCTTAGTAATAGCAAGGAAGTCCTTTCACAGGTTTTTTCTTGAGGCTCCAGGATGTCAAGCTTCAGCACTAAAGTAACACAAAGCATTTGTTTCATTTTTCATTCGTCTATATAGAAAACTCTTAATTATCATAGCTTTAAGAGAGTTGGAGTAGTCCAAAATTACAATTTAACTCACTAAAACCCAGAAATGTTTTATTGAATTGGTTTCTTTGGACTTTCCACAAATTAATCTATAGACCTTACTATACATGCAGTCTTTCCTTTTTGTTTCTTAAACCATGCATTATTATTTTAGTTTTCTTGCATAATTTAATAATTCCTCCTTAGTACCTTACTCTCATTTTCTTCTTATAGATTGATTATCCTAGTTTATTTTCCAAAATCATGTTCTAAGCTCTTTGCTACTACTTTATTTACTTTTTCTTTGTTCTTTTAAAAATATTTCTTTTCATTTAAGATCTATCTCCTCTGATGCTTTGTCATGGCTTGGAGATGATTCTGCAGTTGCAAAAGTCATGACAGTGGAGTACAAGTACTAGAATGTCCTTAACAGGTTGAAGAAAGTCTTAGAATGTAGACAGAAAAAAGCCTGCCTGCCCGTCTGTTAATCAAGAACCAAACCAGCAAAGAGCAGAGAGAGGCTTATCACAAGACGCTTAGCCAATTCATCATGTTTGTTAAATTCTTAGCACATACAAAGCATTGGACTTAAAGACCATTTTTCTTAGATATTATGGCGCTGAGATCCACAGTAGTGGAAAAGGAGAGCCTGCACCAATGAGATCATAAATGTGTGATGTACTACAGAATATAATTATGCCTTTACTCTCATTATTGGAAAGTCTCTCTTTCCATGGAGAGAACCTATATCCCAAATACATTGGAAAAACTCCCCACCAAACGTAGTATGCATCCACTTACTGTGGCATTCAAGATATTCATTTTGCAGTGTTACTCAAGCTTAGCTTCATAGCCTAATTTCATACCTGTTCCCTTTAGCCACTCTATAGTCATGCCGAGTGAGCCTGGAATTGTCCTGTGAATTGATATATTCCATCCATTGTACCCAGGTAGCAAAGCCCAATTTTGCCTTGGAGGAGTATTCTAGTAGAGAAGACACCATTCTTATCTAGGGTAGCTGGATCTGTCTGGCCTACAAGGAATTTTAATGGTCAAAGCTACACCAAGGAACCCAGAAAGATCCTTGGAATGCCTTAGAATGTTTAGGACAGCTTAGTTTAGGAGGCTGTCTTCTTTTCTTTACACACAGATTTTTAAAATTACTTTACTTTTATTATTTCTTAATGTATGTATTGTCTTTTTTTTTCTGAATAAGCCTTGGATTCAATTCAGTTCAACAAACATGTACCTACTACATACAAGCCATTATGGTATACAGAGCTTATATTGTATTGGAGGGTATAGTATACTAACAGATAAGTACACATTGGAAGCGATGTGGCACATTGTAAAGAATACTGTATTTGTAGTCAGAGGGTATGGGTACAAATTCAGGCTCTACCACTTATTTGTGTGATGATGGGCCAGTCACTTGAACCTCTCTGGGCTTTATTTTCTTCATTTGTCTAATGAGGGGATCATTTTAGTTGATCTGAAAGTCCTTCCAGCTCTAGACCTATGATTCCATGTGCCTGTGATTCTTCCTTTAAGTACAATATGAAGTGTATTATAATATGAGGCATAAGTTAATGAGAGCAGATCACAGATCCTGAGAAAGTGCTGGGACGAGAGCCATTTTCAGGTGGGGGAATTAGGGAAGGTTTCATGGAGGGTGCTGCATCTGAGCTGGGTCTCAAAGTAAGAAATTAGAATATCCATATGGGAAATAGCTTTTACAAATATATACAAAGTCTAGAAGGGAGCAGGACAAAATTGGGGAGTAGTACTATTCTAGCTTGTCTTTGTGTGAAGGGGAGTACTATGAAATAAAGAGGGCTCTAGAATGAGGATATTTTTGCTTGGAAAGACCTTAGAGGTCATCTAGTCTAATCGCCTCATTTTACAGATGTGAAAACAGGAATAGAAACCTGAAGGAACTTTGCCCAAGGTTAGAAGATAAGGCTGATGATTCCTGGGAGTGCAGAGCTGATGGGCTTAGCCCCTCCTTGGTAATGTGTCAAAGAAAAAAAATTAATGCTATGTTCTGTGTTTTAGGCATAAGCCTGCTAGAAACAACTTCATCTAATTTAATACTAATTTAACATCTGAGCATTTCTAGTTTCAAGAGAGAGAAATGCACAAACTAGCATCATTCCCTGTCCCCCAATTCCCTTAAACAAGTTTCTGTACCCTAATATGATTTGATATAACTTCTACAGGAATCTTTAACAAGGAAAAAAAATCAACAAGTACAGTTTGGTTTAACATTCCAGAATAATCACTACTCATTTCTTTCCTTGAACACTCCCCTCACGGATTGAAAAGGATCTTCTCCCTGCTTGCAATATCAATGTTATCCTTCTTCAGTAGAGAAGAGTCTTTGTTAACACTCTGGGGATGGAGAAAGAGGAGAGACTGTCCTTAGGGGGTCTAGAACCCAATCACTTCATGGATGCAGAAGGCAGTGTTCTCTACAAGACTACATTGTTGTTCTTTCTAGATTTTGGTTGCCATCTTCAGTCCTTTTTCCTGAGAAAGACCTTTTGTCCTTAACCATCTTCATACTAGGACATTTGGTAAGGGTTTTAGACCAAATGCATATTATTTCTTAATGTTTCTAGAGAAACCCAAAAGGAGGCTTTAACATGCTTCTTTTGAGTTTTCAGCACTCCATCTGCTGTCTCTGTGCTTCTGTACTGAGTGTTCCTCATTCCCCTCATGAACTTCCTCCTCACTTCTGCTTGTTATACTCTCCCACAAGCCACTGGTCCCTTCCCTACAAAAGAAATTACCTTGGTCTTTTTATGTATTTGTACATACTTACGTGCATTGTCTCTCTTAGAGGTTATCAGTTCCTTAAGGACACAAATTCTCACATTTGTCTTTGGATCCCTAGTGCCCAGTATAACAGGCACTTCCACTTCTTCCTTTCTCTCTTTTCACTCTGGTTTCCACCTTTGTCATTCCACTAAAACTGTTGTCTCCAAAGTCACCAACAATCTCTTAATTGCCAAATGCCTTTTCTCAAACTTCATTCTTCTTGACCTCTCTGCTGCCTTTGGCACTATGAATTATCTTCTCTTTAATACTGTCTTCTCTCTATATGTTTGTGACGCTGCTTTCTCACCAGTCCTTAGTCTTGGCTGAATCTTCATCTACATTATGTTCATTAACTGTGAGTATCTCACAATGCTCTATCCTGACTTCTCTTCTCTTCTGCCTCCCTCCCCTCCCTTTTCTGCTTGGTAATCTTATTAGCTCCCATGTATTCAATTATTGTATCTGTGCAATTGCTTCTTAAGTCTTCTTATCCTCCCTAACCTCTCTCCTGACCTCCAGTCTCCCATCTTAATCAATCAACAAGCATTACAAGTGAATCAATAAATATCTCCACCTGCCTATTGGACATCTTGAACTGATTGTCCCTCAGATATCTTAAACTCAATGTCTAAAATTGAAATTATGTTTTATATAAATTATATATATATGTTATATAATTATATAATATACTATATTATATAAATAAATTATATCTATATTACATTTTCCCACCAATCCCTCCGCTCTTCCTAATTTTCTTATTAGTGTTGAGGTCACCATCCTCTCAGTCACTCATGTTCAAACCTAGGTGTCTTCCTTGACTCCTCACTCATGGCCCCCATATTGAATCTGTTTCCAAGTCTTGATGAATTACCTTTCATTTAAGTCCCTTCTCTCCTTTCACCCTGTCACCACCCTGCTGTAGCTCCTCAACACCTCATGCCTGGACTGTTGCAATAACCTACTAGTGGCTCTACCTCCCCCAATTCTCTCTTCATTCCAGTCTCTCCTCTCCTTAGCTGTAAGATTTGATCTAGTGAAGATCTCACCAAGTTGCCACTTCTCTTCAGTAGACTCCAGTAACCCTCTTACATCAAATATAAAGTCCTTTGACATACAAAGCAAGTAATAACTTGCCTCATACCAGACACTCCATCTCCTTCCTCTGCATTTTCACTCTCTGTCTCCTATGCCTTCCTCTCTTTATGAATATCTCCCTCCCTCCCTGGTTTCCTTGAGCTAAAAATTCCATCTTTTGCAAGAAGCCTTTCCTGATTCCCCCTTAATGCTGGTATCTTCCTTCTGTTAGTTTTCTCTAATTTATCTTGTCTTTGTATATAGTTTAAATTTCTTGAGAGCAGCAACTTTCTGTTGACTTTCTTTGTGTCCTCAGGCTTTAGAACAGTGCCTGACACATAGTAGGTGCTTAATGAATGCTTATTGACTCAGCAACTTAGTAAGTATTTAATAAATCTCATTGATTAATTGATTTCCTGGACTGATAAAATCACGGGTAAGTTGTGTATGTGTGTGTTTTTTCTTTTTCAGATATTGCTTGCATTAGAACCTTTGTCAGCAACTTTTGACAACTGCAGCTCTTTCACCACTGACATGAGTGGAGATGCACTGTTATTGGATCAGGGATTCAGAGAAAATATTGAACCCAGCAAACCTCAACTTTCTGGGATGGCACGAACTCATGCACTTCCTATGACCAGTACTGGTGGGAAAGAGTCATTAACAAGTAGTAGAGCCACTACTCCCAGGTAATTTCCATTTGTGATACATGTCAAGTCATCTATAAACTGCCTTCTCCTCTCCTAATACTCTCACAATTTCTGCTTTTCATTAATAATTCGATGTGGAGGATAAGAAAGGAGAGAAGCAGAATAATAGTTTAGCTACTGATATGAATAAGGAAGGGAAGTTTTAGTTTTGTTTTTAGTGAAACCTGACTTCCCTTTTTCTATTGATGGTACAATACCACTATTCTCCATAGTCACCCAGGTTCGTTTGGTACCTAATCACCACTGGTGACTAGGTCATCTTTGATTCTTCCCCCTTTCTCACTCACCTTCTAATGAGTCAGAACACATTGATTCTACCTCCACAAAAACTTTTGCATCTTTGCCTCCTGCCTCTACTTCATTCCCATAGCTACCACCCTAAGCCATGGACTTAGACTATTATGGGAACACCCTAATTGGTCTCCAGTATTCCCTCTTCCATTCTATCCTGTACATGTTACCATTATTTGTTTCAATTAATAAAAATCTTTCTCTCCCTCCAACTCCATTGGGAAAAAACAAAAATTAAACATTCATAGTCAAATTATAATATTCCATTACATTTGTGCACCATAGTTTGTTCAGCTTTTCCCTAATAGATGCATGTCATCTTCTTTTCCAGGTCTTTGTCACCACAAAAAGAGCTGCTATAAATATTTTTGTACATTTGAATCCTTCTTTCATTGTTTTTTTTTCGAGGGGGGCGGAGGTTGGCCTAGTAGTGGTATTGCTGGGTCTAAAAGTATGCATAGTTTAGTAACTTTTGCGGACAAAATTCCAAATTGCTTTCCAGAATGTCTGGACCAATTAATAGCTCCACCAGCAGTTCAGTGATGTTACTGTTTTCTCATTTACATTGTGTCCTTTTCCCCTTTTGTCAACTTTACCAATCTGATGGGTATGAGATAGAACCTCAAAATTGCTTTTATTTGTGTTTCTTGAATATCAGAATCATCTTAGAGGACAGCTCTGATCACTTCACTCCACTCCACAAGACTTCAGTGGCTCCTCATTTACTACCAAATTAATCTAAACTCTTTGGATTGACATTCAGATCCCTCCACAATCTTATGCTCATCCAATTTTCCAAACTGAGCTTCCATTATTCCTAGTGATATATTCTACATTCCAACCAAACTGAACCCTTCTCAGAATTTAGGCCTCCCCTTAAGCCTCAACTATATTCCCCTATCTTTCTCTGTTGTATAATTTCTCATGTTCAAAACCCAGCTTCACTACTACCTTGTCCCTGATCCTAACAGTTAATCCTTACTTGCAAGTGGAATTAATCTCTTTTCTTGGAACTCTCATAGAAATTCCTTAGAGTTCCCTAAACTCCTTCCTCAATCTCTCTCCCCTATTCCCAGTGACCTTGTGGCTACAATTGGCATCACTCAACAGCTTTCTCTGTACTCTAGGGCACTGGCTAATGAATAGCCTCAACACTTAACATTATCATTCATTCTCCCTGCTAAGACCAAACGCACTCTACTTCCACACTTCCCTATTTCTGTCAAGGACGCTCTAATCTGTCACTTTCAGCCTTGGTGCTATTCTTGCTTCCTCGCTTTCCCTCACTCCACAGATCAGATCTTTTGCCAAATATTGGTATTTCTACCTACACAAACATCTCTCTTATTTATCCATAGCTCCTTATCTCTGCTCACACAGCCACTATCTTATCTCAGACCCTCATCATCTCTTGCATTAAATGTTGCAGTAATCTCCTGAATGGTTTCCTTGCCTTAAGCTCTCCTCCACACATGTGCTTTTCCTAAAATATAAGTCTAACTGTATCACTCATATCACTACCCTATTCAGCAAACTCCAGTGATTCCTATTGCCACAGGCATCAAATATTTCATATTTATCTTATCCTTTAATTTCTATTTTTGTGTAAGTTTTTTTATTAATATAGTAGTACATGTATGGGCAGGTAGGTAGCATAGTGGATAAAACACTGGACCTGGAGTCAGGAGACTTGAGTTCAAATAGCTGTGTGACTCATGGCAAGTCATTTAACCCTGTTTGCCTCAGTCTCCTCGTCTGTAAAATGAGCTGGAGAAGGAAATGGCAAACCACTCCAGAATCTTTGCCAAGAAAACCCCAAACAGGGAAATGGAGAGACAGACACAACTGAAATGATTCAATAAAAAGCAACAAAAAATACATGTATATAATTTATGAATAAGTAAATACATACTTTTGTGGGTACATGCTCAAAAATATTGTTTATTGGGGGCAGAGTCAAGATGATGCTGGAAAGCAGGGACTTCTTAAGCTCAAAACACCTCTAAAGAAAATTGCTCTGAACAAATTCTAGAGCTGCAAAACCCACGAAATACCAGAGGGAAGCAGGGCTCCAGCCCAGGAAAGCCTGTATGGTCTCTGGGAAGGATCTATTGCATGGAACTGGAAGCAGAGCAGAGCACAGCCTAGCATGGGCCATGCCAGGACCAACCAGACCTGGAGCCTGGTGGAAGAGGCAGTAGGGCCCTGAATCATTGAGCTGTGGCAGTTACCAGACTTCTCAACCCACAAACACCAAAGACAACAGAGAAGGTTAGTGGAAAAACTGCTAGATCTGAGTGAAAGGAGTGTGCAGTTGGCCCTAGCCCCGGGGGCATGGAAGTGGTGCAGCTCTGGGGCTGCTTCCAGAGCTTCAGCTGCAGTTGCTTCCAGCCCCAGGCTCACCTAGTGGGAGGAATTAAGTGGCGGATCAGAGTGGGAGTGCAGAGCCTGCTTGGATCAGAGTTGTGGTCCGGGTTGGCAGTTCTTGGGGGAGGAAGAGGAGTGCTGGTGTGGCAGAGCTTGTTGTGTAGAAACAGCTCTGAAAACAGGAGTACAGCCCCTTGGGACAAAGTACTCTCTACAAGCAGTCATACCCTGACAAAAACCTCAAGGGTCAAGTAGTTGGCTGGGAACATGAACAGGCAATGAAAATGGACTCAGATTCAGACTCAGGATTTGGAATCTTTGGTGACAAAGAAGATCAAAACACAGCCAGAAGAAGTCAACAAAGTCAAAGAGCCTACATCAAAAGCCTCCAGGAAAAACATGAATTGGTCTCAGGCCATGGAAGAGTTCAAAAAGGATTTGGAAAAGCAAGTGAGAGAAGTAAAGGAAAAATTGGGAAGAGAAATGAGAGTGATGAGAGAAAACCTTGAAAAACAAGTCAATGACTGGCTAAAGGAGACCCCAAAAAATACTAAAGAAAATAACACCTTAAAAATAGACTAATTCAAATGGCAAAAGAGCTCCAAAAAGCCAATGAGGAGAAGAATGCCCTCAAAGGCAGAATTAGCCAAATGGAAAAGGAGGTCCAAAAGACCACTGAAGAAAATACTACCTTAAAAATTAGATTGGAGCAAGTGGAAGGTAGTGGCTTTATGAAAAATGAAAGTGTTATAAAACAGAACCAAAGGAATGAAAAAATGGAAGACAATGTGAAATATCTCATTGGAAAAACCATTGACCTGGAAAATAGATCCAGGAGAGATAATCAAAAAATTATTGGACTACCTGAAAGCCATGATCAAAAAAAGAGCCTAGATAGCATCTTTCAAGAAATTATCAAGGAGGACTGCGCTGATATTCTAGAGCCAGAGGGTAAAATAGAAATTGAAAGAATCCACCAATCACCTCCTGAAAAAGATCCCAAAAAGAAAACTCCTAAGAATATTGTCACCAAATTCCAGAATTCCCAGTTCAAGGAGAAAATACTGCAAGCAGCCAGAAAGAAACAATTTGAGTATTGTGGAAACACAGTCAGGATAATACAAGATCTAGCAGCTTCTACATGAAGGGATCAAAGGACTTGGAATATGATATTCTGCAGGTCAATAGAGTTAGGATTAAAACCAAGAACCACCTACCAAGCAAAGCTAAGTATTATGCTCCAAGGCAAAATATGGACTTTCAATAAAATAGAGGACTTTCAAGCTTTCTCAGTAAAAAGACCAGAGCTGAACAGAAAATTTGACTTTCAAACACAAGAATCAAGAGAAGCATGAAAAGGTAAACAAGAAAGAGAAATCATAAGGAACGTACTAAAGTAGAACTGTTTTGCTTACATTCCTACATGAAAAGATGATGTGTGTAATTCATGAGATCTTTCTCGGTATTAGGGTAGTTGAAGAGAATATACATATGTATAGACAAAGGGTACAGGGTGAATTGAATATGAAGGGATGATATCTAAAAAAAAAAATCAAATTAAGGGATGAGACAGGAATATATTGAGAGAGAGAGAAAGGGAGAGCTAGAATGGGGTAAATTATCACACATAAAAGTGGCAAGAAAAAGCAGTTCATTGGAAGGGAAGAGGTGGCAGGTGAGGGGGAATGAGTGAATCTTGCTCTCAATGGATTTGACTTGAGGAGAGAATAACAATACACACTCAATTGGGTATCTTACCCCACAGGAAAGTAGGGGGAAGGAGATAAAAAAGGGGGGATGATAGAAGGGAAGGCAGATGGGGGAAGAAGTAATCAAAAGCAAACACTTTTGAAAAGGGACAGGGTCAAGGGAAAAATTGAATAAAGGGGGACAGAACAGGATGGAAGGAAATATAGTTAGTCTTTCACAACATAACTATTTATGGGAGTGTTTTGCATGATGATACATGTATGGCCTATGTTGAATTGCTTGAGTTCTTAGGGAGAGTGAGTGGGGAGGGAAGAGGGGAGAGAATTTGGAACTCAAAGTTTTAAAAGCAGATGTTCAAAAAAAAATAAGTTGTTTTTGCATGCAACTGGGAAATAAGACATACAGGCAATGGGGCATAGAAATCTATCTTGCCTTACAAGAAAGTAAGGGGAAAAGGGATGGGAGGAGAGGGGCAGTGGGGTGACAGAAGGGAGAGCTGACTGGGGAATGGCGCAATCAGAATATATGCCATCTTGGATTGGGGGGGAGGGTAGAAATGGGCAGAAAATTTGCAACTCAAAATCTTGTGGAAATCAATGTTGAAAACTAAAAAATATCAAATCATAAAGTATGAAACAATACTATTTATTGTGGATACGTATTCAAAAAGGTTTTTCTGATGGAATATGAAGTTTTTAAAAATTTGGAGACCACTGGGTTGGATAATGTATAGATTGGGAATTGGTTGCATAAGCAAACCCAGAGTAGTCTTTAATAGTTCAACATTAATTCAAGATATGTCATTTGTGTGATATGGCAACCACAAAAGCTAGTATGTTCTTGGACGTTCACATGTGAAGTATTATCTTCAGATCTAGAGAAGGGGGAAAGGAAGGGGAAAAGGCAATAAGCATTATAATGCCTACTTTGTACCAGGTACTGTGCTGAGCACTTCACAGATATTTATCTTATTTGATCCTCATAATGACCCTGCAAGGTAGGGGCTATTACTGTATCCCATTTTACAATTGAGGAAATTAAGGCAAATAGTTGAAGTGTTTTACTTAGTCATGAAGCTGGTAAGTGTCTGAGGCTAGATTTCAACTCAGGTCTTCCTGACTCCAGACCCATTGCTCTATCACAAGGCCATCAAGCTGCCTCTTAGGACAGATTCTGATAAGCAGCAGTGCCCTGAGAAAAGTAATTAAGATGGTGTATTGCATTAATTTTGTGGTGTACAAGAATAAAGTTGAAGGAAATGGGGATTTTTATTTAACCCAGAGCAGCAGGTATCAAAGCATGGTCCTTGGACACACCTAGGAGTCCTCAAGACCCTTTCAGGAGTTCTCCAAGGAAAAAACTAATTTCCTAATAATACTAAGATACTATTTATATATGGAAGTATTTGTCGCTTTTATATTTATATACTATAGAAGACCAGATTTTCTTTGTATCCTTCAACCAAATCATCGCAACAGATTAAATGCAAAAGCAGATATAAGAATTCAGCTGCCTTCTGTTAATATACATATTAAAGAGATTTAAAAAAACAGTCTGTAAAATAATGCCACTCATCTAATTAATTTTTTTTTTGTTTTGCCTGGAAAATAGTAGACGCTTAATGAATGCTAGTTGACGTAACTATTTATGTAAACATGTAATGGGCTTATAATTACTTTTAAACGAATGAATATATATTTTTAAGATTTTTCACTATTAATTTTTTTATTTAATATTTTTAGTTGTCAGCATTGATTTCCACAAGATTTTGAATTACAAATTTTCTGCCCATTTCTACCCTCCCCCCCAATCCAAGATGGCATATATTCTGATTGCCCCATTCCCCAGTCAGCTCTCCCTTCTGTCACCCCACTCCCCCTCTCCTCCCATCCCTTTTCCCCTTACTTTCTTGTAGGGCAAGATAGATTTCTATGCCCCATTGCCTGTATGTCTTATTTCCCAGTTGCATGCAAAAACAAATTTATTTTTTTGAACATCTGCTTTTAAAACTTTGAGTTCCAAATTCTTTCCCCTCTTCCCTCCCTACCCACCCTCCCTAAGAACTCAAGCAATTTGACATAGTCCACACATGTATCATTATGTGAAACCCTTCCACAATACTCATGTTATGGAAAACTAACTATATTTTGCTCCTTCCTATCCTGTCCCCCTTTATTCAGTTTTCTCCCTTGACCCTGTCCCTTTTCAAAAGTGTTTGCTTTTGATTACTTCCTCCCCCATCTGCCTTCCCTTCTATCATCCCCCCTTTTTTATCTCCTTCCCCCTACTTTCCTGTTGAGTGTGTATGTTATTCTCTCCTCAAGTCAAATCCATTGAGAGCAAGATTCACTCATTCCCCCTCACCTGCCACCTCTTCCCTTCCAATGAACTGCTTTTTCTTGCCACTTTGCAAGATAATTTACCCCATTCTATCTCTTCCTTTCTCCCTCCCTCAATATATTCCTCTCTCATCCCTTAACTTGATTTTTTTTTTAGATATCATCCCTTCATATTCAACTCACCCTGTACCCTCTGTCTATATATATATATATATATATATATATGTCTCTGTGTGTGTGGATATATGTATATATGTGTGTGTGTGTGTGTGTGTGTGTATAAACCCTTCAGCTACCCTAATACTGAGGTCTCATGAATTACACACATCATCTTTCCATGTAGGAACGCAAACAAAACAGCTCAACTTTAGTAAGTCCCTTGTGATTTCTCTTTCTTGTTTACCTTTTCATGCTTCTCTTGATTCTTGTGTTTGAAAGTCAAATTTTCTATTCAGTTCTGGTCTTTTCACTGAGAAAACTTGGAAGTCCTCTATTTTATTGAAAGTCCATATTTTTTAAATTATCTCTCCTGGATCTATTTTCCAGGTCAGTGGTTTTTCCAAAGTGATATTTCACGTTGTCTTCCATTTTTTCATTCCTTTGGTTCTGTTTTATAATATCTTGATTTCTCATAAAGTCACTAGCTTCCACTTGCTCCAATCCAATTTTTAAGGTAGTATTTTCTTCATTGGTCTTTTGGACCTCCTTTTCCATTTGGCTAATTCTGCCTTTCAAGGCATTCGTTTCCTCATTGACTTTTTGGAGCTCTTTTGCCATTTGAGTTAGTCTATTTTTTAAGGTGTTATTTCCTTCAGTATTTTTTGGGGTCTCCTTTAGCAAGTCATTGACTTGTTTTTCATGATTTTCTTGCATCACTCTCATTTCTCTTCCCAATTTTTCCTATACTTCTCTCACTTGCTTTTCCAAATCCTTTTTGAGCTCTTCCATGGCCTGAGACCAATTCATGTTTTTCTTGGAGGCTTTTGATGTAGGCTCTTTGACTTTGTTGACTTCTTCTGGCTGTGTTTTGATCTTCTTTGTCACGAAAGAAAGATTCCAAATCCTGAGTCTGAATCTGAGTCCGTTTTCATTGCCTGTTCATGTTCCCAGCCAACTACTTGACCCTTGAGCTTTTTGTCAGGGTATGACTGCTTGTAGAGTAGAGAGTACTCTTTGTCCCAAGTGGCTGTACTGCTGTTTTCAGAGCTGTTTCTACACAGCAAGCTCTGCCATACCTGTACTCCTCCTCCTTCCCCAAGAACTGCCAACCTGAACTGCAACTCAGATCCAAGCAGGCTCTGCACTCCCACTCTGATCTGCCACTTAATTCCTCCCACTAGGTGAGCCTGGGGCTGGAAGCAACTGCAGCTGGAGCTCTGGAAGGAGCCTCAGAGCTGCACCACCTCTGCTGCCCCCAGGGCAGTGGCCAACTGTGAACTTCTTTCATTCTATCCCAGCAGTTTTTTCCCACTAATCTGCTCTGTTGCCTTTGGTATTTGTGGGTTGAGAAGTCTGGTAACTGCCACAGCTGCCTGATTCAGGGCGCTACGCCTGTTCTGCCTGACTCCCGGTCTGATTGGTCCTGGCGCAGCCCACACTGGCCTCTGCTCTGCTGCGCTCCCAGCTCTGTGCGATAGACCTTAACCAGCGACCATCCAGGCTGTCCCGGGCTGGAGCCTTTCTTCCCTCTGGTATTTCGTGGGTTCTTCAGTTCTAGATTTTGTTCAGAGCCATTTTTTAGAGGTGTTTGGAGGGACCTGGGGGAGAGCTTTAGGCAAGTCCCTGCTTTCCAGCTGCCATCTTGGCTCCGCCCCTATTAATTTCTAATACAGCAAAACCCAGTAGATTATAACCACATAAAAGAAGCTCTTTGAGATCCTGTTTATGAATGTAAAGGAGTCCTGAGACCAAAAATTTGATAACCTCTAGCCTAAAGAATACTCAGGGAGAACATGATAGCTGTCTTTCCGTATTTGTGGGGCTGTCATGTGGAACAGTGATTAGATTTATTCTGTTTGGCCCAAAGTGGCAGAACTATTAGCACTGGGCAGATATTACCAAGAGGCACTTTTAGGATTGATGTAACAATTCAGCCTGTCTAGAAGTGGAGTAGATTCCTTGAAGAGGTTGTGGATTTTCCCTCATTGAAGAACTTTACAAAAATGTGAAATAAAAACTTATCTTGGGTATGTCACAGAGAAAAGTCTTTTTTTAGATATGCATTGATTTAGGTGGCCACTAGGATCCTTTCCAGGCCTGTACTTCTTGTCCCCTTTTACCACATACTTCATAGGATGTTGGGAAAATGCTTTGTAAACCTTAAGATTCCCTTGAAAACATGAGTGATCTACCACGTGGGGTTTTATGAGGAACTTCAAAGCTCTAAGTGACCTGTTGTTAGATACATACTACTCTTTACTGCTAGTGGACGGTGAGCTTCATGTGTGCCATTGACACTTTGTACCTGTCCCTAACAAATGTACATTTGATTGGAGAGAGGATGTATTCATATGCCGTACCCAGGCAGTGTTTGTGATTCAGTTGGACTTTGCCTTGTCCCCTGACAAGTTCTTTTTCTTTCCTTAATCTAAAACAGGGGAAAGGACCACTTGTACTTTCCAGAGAACTCTGTAGTGGATTCTTTCTTGGGACCACAGCCTCATCCTAATTCCAGGCAGCTTTTAGAAGATAAAACAGTAGAACCAGAGCCTGTAAAGAAACAGGTATCTTGTCCCACCATCCCAGTACGTGATACTCACATTAGGAGAGTTGCAGAGAGTCAAAGTGACCCACAGGTTCATCCTTTGAGCAACCCCCCAACAAAGGACCTTCTGTCAGGTAGGTAATTCCCTGTTTTTCCCATTTCCACTACTTCTTACTGACTGTGTGATCCTGGGAAAACTGCTTAACTTCTTTGGGCCTCAATTTCTTCATCTGTAAAATCCAGGATAGTAATCATAGTAGCTACCTCACAGAACCTTTGTTATTCAAATGAAATACTACTTTGTAAACTGTAAAGCTCTATATCAACATGAATGTGTTACAAATAACCCTGAAAACCCCAAGTCTTTCTTCTTAATGAATCTTATTTTTAATAGACATTAGAATAATAATTTTAGAGAATTTTACTTAAAAGAGTCTGCCAAAATTTTGTATAAATTGAAGGGTTCTACCGCTGTGGAAGTTTAAGAACCACTGCTTTACGTAACTATCAGATACAAGTATGAAAGCCTTGCTGCTACCCAATTTAGTTAATACCAATACTGGAAATAGATGGCCTGGATCAAGTGCCATACTCATAGAATGTAGTATGGTAAAAGGGACCTTAGAACACAAAGTGTAAGAATGTCAAACATAGAATGTTGGACATAGATGCAGTGTTAAGAACATGTAGAAGAAAGGATGAGGAGAGGAAGTAAGTGAGTTTGAGTTTTTCTAAAAGGTCTTTCCAAATATAGTTACAGATTGGGAGGTAACACTGGTCTAATAGAAAGAGTATTCAGTTTGGATTCAGAAAACCTAGATTTGATTTTGGGCATTACTTCTTAGTGTTTCTAGTAGTTGATTTAAGCCACTTTACCTCAGATTCCTGGTTGTAAATAGAAATGATAATGGTTGCCCTACATAACAGTCTGGATTATTAAGATCTGGTGAGATCCGAGCTGGTTTTGTAAGCCTTCTATACAAATGTAAAATACCAGTTGAATAGGGGGAATCCAGGGATTGACCAGTATCTCCTAATTACTGATTTTTACTGGAAAACTAGGAAAATTAGCATTCAGAGTACTGCATAAGATGATTTTGTAGGCCACTGCAACTGGGAAGCAGAGGACTGGTAGAGATGGAGGAAAGGAGCAATTTTAGAGAATATTAGCAGACACACCAAAGTGAACCACATATAACAGAATCTCATTTTTAGCTGAAATAGAAAGTGAGTTAAGGTATGGCTGTGTTTCAGGTACAAGAAAACAACAATCTGATATGCACCAGGTGGCCACTTGTTCTTTCTACTAAAAAGGAAGGCAAAAGGGCTTTATGTCCTTTCCTTAATAAAGAGAGGTAATTAGGCAGGGTAGAAGAACAATCCAAGCAGAAAACAAACAAAAAAAATAAGGTAAATGAGAATTCAAAGTAGGACTATGCAGGTCAGTAGATTGAAAGGCAACACAAAAGCAGGAAAGGCCTTGGAAAGTACCTGGAGGTGCATAGTGTGGATGAGGGCCTTCCCATGGCAGATGGGTCTGAAAAGGAAACAACTTGTCATTTATACAAAGACCCATATCCACTACTAACAGCAAAGACTTTCATTATTGACCTCAAAAAGAGAGGTCACACCCATCATGGAGCTAGGCAACCATATTCTAGAACTTTAAAACAATAGGATTGGCTGCCTAGGTAAGTAATGATTTCCTATTCCTGGAAGTCTTTGGAAGCTCACTGATTACTTCTCAGGGATCTTATAAAGGGATCATTTAGTTGTTGGAATAAGTGGCTTCTGAAGTCCCTTTTAGTTCTAGTCAGTTAAGCTAAACAAGCATTTATTAAGCTAGAGATTCAAAGACAAAATCCAAAATCAAAGAGGACAACATGTACACTGATAGTATATATGAAATATTTACAAAGTAAATGCAAAGTAATTTGGTGAAGAGTGCCATACTAATAAATGGAGAGAAATCAGGAAAGAACTTTTCTAAGAGGTAAATTTCAGCTGGGTCTTAAAGAGAGCTTAGAATTCCAAAAGATAGAAAAGAAAAGGGTGAACACTCCAGGCATAGTGGATAGAGCTTGTTCAGGTGTGGGATATGCAGTATCTCATATGGGGTACAGTAAGTATGGGGAAGAGGTAGGGGATACGTGGCTCTCTAGGTCCTTGGGTGCAGCCTTGCAGCCTTTTGACTGAGTCCAAGTTTTATAGAACAAAGCTTGGATTCAGTCAAAGGGCTGCACTTGAGAAACGAGAAGGGCCACGTGTGGCTATGAGGCTGCAAGTTCCCTGCCCCTGGATGGGGTATAAGAAGCAGGCTATTTTCATTGCATTGTAGAGGACATGAGATTGAGTAATGTGAAATTAGTTCCGGAAAATAGGTTGGAGACAGATTGTGGAGGGCTTCAGATGCCAAACAGATGAGAAAATTGAGGGGATTAGGATAGCAAGTGATTAATTTTGGGAATTGAATGAACCACAATGACTCCATCTTGTGACTCGATTCTGGAGCTAGTTCCCTTTCTATTCACTTACAGGAAATGGGAGAAAACCTAATTGTATGGTTTGAACATAGCCCTGCCTGGCTAAGAAGCTAGACTACCTCTCCCTGATGCTTAGGGATGCTTAACCAAAGACCTAGACTGTGCTGACCAGTCGGACCCAAAGATTGATGCAAGGAATTTTCTTACACTTGTATATCTGAGGAAACCCATCTCTCTTATCTGAAAACTGGCCCTGTACAGATCAATCAGTTACTGTTTCCATGTTCCTTTGATTGTTTAGACATTTGGGGGGAGTGGGACACCTCCTTTTCTGCTTTCAGAGAATCACCTATTCACTCTCACCCTCCCAACTTGGAACATCCCTAATCTTTCATTCAACTAGAAATCAGATTGCCTGATATTGTATTGTTTCCTTTAAATTAATTAGCCTTATTTGATTAATTGTTTTTAATATGTAAAAGTGTGTCTTCCCATGTATTTGGGGTCCAGCTCTAGGCTGAGGAAGAGCTGGCTGCGGTCCCAATTTGTTTGGCAGTTGGCATGCATTATTTAATAAATTGATATGCTTGGAAGAGCGAACCTTTGTTTCCTCAATCATTTTATCTTTTCACCCACCATACAGAGGAGCTTGTATTTTATTGTGGGTGCTGTAGGAAACAACTAAAACTTTTGAATAAGAAAATGATGCGCTCATAGGTATGCTTTGAGAATATCAGTTTGACAGCTATGTGGAGGGAGGGGGTGAGAAGGGAGAAATTTGAAGCAGGGAGGTCAGATTGGGAAGCTTTTGTAGTAATTGAGCTGAGAGATGATGAGGGCCTGAACTAGGGTGGAGATGAATCAGTAGAGAAAAAGAAGATACATGAGAGGGTATTGTGGAGGTAGCTGAAAGGACTTGGCAGGTGATGGGATACAGAAGTGAGTGAGAATGAACAATCAAGGATAGCTCTAAGATTGAGAACCTGGATGGGTTCTCAATGGGAGAAATGGTGACTCTTTAAACAGAAATAGGAAAGTTGAGAAAAAGAGTGAGTTTTGAGGGAAAAATACTGTGTTCTGCTTTGCATATGTTGAATTTGAGATGTCCGTGTGACATATTGATAGAGATGTCCACCAGTTATTTGGAGATGAAGGACTGGAGCTCAGGAGAGAGATAAATGCTGGATATGTAGATTTGGGAGTCAATGCATAGAGATGATAATTGAACCCATAGTGAGCTGATAAGATGACCAAGAGAAAGTGTAGAAGGAAGAAAAGATGGCCCAAAGTCCTGGGGTACACTCTGATATGCTTGCACAGCACATGATTGTCTAACATAGGATTGTGGCCCTTCCCCTTGCCAACACCAGGCCTTCCTGTGTCACTCAATACCCATCTCCTCTCATCTCCTCCAGTAGATTGCATCTTTTTTTTTCAAATCTTTAGCCTCTCTCTACTGGTTCTTGCCTTACTGCCTTCAAATATGCCTAAATTTCCCTCAGGAGTCTTAGCTAGCCTCTACCATTCTGTATCTCATCTCCTTTTCTCAAACTCCTTGAAAAAGTTGTCTACATTCACTGCTGCCACAACCTTTCCTCTCATTCTTCAGCCCTTTACAGTCTGGCCTCTGACTTTATCACTTTCTTGAAACTTCTTTCTCCAAAGTTACCAATGAACTTTCAGTTGTCAAATATGATAGTTTTGCAGGACAACTTTGAAAACTGTAGATTCTGTTTATTATGTATTGAAAAAAAATCTAAGCTGCACCTAATAGAAATCTTTCATTTTATGTATAGCCCTCTTTTTCTGTCATGTATGTGGAAATCCCATTTCATTTGGTATTCATTAAGTTTAGAATGAACCTTTTAAATTTTTGTTTATTTATTTTTAGTTTTTAACATTCACTTCCATAAGCTTTTGAGTGCCAAATTTTCTCCCCACCTCTTCCCTCCCCCCACCCCAAGACGGCATGTAATTTGATATAGGCTCTACATATACATTTATATTGAATCTATTTTCACTTTAGTCATGTTGTAAAGAATTAGAACCAATGGGAAAAACCACAAGAAAGAAGAAAAAAAAGAGCAATAATAATATGCTTCAATCTGTATTCAGACTCCATAGTTCTTTTTCTGGATTTTCCATCATGAGTCCTTTGGAGTTGTCTTGGATCCTTGCATTGCTAAGAAGAGATAAGTCTATCAAAGTTAGTCATTACATGTTGTGGCTGTTACTGTGTGCAGTGTTCTAGTTCTGCTCACTTCACACAGCATCAGTAGGATGAACTTTTTTTTAAAAGAAGTCAAAGCTGATGATCTTTTCTCACTCCTAATATTTGACCTATTTGCTGCATTTGACACTATTCACCCTCTGTTCTTTGGGTTTTCATGGTACTGCTCTCATAGTTCAATCCTATCTGCCTGACAGTTCCATTTCAGTCTCCTTAGCTGGCTCATCATTCATATCATACCTCCTAACTGTGAGTGCTTCTCGGGGTTCTGGTAGCAGCTCCCATCGATTTAACTTTATCTCTTTGTAGATGACAGCCAAAATCCAAGATTTTCTATTTCTAGCACCAGTCTCTCCCTTCAGCCTTAGTCCCACATCACTAATTTGCCTGTTGGACCTTTCAAACCAGATGTCCCACAGAGACATCTTAGACTCGACATGTGTAAGAGCTCATTCTTTCTCCCTAAACCAGGTGTTCTTAGCCCGTTTTTTGGTGTCATGAACTCCTTGGGCAGTCTGGTGAAGTCTGTGGACCCTTTTCACATCCAACCCTTTTTCTCTACTCATACAGTTATGAGTGCCTTATTTCAGGTCCTCATCATTTCTTGCCTAGATTATTTCAACACACTCCCGATTGAGCTCTGTGTTTTTTCTCTCACTACTCCAGGCCATCCTATATACTGCTGCCAAAGTAATTTTCCTTAAGCACACATCTGGCATACGACTTCTCTCTTCAACTGGTAGAAGCTCATCAGTTTAATTTTTAAAGCCCAATACAACCTGACCCTCTTCTGTTTTTTCAGCCTTGTTAGACTATTCCCTCTCCCAAATTCTGCAGTCTGACCAAGTTGGCCTTTCTCTCTCTTCCTCATTCATAACACTCCACTTTCAACTTGTGTACATTTGTAATGGCCATCCTCCATGACTAGAATGCGTTACCCTCTTCCCTCCACCTCATAGACTCCCTCTCAAATCCTTTTAAGATGCAAGTGAGGCTCTGTTTTCCTTTGTGTAGTTTTTCTTGATCTCCCAGTCCCCCAATTACTGATGCCCTTCTTCCCAACCTCCCAAACTACCTTGTATTTAACTACTTTAAGTGTGTGTGTGTGTGTGTGTGTGTGTGTGTGTAGATGTGTAAATTGTGCACCTTGAGGCAGCTAGTTGGTACAGAGGATGGAGCTCCAGGCCTGGAGTCAGGAAGACCTGAGTTCAAATACAGCCTCAGATAAATACTAGCTATATGATCCTGGGAAAGTCACTTCGCCCTGTTTGCCTTAGTTTGCTCATCTGTAAAATGATCTGGAGAAGGAAATGGCAAACCACTCCAGTGTCTTTACCAAGAAAACTTCAAATGGGGTCACAAAGAGTTGGACACAACTGAAATGACTGAACAACAATAACAATGCATACACATATACATTTATTACCTTTATATTTGTGCTGTGTGTGTGCGTGTGCTTGTTGTCTCCCTCATTGGAATGCAGGTAAATCCATTGCCTTTGCATCTGTATGTACGATGAGTGCCACGGTGCCTTGACACATAGTGTGTACTTGGTAATTGATTATTATTGAATGGGTTGTAAAGAACTTTTTAAGGGAGTTTGGCAATAAAGATAGTTATTGATTTGAATAATACTTTGTTAGGATCAAATGAAAGTTTTTAAGCATGAGAAAAGATCTGGGAGTGTTTGTAAGCAGCCGGAAAGGGAAGAGAGACTAGAAGTGAGGAGGAAAAAACTGATGGGACATGCTTCCAGAAGAGACAGGAGGGCATGTAATCAAATACACAAGTAAAGAGATCATCCTTGTCAAAAAAGTATTACCTCTGCAGAATCTATAGCAGAGGAAAGAACAGAGATAGGTATTGGTGAGCTTTGGGATGAAGCAATAGCTCAAGATTAATGTACTCTGTTTTCTCAAGAAGAAAGAGGCAAGACTTCTGCTCAGAGGAAGTAGTTAAGTGCCTTAAGAGAGAAGGCTTGGAATAGACTTTGTGACAGGAAATCAGGGAAGAGTAAAAGAACTGATATGTAGCACTTTGTAAACTTAGACAGCACCCAGTTGTGATTTCCTTCAGTGGCATTCAACAACATGCTGTTAGGAATAAAGAGGGTGGATAGTAGCAGTAATCCAGGGTTGGAGTGTGAAAGGGATGAAGAAGGGCATGGCCAGTACTAGGGACAAGGAAACAGGTCACACTTCCTGATGCTGCGCCTTCACCAGCCTGCTTCCTATTCCTCATCTCATGTATGGTTAAGATGGCTACATAAAGATTGTAAAGAAGTCCAGTTCTTCAAACATACAGACAAAATAAAAATGAAGAGTAACAAAAGTAAGCTCCATCAAGTTAAGCACTGAACAAAAAAATAGCCACAGCCCATCAGAGGTCGGAAGTGAGTTCCCTCAGGAAAGCCAGTGCAAGCCACAATAAAGGAACATGAAGACTGAGAGCTATGAAAAAAGAAACACTTGACTCTCCCTCAAACACGCTGACTATTCAGTTCCTCAGCCTACCTACTTTCCATGACCTACTGCTCCACCCCACCTTAGCCACACACAAAAATGGTCATACCCTTAATCTTGCCATCACCCACAAATGCACCTCCTTTGCTAGATCACCATTCAGGTCATACTGTCTAAATGTAGTTGTCCTACAGGGCTCTGTCCTGGGCTCTCTTCTATTCTCCTTCTATTCTATTTCACTTGGTGACCTTTGCAGCATCTCTTGATTATCATGCCTCCTTTTCTTCTCTGATACAGCTACCACTCTAGTGCAGGCCCTCATCTCCTTGTGCCTGCACCATTGCAGTACCCTGCTGCCTCCCTAATACCTCCAGTATTAAATATAAAATCTTCTGGCATTCAGAGTATTTCATAATCTACTCCACAAGCAAGTCTTTTTGCTGTTTCCTTCTCTGCAAAAAGAGGGAATTAAGAGGAGAGAGGGAGGAAAAGTGTAAGAGAATATAATGGAGGAAATAGATAATTAGTAGTTGTGACCATGAAAATTAATGGAAAGAACTCACCTATAAGATAGAGAAAGATAGTACAATGGGTTAGAAAGCAGAATCCAACAATATATATACAAGAAATATACTTGACACAAGGATGTACACAAAATTAAAATGAGGGACTGGAATTTGTGTTTCAGGTGAATTTTTAAAAAGCAGAAGTAATCATGATCTTAGATAAGGTAACAATAAAAATTAATGTGGTAAAAAGAGAAAAGCTGATTAACTATATTATACTTTCAGGCATATAATGAGGTAATATAAATACTTACTGTAAATAATATATTTATTTGCAAAAATAACATAGTATCTACATATTTATGGGAAAAAAATTAAGTTACGGTGAAAAATTGACAACAAAACCATAGTTAGTTGGGGTCATCAACATACCACTTTCTGAACTAGACAAATCTTATGAAAAAGATTAATAAGAAAGAATTTAAAGACCTGAATAGAATTTTGGAAAAGGTAGATATAATAGCTCTCAGGTGATTAAAGTATAGCAAGAGAGAAGGATATACAAATTTCTCAGATGTACATGGCATCTTGAGAAAAATAAGGCATAAAAACTTGATGATAGAATTCAGACAAGCAGAAATATTAAACACGTTTTATTGAACACAGTGCAAAAAAAGGTTCAGTTAAGTACATTTGAAGAATTGAAATTTAAATGGAGACTAGATAATTGAATCCTAAAGAATTAGTGCATCAGTGAACAAATTTTAGAAAAAATAGATAATTTGGGGGAAAAAATGGCAACAGTGAGACAAATATATGAACACTTTTGGAATGCAGCCTAATCTTTAGAGGATAACTTTATGGCTCTCAACAGTCTTCATCAACAAAAGAGATGAATCAGTTGATTGGCCATACAACTAAAACCAAAGGCAAGAAATAATAAAACCCCATTAAACACAAAATCAAATTCCCGAAAAAGAAACAAGAAATTAGAAAAAAAAGTACTTGAATTGATGAATAAAAGCAGGACTCTTATTTATTTTTTTTTCCCTTTTGGATTGTGGTTCTTTTTTTTTTTTAATTTAATATATTCAGCATTGATTTTCACAAAAGTTTGAATTGCAAATTTTTTCCCCATTTCTACCCTCCCCCCACTCCCAAGATGGCATATATTCTGGTTGCCCCGTTCCCCAGTCAGCCCTCCCATCTGTCACCCCACTCCCCTCCCATCCCCCTTTCCCTTCTTCTCTTGTAGGGCAAGATAAATTTCTATGCCCCATTGCCTGTGTATCTTATTTCCTAGTTGCATGCAAAAACTTTTTTTTTGTTGTTATTGTTTTTGAACGTTTGTTTTTAAAACTTTGAGTTCCAAATTCTCTCCTCTCTTTCCTCCCCACCCACCCTCCCTAAGAAGGCAAGCAATTCAACGTAGGCCACATGCGTATCATTATGTAAAACCCTTCCACAGTACTCATGTTGTGAAAGATTAACTATGTTTTGCTCGTTCCTAACCTCTCCCCCTTTATTGAATTTTCTCCCTTGACCCTGTCCCTTTTCAAAAGTGTTTGTTTTTGATTACCTCCTCCCCCAGTCTGCCCTCCCTTCTATCATCCCCCTTTTTTATCTTCTTCCTCCTTCTTTCCTGTGGGGTAAGATACCCAATTGAGTGTGTATGGTATTCCCTCCTCAGGTCAAATCCAATGAGAGCAAGATTTACTCATTGCCCCTCACCTGCCCCCTCTTCCCTTCCTACAGAACCACTTTTTCTTGCCACTTTTATGCGAGATAATTTACCCCATTCTATCTCTCCCTTTCTCCCTCTCTCAATATATTCCTCTCTTATCCCTTAAATTGATTTTATTTTTTTAGATATCATCCCTTCATATTCAACTCACCCTGTACCCTGTGTGTGTGTGTGTGTGTGTGTGTGTGTATACACCTACATATATACATAGACACACACATATGTGTATATATATGTATACACATATATATATATGCATATCCCTTTCAGCTACTATGATATTGAGGTCTCATGAATCATACACATCATCTTTCTATGTAGGAATGTAAACAAAACAGTTCAACTTTAGTAAGTCCCTTATGATTTCTCTTTCTTGTTTACCTTTTCATGCTTCTCTTGATTCTTGTGTTTGAAAGTCAGATTTTCTATTCAGCTCTGGTCTTTTCACTGAGAAAGCTTGAAAGTCCTCTATTTTATTGAAAATCCATGTTTTGTCTTGGAGCATGATACTCAGTTTTGCTGGGTAGGTGATTCTTGGTTTTAATCCTAGCTCCATTGACCTCCGGAATATTGTATTCCAAGCCCTTTGTTCCCTTAATGTGGAAGCTGCCAGATCCTGTGTTATCCTGATTGTTTTTCCATAATATTCAAGTTGTTTCTTTCTGGCTGCTTGCAGTATTTTCTCCTTGACCTGGGAGCTCTGGAATTTGGCAACAATGTTCCTAGGAGTTTTCTTTTTGGGATCTATTTGAGGAGGTGATCTGTGGATTCTTTCAATTTCTATTTTACCCTCTGGCTCTAGAATATCTGGGCAGTTCTCCTTGTTTTCTTGAAAGATGGTATCTGGGCTCTTTTTTTGATCATGGCTTTCAGGTAGTCCAATAATTTTTAAATTATCTCTCCTGGATCTATTTTCTAGGTCAGTGGTTTTTCCAATGAGATATTTCACATTGTCTTCCATTTTTTCATTCCTCTGGTTCCGTTTTATAATATCTTGATTTCTCATCAAGTCACTGGCTTCCACTTGCTCCAATCTAATTTTTAAGGTAGTATTTTCTTCAGTGGTCTTTTGGACTTCCTTTTCCATTTGGCTAATTCTGCCTTTCAGGGCATTCTTCTCCGCATTGGCTTTTTGGAGCTCTTTTGCCATTTGAGTTAATCTATTTTTTAAAGTGTTGTTTTCTTTAATATTTTTTTCAGTATTTTTGGGGGTCTCCTTTAGCAAGTCATTGACTTGTTTTTCATGGTTTTCTTGCATCATTCTCATTTTTCTTCCCAATTTTTCCTCTACTTCTCTAACTTGCTTTTCCAACTCCTTTTTGAGCTCTTCCATGGCCTGAGACCAGTTCGTGTTTTTCTTGGAGGCTTTTGGTGTAGGCTCTTGCACTTTGTTGACTTCTTCAGGCTGTATGTTTTGGTCTTCTTTGTCACCAAAGAAAGATTCCAAAGTCTGAGACTGAATCTGGGTGCATTTTCACTGCCTGGCCATTTTCCCAGCCAACATACTTGACCCTTCAGTTTTTTGTTGGAGTATGATTGCTTGTAGAGCAAAGAGTACTTTGTTCCAAGCTTGATGGGGATGTGCCATTGATTTCAGAGCTATTTCTATATAGCCAGCTCTGCCACCCCAGCACTCCTCCTTCCTCAAGAACCACCAACCCGGACCTCACACAAATCTTCAGCAGGCTCTTCAGTCCTGCTCTGATCCACCACTTAATTTCTCCTACCACGTGGGCCTGGGGCCCGAAGTAACTGCAGCTGTAGTTCTGTAGCTGCACCTCCCCCGCTTCCCCTGGGGCGGTGGCCGAACCTCGAACTCTGTCCCCCGCAGCTTTTCCCACTAACCTTCTGTGTTGTCTTTGGTGTTTGTGGGTTGAGAAGTCTGGTAACTGCCACAGCTCACTGATTCAGGGTGCTAGGGCCGTTCTGCCTGGCTCCTGGTCTGGCTGGTCCTGCTGCCTCCCACACTGAGCTCCGCTCCCCTCCACTCTGTGCGTGATAAACCTTATCCAGCGACCATCCAGGCTGTCCTGGGCTGGATCCCTGCTTCCCTCTGCTATTTTGTGGGTTCTGCAGTTCTAGAATTTGTTCCGAGCCATTTTTTATAGGTTTTTGGAGGGACCTGGTGGGGAGCTCACGGAAGTCCCTGCTTTCCAGCGGCCATCTTGGCTCCACCCCCGGAAGTCAGGACTCTTTTTTAAAAGAAACTAATAAAGTATATACATAACTAGCTAATATGACTTAGTAAAAGATGAAAAATCAAATTGCCAATATAAAAAGTTAAAAAGAACTCAACAAATATGAATAGGAAATAAATTATATCATGAAAAACTATTTTAGCCAAGTATTTAAATACTGATAATTCAAATGAAATACACGCATATTTAAAACAACAAAAAATTACCCCAGTTAATAGGAATAAAAATTGGAAATTTTAAATAACTTAATCTCTGGGGGAAAACAAACAAAAAAGAACAATTTATAAAGGAACTTCAAAAGCAAAAAGGCCCAGAACCAAATGGCTTTCCAGATGAATTCTTTCTAACGTTCAGTCAATAACAGTTTACTTTAGTCTTTAGAATAAACATTTATAATCAGTCAGTCAGTAAATGCCTACTTTGTATTAGACACCCCTCAAAAAATTCTATTTTAGTATTATATAAGTTGTTTGCAAAAATAGAGAAGGCATCCAACCATATGCCTCCTATGAGATAAATATGGTCCTGATATATCACTAAGCTAAAGAAAGTTAGAACACAGAATGCTGTAGACCTGTAGGTCACATGAATATTGCCACAAAAATATGGAATAAAATTTTAAGCAAGAGGACAAAATAACATAGTGAAAAGATTAAACACTGTGATCAGGTTGGATTTATACTAGTAAAACATAATTGGTTCAGTATTAGGAAAATCCTCCTTCTCTTTTCCCACCTCCACACTGGAAAATAAAGAAATACAAGACTCATTGCAAACATAGTAGTCGATATTAATGAAACAAAATAAGAAAAATCAAATGATCGTATCAGTTGATACAAATGAAGCTTTTGACAAAATGGAGTATACTTTTATGCATAAAATATTTTAAAAATAGGAATAAATTGTTTAGTCTTTAATAAATTGTGTGGCTAAAAGCTAGCATTATCTGTAATAATGAAATGATAGAGGATTTTCCAGATGGGATCAGGGTCAAGTAATGATATGAATTGTCATACACTATTATTTGATAGACTTCTAGATGTCCTATGTATTATAATAATTATTAAAGTTAAGAAATTGATGGAATAAGCATAAGCAAAGAAGAAATATGATTCCTTTTCACAGATATGGTTACTTACAAAACCTTAGAGATTTAAGTAAATAATCAGTTGAAAAAATAGCAAGATATAAATTAAGCCCACTTAAATTTCTGTATTATTTAACACCAAAACCCACCAGGAAGAAACAAATTCCATTCAGATTAAATAAAAAATATAATAAGTCTTCTGTCATGACATATAATGGAACATCATTAATAGAATTTTGTTTCACAATAAGAAAATATGAAAGGTAGAGATTCAGAAAATCTGGGAAGACTGATACAGAACAAAGTAAGTACAACCAAGAAAACAATTTATTCATTGACTACAGCTGTAGAGAAAAACAACCTTGAAAGACTTAAGAATTCTGATCAGTGTGGAGAACAACCACCTCTCCAGAAAACTGATGATTATCCATATTTCCCATCTCTTGACCAGAGGCAGCTGGGCGGTACAGTGCCTGGAGAGCTTGGCCTAGAATCAGGAAAACTTGAATAAAGGCTAGCCACGGACAATTTACTGTCTATGTGACCCTGGACAAGTCACTTCACCTCTGTTTTAGTTTCCTCAACTGTAAAATGGGTATTGTAGTGATAGGATCTATTTGCCAAGGTTATTGTGAGGATTAATTGAGATAACATATGTAAATCAGTTAACACACAGTGCCTAGTATAAAGTAGGTGCTTAATAAATGTGTGTTCACTCACTTTGATTGAAAAGCTATGGACTAGAGGTGCAGAATGAGACATTTTCTGCCACAGCTAATGTATATATTTGTTTTGCTTATCTGCCTTTGTTACAAAGGAAGCTATTTGGGGTATGGAGAGTTATTGGGGGCGAGGGAGTAAGAATGATGCCAACAAAGCGTAGTCCAGAAAGAGACACAGGCAAACAGGACAGTTTTAGAATTACCGTGTCAAATTTATTATATGCATATATTCATATATTAGAGTTGTATATGATAGAGATTCATGGTTTCATGTACAATTCTTTTTTTTCCTCTTGTTTGTATATGGAAATGATTGTGTCTGTTGATGTTAAGTTCATCATTTAATAATAGAAGAAAGTTGAACAGTGATAGGATGAAGAGATAAGGGATTCAAAGGCAGAGGAAAATGTAAAATTAGCTGGTTGACTATAGTATCAAGATTTTGAATTCTCTAAGTCTGACTTACAGTTTCATAATTTTAGAGCTGTAAGGGATGTTCACATCGACTAATCCCTTCATTTTACAAAGAAGCAAAGTGAAGCCCAGAAATTATTGCTCAGTAATTTGCCCAAGATAAGACAACAATTGGCAGAAACATGACTTAAACCCAGATCTCTATTACATTAATAAGTTTTGCAAAGTATATGCTTCACAACAACCCTATGAGGCAGACAATATGCAAGTGTTATTATCTCCATTCTACAGATGAGGATATAGAGACTGAGAAATTAAGTGATTTGCTCATGATTATACAGCTAATAAGTCTTTGAGGTATGATTTGATCCCATTTCCTGTGTGCTCTATCCACATCGACTATACCCATGATGCCTTTATTACATGTAATGCAGTTGCTGTTATTTAATTTTGGGTTCTGAATCTTTTCTCTTTCTCCCCCTTTAGCCCTTTTGGAGCAAGGCAATAAACTCCGCAATGCCATGGTAGTTTCAACAATGCAGTGCTGTCCAGATGCTAATATATTGACGGAAGTTCCTCCTTTTCTGAGAAAACAGTCTGTCAAATCATTAGCTCAGTAAGTTTCAAGTGTACAAGTATCATCAGTTTATGAACTCTCAGCAATTATCATCATACTAATGTATCAAAAAAAAATTTTTTTTAAATCTTAGTGTCAAACTGTCACCTAGGATTGGCCCTAAGAACCCAGTGATTGCTGAGACCATGCACACAGTTGAAGATCCCCTCCTACCTTCAAGTCAGAGTATCTTTTGTGAACATGACCCTCAAGTTGATGCCAAGGCAATACAGCTACTTCTGGGCAGGTAAAAAAACACAGTTTTGCAACATAAAGCATTTTCAATTTGATACAAATAAATAAATAAACTTTTATTATGTACTTTGTGCAAGGTCCTGGGCATAAAGAGATTTTAAAAAGTTATGATTTTAAAGAGTGCCTGCCTTCCAGGAGCTGATAGTCTGTCAGTGAGCCTATTAGGATCACAAAGATAAGAATGTTTAAAGGTAGCTTCCACCCTTTGAAGGTCTTCAAGAACCTCATCAAACACCACATTATACTTGGAACCTTTCTGTATCTACAGTTTTTTCCCCCTTGCAAAACTACATTTTAAATTTCATGAAGTTATGGATTATTTTTTCACTAAGTTGTAGAGAAAATTACATTAAACAATGAATTCTATAGTTCTTGGTAACTATAAAACGCCATGGTTAGGAGTATTTATTAGTTGTTTACTAGTAGGGAAAAAAAGCCATTATTTAACTACTAGAAACAGACCTCAAGTAAGTCTTCTTTTAAGGCATTCCTCTTTTCTTTATCTTTTCTCCACAGTGCTGACAAGTCTTCCAGGCATTACTGGGATGGCTTAGGTTCTCCTCCTGAATCCCTCTCACCTGGGAGTGATGCATACTGTAGCAGCGAGCTTAATGATCCTCAATATGATCTAAGTCTGCTGGAGAGCTTGTTTTACGTGACATCGGTAAGTTGATTGCCCTGGGGAAAATCCTTCCAAGATACCTCTCTGTTTTGGATAGAGCACTAATAACATCTCAGAGATACTTGAGTTCAGTTTCCAACTCTGGTAGTGTGACCAATAATCATGTAGCCACACTGTTCATCTAAAAAATGGATACAATGCTTTTATTATTTATTTCAGAAGGTTATTGTGGAGACCGTGCTATTGGAGTTTGAGTTGTTATTACTGTTATACCCATAAATTCTCACTGCATTGGTTCAATGTAGTATTTGCCATATCGTTTTGTGTCAGAAGGTATGTTATAGATTATCTCCCTCATTTTATAAATGAGGAAACAGACCTAGAAAGGAGAAGTGACTTGCCTAAGCATCTTGCCCAAGATATTTAGCGGCAGAGTTAGTATTCTCATCTGCTTTCTGGTTCAGTTTTTCCATTTCACCAATTTTTTCTGAAAAGTAGGACAGGCATAGACTCTCTTTTGTTGAAGATATTTAAGAATGCATAAATTAATGTAGCAACTTAAGTGAGTGTCACTTTGCAAAAGGGCAGATAACAAAATGACCTTTGGAAATTACTGTCCACCATCATTTCTATAATTTCATTGTGCTTTCTGGTCCATAACTAGGATATTTATTCAGTTCCCTAGTGTATACTTTGGTTATCTATGCTTTCTTAAAAAGCGGTTCTACTAAGTGTGCCTGCAGTGGCGTGAATATATGATGAAGTAATTGACACAAAAAGACAAAGACATGGGGCTAGGTGAATTGTATAGTCAAGCTATAGATTGATTTGAATGGAGTTACTGACAGTATTTTATACAGGTTAATTGCTGAGTCATCCAGACTTAAGAAGAGTACAATAAAGCATTGGTTAAGTTTTTTATCTCCTTGTTCCTAGGAGTGAGACACTATTTGTACTCAAGGCTTACCAAATTGAAACATTTATGTTCTCTTGCATATAGATAACCAGACTGAAACATTTCTGTCATCACCCATGTGGGTAATCAGCTACAAAGGCAGGTTTTCTTTGCCAAGTCTTCTTATCCTGAAACTGGCCTTGCGGTGCATAGGCCTATTTTCAATTGACCCTGCCTTGCAGAGGTCTAAGAGGCCTAAACAGGATATAGCTGGCTCCTCACAATTAAGCTCTGGGATTACTGAGGTATTGGAAGATTTATGTTTGAAGATATCTCTTTTTGTTATATATAAGGGAAGTCACCTTAGAGGTCCTCCGATCCAATCTATATCTGAACAGAATCCACCTTCTACCATCTCCGGCAAGTGATTATCTCTTGGTCAGACATCTAGTAATAAAGAACTCAGTCTGTGACAACCCATTCCATTATTGAACAGCTACCCTTTTAGGATTACTTAAGATAGAATCTGACTCCTTGTAATTTCCAACCAGTGATCATATTTCTGCCATCTGAGACTAAGTAGAGGAAATGTAACTTTCTTCCATGTGGCAGCCCTTCAGATACTAGAAAACAGGCCTCACATTCTCCAGGCTAAATATTTTCAGTTCTGTCAATTGTCCATCATATGACATAGCTTTAAGACTTATACATATCCTGAGTACCCAACTCTGGATATGCTCTAGCTTATCAAAGTCCCTCTTAAAACTTCATAGAATTCTTCTTTTAAAATCATCTCCTGATTTCATATAACTTCTTTACTTAGATCATTGTGTGCTTAGGCAGGAGCTAGATCACCGCTTGTGGCAGTAGTATAGAGGACATTCAGATTTTGAGTAGGTTTGTACTAGGTGACTTCTGAGATCTGTCCCTTACACTGTTAGGTTCTGTGATTCGATATGTGCAGCTTCATGTTCACCTCCAGTATGAAATATTTGAGCCTTTGCTCTAAACTTGAGTTTTGGTTCCTTCTCTTATTCTGGGACCATAGTATCATAAAATGTTAGTGCTAAAGGGAACAATAGGAATTATCTAGTCCAACCTTAACTTTTTTCTGTTTTATGTGAGTGAATCTGAAGTAGATGACAAAAACAACCCTATAATTGAATTACTTAACCATAAAGCCTAGAAAAGGGAAATGACTAAGGTCATATAACTTTAAAGTTGTAAAGTTTCAGCTTACACCTAAGTCTCCTAATGCCCAGTCCAGTGCTCTTTCCACTAGGTTAAGCTGCTGATTGTGGAGACTAGAAGCTGGCTATTCTGTTACGTTAGGCATGAGATAATGAGGGCCTGAGTGAGAGTAGGGGTAGTGAGAATAGAATGGAAGAGTTATTCTTGAGTGATACAATGCTTTGAACATAGTACATGTTGGGGAAGGAAAAAAGACAGTATTTGGTAATTAGTATTGTGTAACTAGACAGATATGGAAGGTGAGTATTAATGCATATTCATTGTTTGGCAGACATTTATTGAATACCTACTGAGTGCAGAGTTCACTGCCAGGCACTGGGGAAGACAGAAAACTTATATAAGTCAAAATTGCTCCCTGCACAGAATTTGAAGTTTAGTATAGGTATTCTTAACCTTGAATCCACTGGTCTTTGAATTGATTTCAGAGGGTACATGAACTTGAATAGGAAGAAATTACATCTTTATTTCAATATAATTAGTTCCCTTTGTAATTCTACCTATTTCGTTTTATGCATTTAAAAATGTTACCCTGAGAAGGTTGTACATAGGTTTCACTAGACTGTCAAAGGGGTCCATGACACAAGAGTTTTAAGAACCCCTGTTGTAGTAGGAAGATAAAACAAACAAAAATAACATGATAAATTATTGCAACTACTGTGATATGATAAATGCATCAGAGAGATACAAAACAATGCCACGTGTGGTCTGATAGGAAAGGTCCATAATGACTGAGGAAATAAAGCAGTACTTTCTACAGGAGGTGACTTTTCCTTTGGATTTCAAAGAATGAGGAGAAAAAGACTCCCAGGAATAGGGAACAGCATGACTAAGGTAAGGAATGTAATATACAAGGCATGTCAAGAAGCAGGTGGCAGCAGTGCATTTTATAGATGAGGAAGCAGCCTAAGAGGTGGAGTAACTTGGTGACACCCATGCAGCTGGTTGTTGTTGGAGCAGATATTTGTACCCAGATCCAGAATTCTTTGTACCGTACTACTTTTACTCTGATGCTAGGTAGAACATTGCCTTAATATTTGATTGGTTCATTTTGAGACACTTCTCCTGCTTCAGGGGCATGTTTAAGAGTCCTGAACTTAAAGCACCCAGGTATTGTGAGGACAGCACTCATGACAGTGAAGTGGTGTGCCCCAGAGAGAATAAGTTTTTAATGGTGATATCTATTTTGGAAATTTATTCTCATGAACTGAATGTGTAGGCACTAAAATATAATCTATGGGCTGATTTAAATAGCAAGTAATAATGTGCAAGGGAAATCCCTCGGGTTGTTGAGGTATCTTTTTTGCTTTAGTAAAATATCTACCCAATAAAAAGCTTAACAGTCTCTGTTGGTCCCAAATTGGTTAACTTCTCGTGTTTCTTTTTTGTTTTCTTTTCTGATATTCATTTGAAGAAAGCTGATTCCATTGTGAGTGATGTTCACAGTGAAGATGATGATAAAATACTGCCTGAGAAAATCATCCAGTCAAGAAATACTGCCCAGCATTCCAAGGCAGTGAATTTGGGTCATGATAGTCAAAAGAAGACAGCATTGGGAAAGAAACCTAAGTGAGCCTCTCTATGAACTTTTATTTAGCCATGTGACCTTGGGAATATCACTTTCCCTCTCAGCCTCAGTTTCTTAATGTGTAAGATGGGGATAATAATGGCATCTACCATATAGTATCAAATGAGATAACATGTAAAGCGCTTAGCAAATCTTAAAGTGCTACATAAATGTTACAACTAGTAGTAGTACTAACAGCAGCAGCAGGATTGAACTAGAATCTCAGGGGCAGAGAACCTGCAGCCTCAAGACTACGTGTAGCCTTCTAGGTCCTTGGGTGCAGCCTTTTGACTGAGTCCAAGTGTTACAGAAGAAATCCTTTTATTAAGGGGATTTCTTCTGTGAAGTTTGGATTTAGTCAAAGAGCTGTACTTGAGGACCTAGAGGGCCACATGTGGTCTCAAAGCCACAGGTTCCCCACCCCTGAGCTAGATGATCCTTAACGTCCTCTTCCGATGTAATTCTCTGGTTAAAAGACAGCTTAGTGAAATAGAAATTCAATACTTTGAGTCTGGAGACCTCAATTCAAATCCCATTTCTCAGATTTACTAAGCATGGAAAGAAGAACAAAGTACAACCCTAACAGAACAAAAATACTGTGGAGAGAGACAGATTACCATAATACAGAATTTTACACAATCACAACATTAAAACAGAATGCCCTTTGATTTATGAAGGAAAAAGTTTATCATCAACCAGAGAGGTTAGTCATAATTCTTGTGCTACTTATCCCATAGGGTTTTGAAGAAAGTTCTTTGCTTTAAGTTTCAAGCTGATGTTAACAAGGTCTCTTGGATCAGAGATTTAAAACTGCAAGTGACATGAGAAGTCATCTGGTCCAATCCCTTTTTGTAGAAGTAAAAGCTTAGGCCCCAGGGGAGCTAAATGACTAGCCCAAGGTCATGCAGATAGTAAGCCTCAGAAGCTAGTCCTGAACCTGGTCCTCTGGGACCATTTTCAGTGGAACAGTCCCATTCTACCCATTGCCTCGTATAACATGCTATAAAAAGATGAGTTGTTGACATTATTAAGGTTTCGTTAAAGGTTTTCTCCTCCAGCCCTTTCTAACATTCTAAAGCAAAAACTGAGATGCTCTGTCTTATTTGTGCAGGCAAAAAACTTCTGTACTACCACTGGTAAAGGTCTCTTCCTCTGTGTGGGAAATCAGCTCAGGAAGTAAATGCCATTAGAGTTCAAGCAGTAGTTCAGGTCATTACTGGCTATCCAGTGTGTCTGGTAATTAGCTGAATGATCTTCTATAGAGAGGTTTACCAAGCGTACTGGGTTCACTAATGTGTAGCTCACAGCACCTCTTCATATCAGTAGACACACTTCATGAGTTGCTGTGAATAAAAACATTGATTATTTGTTAGTCACTTAATAAATTTTTGTTTATTTGTTTGTTTTAATCAGGGTACAGTAGTTACAATAATAATAACCCAATTCTCTGAACTTTTTTCAGAAGTTCTTCTGTTCAACTGACATGCTCAGAGAGTCCCAGGAAAACTGAAGTAACCACACTGAGTTTGGATAGACTGGCCTTGTTGGGTCGAATACGCTCAGCCAGAGTTGTCATTGAAGCGCTAGGAGTACCCCCAGAGAGTCCCCAGGTGACCCCAGTCAAAACAAGCATACCAGCCAGACCACCCAGATCAAGTTCAGCCAGAAAGCGGTATGCTTGGATTCCTCTCTCCCATCCTACTTCTTTCCCTCTACTTCCTGTGGCTGTGAGGCTGAAGCTGAAGATTTCTGAGGACATCTGTACTTTGCTCTAATACTAATAGGGAGGCCAAGGCAGGAATAAAGGGCCAGGCCAACCAAAAGGATAGTGCTAGCACACTTAGTGATTTGCCAGAATTGAGACTTATTCAACAAACTTTAATTGAATGCTTATTATGTGCAAATTGCAAAGGAGGTAAGACAAAGGAGACATGGTTCAGGCTACTAGGGAGTTTGTTTAACTTTATAAAACATTCACTAGTAAACTACCATAAAGGTAGAAGGTAAGTGTCTGAACAGTGCAGGGTGCTTTGAGAGCTCTGAGAAGGAAAAGATTAACTTAGACTTGGGAGATGTGGAAATGGAGAAATGACATTTGAGCTGGAGCTTGAAAAATGATAGTTTTTTAGCAAGTTAGGATAGGAACCAGAAGAGAAAGGCATTTCATAGATGTTGAAACAGTATTAGCAAATGTATAAAGGTGGGAAAAGTGCATGACATTCCATAGTACAGTGAGAATCTCTCTTTAATGACTAAACTGAATCCCCAAGTTACCAACCAGTTATAAAGGATCTTGAATGCTAGGTTGATGAATGAGTTTGGACTTTGTCTTGGAGACAGCAAGGTGCCACTGAAGAATTTTGGGCAGGCTACCAATGATATAATCAGAAAAATTACAAGGACTTGACATACCGCTTTTGAAAGGTTGCCATGCAAACATACTATTATTCATTTAGTTCTGGGTCCTGTATTTAAACTAACAGGCTTGAATTAAACCACGATCCAGAGTTAGAAAAGAAATAATTTTCATTTGCTAAAAATTTATTCAGTACCTATTATGTGCAAAACATTGTGCTAAAATCTGAGGGTTTTGTTGTTTTTCGGTTGTGTCTGACTCTTCATGACCCCATTTAGGGTTTTCTTGGCAAAGATTACTAGAGTGGTTTGCCATTTCTTTCTACAGCTCATTTTACAGATCAGGAAAACTGAGGCAAACAGGATTAAGTGCCTTGCCCAGGGTCCCAGAGCAAATAAGTGTCTGAGGCTTGTTCAGGTCTTCCTGACTCTAAGGTTTCTATCCACTGCACCAACTAGCTGCCCCTGAAATCTGAGGACAGAAAGATGCAAATAATAGTTCTAGCCTCAAGGGCGTTATAGTATAATAGAGGAGAGAAGATGTATTCACAAACATAATATAAGGGAAAGCAAGTTGTGGATTTCATCCTCACTGGAGATCTTCATGCTGAAATTGTATGACAACCTCTTGTCAGAGATGTAGAGGCATTTCTTTGTGGATTAGACTAGATGACCTGTGACATCCTTCTCCGATTCTGTGGGTGCACTAGTAGTGTTTTGGAAAGGACAGATCACTTTCAGTAGAGGAGATCCACAAAGGCTTCATAAACAACATGCAATCTAAGCTAGGCCTTTTCAGGAAAGAAGGATTTTGGTTTCAAGTAATTGATCAGTTAGTCTGAAAGGCTGCCCTAGCTTTAAGAGTTCTAGAAATTCTTATGAGTTTTATGACTTTATTAGTATTAGTCTAAAACCTTCCTTGATCTCCTAATTCAGTGAAAAACAGTCCTTCCCTTCTCAAATAGTATTTAATTGTGTCCTATGTTGTATTGTAACTTCGTATCCAAGCTTTATCTCCTCTTTTAGACTGAGTGCTATGAGGATAGGGAGCCTCTTTACTGCATCTCTGTATCTTCTCTACCACATAACACAGTGCTCTGCATATGATCAGCATTTGATAAATGTATGTTGAATTATTTTGGGGAATAGTATAAAAGATATGCAACTCTTTTTACATGCTTCTAATGGAGGTTAGGTCAAGTATCCTCTGAGGTCTCTTTTAGATCTGGGATTATAGTTCTTTGATTCTTAATCTTTTAAAGTCAATAAGCATTCATTATGCATTTAATATGTTCCAGGCTAAACATGAGGGATATAAAGGTAAGCAAAAAATAGTCCCTGTTTTTAAGGCGTTCACAATCAGATGAGTGGGACAGTCTGCAAACAACTATGTGCAAATAAGATATATGCAGAATAAATGGAGATCGCCTCAGAGGAAAGTCAGTAAGATTAAGGACAACTGGGAAAGGCTTCTTGCAGAAGTTGGGACTTTAGCTGGGACTTGAAGGAAGCCAGGAGGTAGAGATGAGGAGAGAGAACATTGTAAGCATGGGAACAGCTAGTGATAATGCCCAGAGTCAGAGATAATGCCATTTGCAAAGAATAGCAAAGAAGAACAACGTCACTGGCATAGCAATTGGAGGGATCCCAAACCAACACAAAAACTCATCCCCACACACAACAAATCATCTTATTTTAATGCACTATTCTCCCGATAATGCTATGTAGCTATAGATTGTGGAATGCCTTAATCTTTGAAGAATTAAAATACCAAGTGAAGCTAAAAGATGCTGTAGATAAGACCAGTAGTGACTTATATATTAAAAGAGACATAAATGTGTAGGATATATATGATCAAAAATGGAGTTGGGCTGGTCATATTGCAAAAGTGAGAGGTTATAGCCCAGTTACTGCACTGGTCTCAGTCAGTTGATCAACAGGGATTCATTATGTGCCCACTATGTGCCAGACACTTGAGCTAGGTGTTAGAAATACAAATACAAAGAATCAAGCAATCTCTACTGTCAGTGGGCTTGCATTCTGATGAGAGCCAACAAGTACATACAAAAATGCAACAGAACTATAAAGTTAATAAATATATACAAAGTAATTAAAGAGGAAAGGCATTCACAGTAGGAGGGAAATCAGGGAAGGCTTTGTGTGGAAGATAGTGCTTAAGAGGGACTCTGAGGTGGGGAGGTAAGGAGGGAACACATTCTGTCATCAGAAATAGCTAATACAATTGCATAGAAACAGAGATGGAGTATATGAAGAATAGAGATAAGGTGCATTTGTCTGAATTGCAGAGTGTGTGGTGGGGGAGAGGGGGGAGACAGTAATGGCTAGTAAAGCCAAAAAGACAGGTTGGGGCCAGGTTGTGAAGGACCATAAAAACTAAACTGAAAATTTTATGTGTTATTCTAAAAGAGTCTCTTTAGTAGGGGAATGACATGGTCAGATGTGCACTTAAAGTAAATTACTTTGACAGTATATTGGATGGCCTGGAGCAGGAGAAACCTGAGGAAGTTGTTTAATAGCCTATGCAAGAGGTGAGGAGCATCTGCACTAAGGCAGAAATTGTATGAGGAGAGAGAAGGAAATGTTGTGGGGGAGAAATAGCCAGACTTGGCAACTGATCGGGTATGTGCATTGGGGAGGGAGAATAGTGAGGACTTCAGGTTAGGAACATGGGAAACTGAGAGGATGGTGGTGCTTTTAACAGAAGAACGTTTGGGAGAGGGGAAAGTTTACAGGAAAAAAAGACTAAGTTTAGTTTTGGCTGTGCTAAGTTTAAGATGTCCATGGGAATTCGAGTTTCTGATAAGAAATTGGTAGTACAGGACTGAAGCGCAAGAGAGAGACTAGAGCTGGACACATAGAAATGTACTCATAGAAGATATAAGAACTTGAAGGTCATCTTACACTGTGGCAAGAAGGGCCTCTCTGGAGGATTTATGTTCACTGGATGAGAAGGTGTTTATGGTACAGTTTGGACTATACCTCTGGAGGGAATATATGCAGTGATAAGGTTATGAATCCAATAAAATAGTAAAGTTAGGAAAATTACTAAAGCATTTTTATTTAAATTGGAGGAAATGTAAAAGCAAACCACAGTAAATGTATATTTTTATGGTTATTTTATTTACCTCCATTGAAGTCTTCTAGTGCTTCATGACAGTGCAGAGTGTACCATGACTTCTCAAAGTCTAGTAGATCCTACCGAGCTGGAAAGACTTCACATGCAGTTCTGGTGACAAAGTACATCCCTCCTTTGAAGGCCATCTTAATTCAGAGAGCCTTATCATCAGAAAGTTGACTGACCATCAGGGAGAGGTGAGACTTGGACCAGAGTTTTTCTGGTTCCAAATCTAGTGCTCCTTCATTGCACCATGACTGATAGTTTTTTGTTTTTGTTTTTTTACCACAACAACTCATGATAAACTGAATAACATGAGAAAATATTTAGGAAGCACAGGGTAAATTTCAGTAAGGCTAAATCTTCATAAGACACAAACAAGTAACAGAAGAAATACTGATATATCTGTGGCATAATTTCCTGCTTTATTTGCTTGACTGTTCAGTTGACATAACCACTGCATATTTGGACTCCCAATAAGGGCTGCAGAAGGGGTAGATAGGATTGCATTGGGGAAATCTTGTAGTGTTTTAAATAATCTTAAGCTACCACTTGATGCTACAGCCCATCTTTTTAATATCAATATTTTCACAGTAATGCAACATACGAGAATGAGGTTATGGCTTAGTGGAAAAAGGGTAGAACTTGGAGTCAAGAGAAACTTGGGTTCAGATCCATCCTCTGACACTTGCTAACCATGGCAAGTCATTTAACTTTTCTAAACCTCACTTTGTATGTGAAATGGGAATAAAAAAACAGATATAAGAGTAATGCCCCTAATGCCTAGCAATTAACATTCAGGGTTGGGAGGATTAGATGAGATAAGGTATAATAAAAACACTTTATAAACCAAAAAGCCATTATATAAATGTCAGCTCTTATTAACGCCATGAAATATAGGTTACTTGCCAAGCATTTTCTCAGAAGAATCAAAATTGAAAATGGTGACTGTAAGTAGTGTAACTTCTTCACAACCTTCCAAACTGTATAAACCCATGTAAATACAAGATAAAGTCAATACAACTGAATCCACAGAAGAAAGACTGTATGACAGGATAAAATCCTTTATGGATTAACACTGGAGAACCATACCAGCCTCCACAAATCCGGTTCAAGAGCACAAGGAAATTTGTGGGTTTGTGTGAGGCCCAACCTCAGGTTAGGGACTCACTTTTCCATGGTATCCCTTCATCCTCCCTCCTGTTCCCCACCTGTTTCCCCTCCCCACGAGCAGCATGTACTGATTTCATCCAATCACATAAAAGAAAGGAGGGGAATAGATTAGGAATTGGGCAGGCTGCAAATGTGCTGTCTTTTGACTGGAGCCTGACCCTAGGGTAGGAACTCCTCTCATCACCACCCAACTTGGAGTGCAGAGAATGCTAGAACATAGAAGATGTAGAGGAGACTATGAGATAAAGTAGTGCCAGATTTTGGAGAACATTAGATGCTAGGCTGAGGAGTTCAAACTTTGCTAGGAATACTTTTTGAGCAGAAGAATGACATGACTGAATCTGATTTTCAAAGGGAAAAATAATTCAGCAGCTGGTGAAGTATGGATCAGCTAGGGGAAATGATTGAAGCAGAGAAAGTTTCTACAGTATATGGTGCTAGTAAGAACAGAAAAGAGAGGATAGAGGCCAGAGACAGCACAAAGGTTGAATTAACAGGACTTGGCAACTGGTTGGCTATAGCTATTTGTCAAATGAACATTTGAAGGTTAAATAAAATCTCTCACGTCAGGATCCATTTATATTCTGACAAAGCCTAGTCCATCCTAGTTTTTTGAGTACCACTTATGCTTCATATATAGTCCTTTCTTTAGCATTTAAGGATCTTTACAACCTGGCCCCTTCCTGTCTTTCTACCCTTTTATTGCCCTTCATAAATCCTATGACCCAGTGATACTAATCTACTTATTAATCCATGCAAACAATACTCCACCTTCGATTTCCATGCCTTTGCCTTGTCTCTCCCTCATGCCTGGAATGTTTTCCCTCCCAAACTCTGGCTCTTGGTTTCCTCAGCTTCATTCAAGTCTCAGGGGGGCAGCTAGATGGCACAGTGAGTAGAGCACTGGCCGTGAAGCCAGGAGGACCTGAGTTCAAATCTGGCCTCAGACACTCAACATACTTACTAGCTATGTGACCTTGGGCAAGTCACTTAACCCCAACTGCCCTGCCTTCCCCTCTCAAAAAAAAAAAAAAAAGACTCAGCTCATATACCATATTTCACAGGAGGTTTTTTGTGGTTCCTCCAGCCACCTGAATATTCTTCCCCTCTAAGGTTACCATTCTTATATTCTATATGTATCTTGCGTGTACCCATTTATTCATATGAATGAAGCATTTATACGTTGGAAACAAAATAGAAAAAATGAGACAGCTAGGTTCTCAAGGAATTGATGCTTCAATTGGGGGAGGCAGCACATGTGAAAAACCACAGAGCCTAAAGAAAGGTCCAAAAGTCCTGAAGGTTAGCAAGTCACATGTCTAGAGGTCTTAGCAGCAGGACAGATGGTAAGGCCTGAAGACTTTAGATCAAAGAGGTGGGCATAGTTTTCCAACATCTTGACTGAAGGTTCATAGTTAGTGACTTGGACTGTATATCAGTGTGGTTTGAACATCATTGTCCCATATGGTCTTCCCATGGGTATCCCTGATGCGGGAGGGCGGGGTGTGGTGGGGGAAAGAGTAAAGGGCACCCATCTGGTTTGGGAGGACAGGTGGTAGGGGAGCAAAGGAACAGAACCCCTGTGAACGGTTCCTCCCTTCAGACCACCCTAGGTGGTGCCTGGGATGGTGGGGGACAGGCAAAGGGATGGAACAGGAAGTAGAAAAGATGCCCTTTTGGCCGTTAGGGCTGAGAGAGTAGGCAAAGGGAAGGGCACCCTTGAGAGTGGTTCTTTCTGCTGGTATTAGGTCTGGGAAGCCTGGAGTCATTAGGTGTAAGGATAGGGACTGTTTTTTTCCTTTCTTTGTATCCTTAGCTCTTAGCACAGTGTTATAGTAAACATTTAAAATATGCTTGCTGATTGGTAGAATCTCTCAGATCCCACTCCCTGAGAACAAAAGTGGCAAATGTTATAATCCAGTAACCCTGCTAAGATGTTTGACATTTTACAGGGCCTTTATATGATCCTGGTCCAGTTGTGGACTCAGAGTAATTGCTGAAGTAACTGGGCACTAAGAGGAATTTGGGAGTGGGGGTATAGAAGGAGGGGTTTAAATTTTATTTTATTTTTTAATAAGGACTTTTTTCTCTCCTCCTCCTCCCAAAAAAAAGAAAGAAAATTCTTGTAACATCTATATGTAGTAAAACAAAGCAAGTTAGAACATTGTCCAAAAATGTATGTCCATTCTGCACCTTGAATTCGTTACCTCTCTTTCAGAAGGTGGCCAGCATAGGTTATTGCAATTGGTCGAGGTCTGAGAGGAATTTTGAAAGCCCTACCTTAATTACTCCATGCCCCAGCCACCCAGTGATAACCTAGAAAGCTCTGAGTCTTGAACAGGGATTTGGGAGACCTGGTCTTTGATCCCTGCCTCTGCTCTTTACTAACATGTAAGGGATCTGTGATTTTATACATGTGGGTATTTTCTCTACCAACATACCTTGTAGCCTTACCACACCTTAGGCGGTCTTTGAGAGTTCCTGTGGATGAAAAATATATCAACTCAAGCACCCAGGTTCATGAGCTTCTCTACTTGTTAGCTGGTACTTAGATACCATATATATGAAGATTGTGGCAACAGAATTTAACTTCTGACAAAGCATACCAGCCTAGAAAGGATTTTAATATGAACCCAGTGGGCATGACTATATCTAAAGGCCTGTTTAGCCAGCATTGGAGTGTTGTCTAATAGGAGCTAAATTGTTTTGACACTAGCAGTTTATTAAAGCATCTGCTGAGACAGAAGAAAATAGAGCTGCATCAGTAGAAGTATTACCCACAGAGTAGAAATCACAAAGGAAATATTTGAGTATTTGAAATGATACAAAGTGCTTTCACAAGAGCAGCACAGTGAGGGAAATAGTAAATACAGCTGATGGTACAGTAGAGAGAACCTTGGGCCTAGAGTCAGGAAGATCTGAGTTAATATCAAGGCAAGTCACATCACTTTTGTCTGCCTCAGTTTCCTCAACTGTAAAATGGATATAATAACAGGACCACCTCCCAAAGTTGTTATAAGAATCAAATGAGATAATATCTGTAAAGTGCTTAGGACTATGCTTGGCACATAGTAGGCACTTAATAAATGCTTATTCCCTTTCCCCTCCACGATATAATCAAGAGCTTACAGTTGTCAAATTTAAAGACAAAAGAAACACAGGAGTTTGGGTTTTTTAATCATCTTTTTTTTTTTTTAGCACTTTCTTTGTGGAATACCACTTTCCTATTGATGCCTCCAGAAGTGACACAGAAGAGATTTCAGTGACCACAGAAATTATCCGACTAGCTTCCAGTAAAATCACAGGGGGAGGTGAGGATTACATCTCTTCTTTTCCGTAAAGAATTTGAACTTGGAAGAAATTCTGCACCTAAGAGCTTTTATTCGACTTCTGACAGCTCTTTGAAAATGCCTTGGCTAAAAAACTGTTGGGAAAACTGAAAAGCAGTCAGACAGAAATTAGTTGTAGACCAGCATCTTACACCATTTACCAAGATAAGCTCCAAATAGGTACATGACTTAAACATGAAAAGTAACATTATAATCAAATTAGTGGAGCAAAGAAGGAATTATTTGTCAGATCTATGGCTAGGGAAATTCATTCTGACCAAACAAGATAGAGAGGATTACAAAGGGTAAAGCGGACAATTTTGAATATATAAAATTTAAAATGTTTTCCACAAACAAAACCAATGTAGTTAAAATTAGAAGCAAGGTAAAGGGGGGAAATTATAAGAATAAGAGCCATTTCTCATTTGATAAATGACCGTTTTTCAGAGGAAGAAATCTGAGCCACCAATGACCATAGTTTTTTAAAAAGCTCTAAATCACTTAATAATTAGAGAAATGCAAATTAAGACAGCTTTTGAATTGTCTTGAGTTCCATCTCCTACCCATCAGATTCGTTAATTTGATGAGGACCTATGACAAAATAGGTATATTAATGCACTATTGGTGGAGCTATGAACTGGTCAAGCCATTCTGGAAAGCAATTTGGAACTATACCAAAATGATATTAAATTGTGTATGTCCCTGATTCAGTGAAGTTGCTACTATAAAGAGATAAAGATATAAAGAAAGGAGGAAAGGATCCATATGCACAAAGTCATAGCAACAACTCTCTTTGCGATGGCAGGGAATTGGAAACTGAGGGGGTGTCCATCAGCTGGGGAATGACTGCAAAGGCTGTGCTACATGAATGTGATAGAATACTGTTGTACTGAGCAGAATGATGAAGGAGGTGGTTTCAGAAAAATCTGAGAAGCTACCTATAAAATGATGGCAGAGTGAAGGAAGCAGAACCAGAACAGCTTATACAATAACGGTATTGTAAAGACAAAGCATCTGTGAGAGATTTTCTAGCTCTGGTCAGCATAATGACCAACCCCAGACCCAGAGAATTCATGATGAAACCTGCTACCCTACTCCTGACAGAATGAGGGACTTGGGGCAGAAAGAGACATAATCATCGTGAATATGACCAATTTAGGCATGTATTTTGCTTGACTAGATTTGTTTGCCATGAGGGTTTTGTTTTTTGTGCTTTTTGGTGAGTAGGATGGAGGGGAGAAGAGGTGGAAGAGGGAAAAGGCAGATCTTTAAAATAAAATTTAATTAAAAAAAAGAAAAATACTCTGGCTGCCTAGTCCAATCTTTAGTAAGCATCTTGACCCACTAGAAAGAAAACTGCTCCAAGCCAAAAGAACAGCTTTGCAGTTACTTTTTTTACATTGTACAAGTCACCTTACATCCTTGAGCCACAGCTTTGACAATTTTAAAATGAGAGATCAGGGTACACAGACTACATGGCCAAATCTAGCCTGCCATTTGGTTAGAGATGATCTCTAGGATCACTGGATTTAGAGTTTGAATACCTGGATTCATCTCTCAGCTGCCTCACATGAGCTTTGTGATCTTGGTCTATCCAAATAAGAAGACTGCACCACATAAACTTTAATGTTCCTTCCAGCTCTAAAATTCTATCCTCTTCCTAAAGGCTTTTCCATAGCCATAGAAATACTCCCCACCCCTAATTTAAAGATAAAATATCTGGGAAAAAGTAACTTGAGTTCTGAGTGAACATAATAATATGGGGCAAAGTGAATATGGCCTATGAAGTAATTTGTTCTTGTTGGTTTTCATTTGTGTCTGACTCTTCATGACCCCATTTGGGGTTTTCTTGGCAAAGATACTGAAGTGGTTTGCCACTTCCTTTTCCAGCTCATTTTATAGCTGAAGAGACTGAGGGAAACAGGGTTAACTGACTTACCCAAGGTCACATGGCTAGTAAATTTCTGAGGCTAGATTTGTACTCAGATCTTCCTGACTCTAAGAAGTGGCTCTATCCACTGCACCACCTAGGTCCCAGTAAGGGAGCAAACAAGTATATTATGATCCTAGATATCAGAGGAGATACAAAGATAAATAAAACATGCCCATGTAAAAGAATTTTCAGTCTTTAAAGATTGACAGAATAAAAACACAAGTAATTATGAGAGTTCTAATACCTCCAATTAGGAGGCTGTTAATAGTAATCTAGGCAAGATATGATGCGTTCCTGAACTAGGCTGGTAGTTATGTGAGTGGAGAAAAGAGGAGGCATATGAGAAGATGTTACACAAGCAGAAATTACTAAATTTGACAACAGGTTGGATATGTGAATGAGCAAGAGGGAGGATTTAAATATGACTGTGAAGTTGTGAATCTGGGTGATGGTGCCCATGAGAATACTAAAGAAGTTTGGAAAGAGGTTGGATTTGGAGAGAGAATGAGTTCTGATTTTGACATGTTAGACATCTGAGTTTGAGATGTCTAGATGACATCCATTTCAAAATGTCCAACAAGCATTTGATAATATGGAACATGTAACTAGATTAGAGAAATAACAAATGTGAAAGCACTTATCGGACCAGACAAAACAAATGTAATCCCTCCCTCATGTAACAGACCTTCAGGTACTTGAAGAGAGCTATAATGTCCCTGCTAAGTCTTCTGTGCAAAACATGCTGGAGGACATACACAACATTTTCCATATACAGCATTATATATATCACCTATTTGCTTTGTGCAAGTGATTCCCAGCCTGGAGTGCGCTCCCCCTCACTTCTGCTTCACAGAGTCTTCCTTCAAAGCACAGCTCAGGTGCAATCTATCTCCTGAAAGGCCATTCCTGATCCCCTTAGTTACCAGCATCTTACCTTCATCCAGTAGAGCATAAGCTCCTTAAGGGAGTAGTAAGTACCTCATTTTTTGTCTCACTTAGAACACTTAGTATGTGCTTTCTAAATTTGTTCTCTGTATTGACTTTCAGGATGGGAGGTATTTCACCCAGCATAGATGGGGTTGAGGTTGTAAAGACATTACAGGCCTAAGTAAAGTTATGGGGGTGGAAAACATAGCATGTGTCCAAGGAAAGGTAAACAGTCAAATTTAGCAGAATCTCTCTGACCTCATCTTTGTTCTCTTTAAAATAAGACAGTTGTTCCAATAGGAAGAGTGCTGGACTTGGAATCAGAGAACCCTGGTTCAGATGCCACTTACCACCTGTGTGACCTTATGGGTTGGACTGGATAGCCTCTGGGGTCCCCTCTAGCTCTGTGGTCTTATGAACCTTAGACTTGAAAGGGAGTTGGAAGTGAAGAGTATTTGATAATGCCAGAAAGCTCTTTTAGATCTAGATCAGGGTACACAGACTACATGGCCAAATCTAGCCTGCCGTTTGGTTATGTACGGTCCTTGAGCAGTGGGTGGGATTTAAGATGTAATTTGTAGACCTCTGGGCTACATTGTAGAGAGCTTTGAATATTAGGCCGAGAAATTTGGACTTGATCCTGTAGGCTACAAGGCTCAATTAAGTAGTTTGGGGCCAAGGAGTGACATGGTCAAAGCTGGGCTTTAAGAAGATGAATCTGGCATTAATACATAGAACAGATTAGAAGTAGGAGAGTGCAACATGGATTGAGGAGAAAGGTAGAGGACTTCATTTCCACTACAGGGAATCACATGTCCATACCTTACTTATTCATTTCCATTTCAGTGGTCAAATTTCAGCAACGAAACGTGTTCCCTGTACATTTTGGCGGAGCAATGATAGAACACTGGTGGAAATCTGATCTCACTTTCAAAATATACATGAGAAAAAGCACACAGAAAAAGGTACTTCAGCTGAGCCTTATTCTTTATCTCTCTCTCTTCTCATAACCATTCCAATTATTTAGAGGCTTTTTTATTCTTCTCAGAAATGTCCAGTAAAACTAACACATGGAGAAACCTTTACCTTAAAAAATAAATAGTAGATTGGTATGTCACTTGTTTGTCGCAAATCTTCTCAGATCTTTACAGCTAAAAATGATCTTTCTCTTCTTCAAAATTTTCTATCACACATTTCCTAGGTTTCTCCTCATATTCTATATGAAATATTAGTATCATAGATTTATTACTGGAAGGGATGTCAGAGGTCATCTAGTCTAACCCCCTATTTTATAGGAATAGAAATTGAGGCCTAAAGAGATTAGGGACTTGTCAGGTGTCAAATCTGTAGGAAATGCCATAAAGCCAGGGTTTGAACATAAGTCACTGACTCTAGGTTCACAGCTCTTTCAGATACCATATGTATATGTCGTATCTCCCATCCACATTTCAAAAAACAACCCTAATAACTGTCAGTTCTTTAAGGACAGAGCTTATGTTATTTTTCATCTTTGTAAACTAAGCCTGTAACTTTACTCATCATACTTAATAAATACTTAATAAATGTTTGTTGAATTGTTGAAAGGCAATATAATTAGTGATTGCCTTTGAGAATTTGTTGGGAAGATCATTGAACATAAAGAGAAATAGGGAAGATAGGGAGATGGGCAAATTTTGAAGAGAAAGGTGAATTTAGTCTGGGATATTGTGTGTTTTCTTATGTCACTGCAATAAGTTTGTAGACCAAAAAAAAATTCAGTTTCTTCTCCTGGTCTTTTTATTCACACTTATAATGTAAAAAATCCTCCCTAGACCTTTAGAAGTTTAACAGAGCTTTTCTTTCCTCCCTGTTTCAGGCAGAGTTAATTGGTTCAGCAGTGCTTCCTCTGCAAGAGGTCATTTGCTCGAAGCTGCTCTCTTTCAGTGGCGAACTGTCTGTGGAAGAGAAAAGCCAAGCATCATTTGGACCTCTCAAGGTACATAAATGTTATTATCTACCTGCTGCATGCTCCTTAGGATTAGTGCATCTTTTTTGTGCTCATGGAAGCTTGGCTCTTTGAATGAGTATTAAGTGGTTACTGTATGCCAAAATTTTGCTAAGTTCTGGGGATACAAGTAGAAAAAGAAAAGAAGACAGTACAAGTACATACACTCAAGGAGCTCACACCGTAATTGAGAGAGAGAGTACACGTAGAAGGATTCAATTGTAAAGCCTATGCAAATACCAGAAGTCTTTTGCTAGGAAATAAATCATCTGTCATCACTCCCTCCCTTCTGATTGTTCTTTTTCTCATTCTCTCCAACATGCTGGTTCAGGAAGAAGAATTAATATACTCCTTACTCCCTACTGCTTCTTTTAGACCCTTCCTAGGTTGCTATTACCCAGCACTTTGACCTTTTTAAAGGTTCACCACATTTGTCTCTACACCTTATTTGAATCCTTGTTGCTGTGATTTGTCTGTGACCTTGTTATGCTTCTTCCTTTTTTGTGAAGTCCAATACCTAGCTCACAGTCTTTCTGTACGAGTTAATCCCTGTCTTTATCCTTGGTGATCCAGTGATATCACTGTCCCTTTGAATATCTTGGCCAACACAGTTCATCACCCTTCTCACCTCTTATGACCTGAATCTCCATTTTACGCCTGTTATGCTTTACACCTCATTCTCACCCAAAACTGATTCATCTATATACTCTTGAGCTTTGCACTTCCACTCTCTAAAAATAATCTCTTGACTTTTCCCTCTCTCCTGCCTTCCTAAACACATTCTTTCTGCAATCTCCATTTGTTCCATCCCACTTTGTTTTCCTAGTTCAGTATCAGCTCTTATCTCACCTCCCTTCATGTTCTTGATCCTGTAGTTAACCAGCTCAGATATTCACCAGTGCTTGGCACGTAGTAGGCTCTTAATAAATGCTAGGTGACTGATTGCACTGTCTTCCACTTTTAAGTCCCTTGACCCTTCATCCTTCATGTCCTACTATTCATCAGCCCTGGGTCACCACCACCAACCGCCTTCCACATTCTTCCTCCTGAACTGCTGAATGTTGATGGAGGAGGTTGATTAATTCAACCTACAAATTCATTTCATATAAGCTTAATTTGGCCCGCACTTCTATACAGTAGTCCTTTTATCTTTTCCTGATTGACTATCATGCTCCCTGCTGTGTCTATTTCAAAGTTTTTCCCTCTTTCCTCCAACCCCAGAATCATTCCTGGTCTCCCTCCCTCCCTGCCTCTTATTTACCTGAGAAAATCAAGATCATCTCTTGTGAGGTCCTTCATCTTTCCTGCTCACACCTTGAACCCCTTCCCGAATTTTACTTTTCTTTCCCTTCTTTGTTCTTGTCTTAGAGGATGAAGAGACCCTTCTCCTTTCCAAGGCTAATGACTCTGCTTATCCCCTTGATTTCTTTCCCTCCTATTTCCTTCAGAAACTTCCCTAAGAATCATTCCCTCCATTTTCAATATTTCATTATCCACTGACTCCTCCCCCACTACCTACTAACATACCGAGGTCTCCCTCCTGAAAAAATATTTGCTTGACTGTGTGGTTCCCTCAGGTAATAACTACATATATCTTCCCTCTTTCAGTCCAGAATCCACCCTCTTACTCTTCCTGTCTCGGTGATATCTAACCCTTAATTGCCTAAGAACAACTTCTGTCACTTCTCAGTCTCACCTGTCCATTCCTTCATTCCCACCCTCCTCAACTCTAACTATTCCAGGGCCCTACTCTAAATCTTCCCACCCTTCTACTTTACCTTCATCTGCTCCATAATTAACAAACTTCTTTTCATGTTATATCATTTCCTCTCTTGTTCCTTCCATCCTCTGGCACTCATTGAGACCTGGCTCCTCTGGATAACACTGCATCCCTGGCTACCCTTTCAGTATGGGCTATACTTTCTCTCATACCCCCTCAGAGTCAGGATGCTTCTTGCTCCTCATTGCTATTTCCAGGCTTTCCCACCACCATCTCTCAGTAGTCTCAGAGGTTCATGTTATTCAGAGTTATCATTCAGTCCAAATTCTGATACCTTTTATCTGCTAGTCCACTTATCGACTCATAGTGTCTCTCCCTCTCTTTCTCTCTCCCTCTCTCTCCCCACCCCACTTCTCCCCTGCCCACCCCCCCCCAGCTTTTGTCCTCACATTAGGAGACTTCAACATACAGGTTGATAACCCCTCAAGTACCTCAGCTTCCCACTTCCTTTGTTTTTTTCAGTTCCCATGACCCATTCTTCCACTTCACCTCAGCTACACATAGGGATGGCCATACACATGATCCACAAGGGTTCAATTCCATGTTGAAGAACTCTGAAACTCCTTTCTCCAGTCACCATCTTTTATCTTTCCATCTCTCCCTATGCCTTCCCATCCCGTTCTTGGCCCTCACTATGACCTCCACCTCAGTTCTTTTCTGAGCCATCATCCCTCTTCTACCTATATTCTCTTCCCTCCCTAGTCTCCACTGCTTGGTGAATCATTCAACTCTACACAATCCTCTACTCTCAAATCCCTTATTCCTTTGTCCTCTTGCCAATCATGCTTTACCAAACCGCAACCCTGGATTACTCTCACCATCCTTCTCAATTGCTCCTTAAGAGAACTAGCAGATCCACTGTAAATTTATGCTGTGGAATCTCACCTTGGCCCTCACTACGACAAGGCAGTACTTCTATTCCCTAAGTGATTCCTTTTCTCACTTGCTATAGTGGCTATCCAAACCTCTTCTTTCCTCAAGCCTCTCCCATAATCCCCTCTTCCACCATTGCCTCATACTTTAACAAAAAGAAAAAAAAAAATTGAAGGCATTCCACAAGAGTTCTTCCCTTCTCCTCATTTCATATCTCCTCCTTAGCTCACATCCCTCTGATATTATCCCTCAACATCTCCTTCACATAAATGTCTGATGAAGAGGTGGCCCTTCTGTTTGTTATGACCAACTCCTCTTACATGCATCCTTGATCCCATTCCCTGTAATGTTCTCCAACAGGTTGCTTTCACTATCATCTCTAGTCTTTAATCTTCATTTTCTCCCCATCTACTGGTTCTTTTCTTGCTACCTAGAAATACTTCCAAGATTCCTACAGCTTTAAAAACTCTTCACTAGATCTCACCTTGCCCCCATATATTATCTTGTATCCCTCCTCCCCTTCTCAGCTAAACTCTTATGAAAAAGCCATCTATATTTGTATCTCCATTCCTCGCCTCTCAGTCTCTTCTAAACCTTCTGCAATCTGGCTGCTGACTGTATCATTCAACAAAAATTTTTGTCTCCGAAGTTGCCAATTATTTCTTAATTGCCAAAGTTAATGGGCCTTTCTCCATCCTCATTCTTTTCTTGGTTCTTCTCTGCATCATTTAAAAGTAATGAATAATTTTATATCTTTTTAAGGATTGCAAAGTGCTTTACATGTTATTGAATTTGGAACTGTTTACTACCTTTTCCTCTTACGTACTCTCTCCTCATCGGATTTTATACCTTCATCTAAGTCACACTCATTTGGGATGTGCCCCAAAACTGTCCTAGACTCTCTTCTTGTTTCTATCTCTACTCTCACTTGATGTTTGCAGCAGATCTGCAGATCCAACCCTATTGTTTCTCCTGGGCTACAGTCCTACATCACCAGCTGCCTTTTGGATTTCTCAAACCAAATATCTCATAAACATCTCCAACTCACCATGTTCAAAACAATTCATCTTTCTCCCCAGATTCTCCCACCTTCCAGATATCACATACTTTTGAGGGCATTATCATCCTTCCAGTCAACCAGACTTACATCCTCATTGCCATCCTCAGTTTCTCTCCCTCATCCTAAAAATCCAGTCTGTTGCCACATCTTGTTTCTATTTTCACATCATCTCATGTGTGTGCCCCCATCACTTGTGTATGTGTTCCCCTTCATCTACACAAACAGCCCTAGTTTATGCCTTCCTCACTTCACCCTATACTACCTACCACAATATCCTTATATTTGGTCTTCCTGAGACAAGCCTCTGCCTATCATAATACATTCTCCTCACAAGTGCTGAGCTTAGGTCTGACCATGTCAGTCCCCTACTCAATAAACCCTGATTCCCTGTTACCCCTAGATCAATTCCTCTTTTCGACATTTAAAACTCTTCATTATAATAGCAATGGCTAATATTTATATAGGGCTTTAACATTTACAAATTGGTTTACATGTATTAATCATTCTATGTCAGGATTTGAACTCAAGTGTTTCTGGCTCCAAGTACTGCCTTCTGTCTGCCACCTAACTGCCTGGCTCTTTTCTGTGTTTCCATTCTTATTACATATTACTCCCTGCCACACACTCTACTGGTCTACCTGCTATTCCTCACACATAGCCCCTCCATACCTTTTAATGGCTTTCCATTATTGCTGGAATTCTTTTCCTCCTCACCTATACACCTCAGATTCCATGGCCCCTCTCTAGATTCAGCTCAAGTATCATCTTTTGTAGGAGTCTTTGCCCAGTCCCCTCAACTGCTAGTAAAGCTCTGAGATTATTTTCCATCTACTCTGTGTGTATTTTGTATGTACCTAGCTATTACATTTTATCTCCCACATTAGAATGAGGATAGGGTTTTTTGCTTTTCCTTTGCATGCCCAATCTTAGTATAGTGCTTAGCACATAGTAAGTACTCATAAAATGCTTGTTAATTGATATACTTTCTGTTTTGGTGACTTCATCTGCTTCCCTGGGTTTAATTATTTTTACACAGTAATTCCCAAATCTGAACATCCAGATTCCATCTTTCTTCTGAATTCATTTTTGCATTGCCAACTGCCTATGGCATCATTTTTACAATAATGCCGTTACTGTATACAGTGTTCTCCAGGTTCTGCTCACTTCGCTTTGCATCAGTGCATATAAATCTTCCCAGGTTCTTCTGAAACCACCCTGCCTCTAGAACTTACTGTGTAGGAGGGATAATCTGGGCAAACCTGAGCTTTAGGAAGATCACTTTGGCATTTGACTGGACTATGGATTAGAGTGGAGAGAGATGTGAGACAGAAATACAAATTAGAAGGTTATTACAGTAGTTTAGGCAAGAAGCTATGAGGGCATGAATTAGCATGGTGCTTGTATGAGTGGAGGGAAGATGATAAATATTATGAAGGACAAAGCAATAAGATTTGGCAGTGGATTTACATATGTAGAATAAGTGTGAGCAAGGAGTTAAGGATATTTTTGAGATTATGAGCCTGGTCACCTGGGAGTGTAGAGCACTCAGTAGTGATTGAGAGGTTCACAAGAAGTGGAGGCTTTAGGGGGAGCATAAAGATTTCTCTTTTGAGGTGCCTATAGAATAGTCAGTTTGAAATGTTCCAAAGGCAGTTGGTGATGCTGGATGGTAGCCTAGGAAAGTGACCAGAGCTGAATATTTATATCGGGGAATCATATATCAAGATGATAATTGAACCTATAAAAGTTAATGAGATCACCCAATGAGATAATCCTCCCCAGTTCCTAATCTTTTCTGTCCCTCCTGAAATTACATAATATTTCATTTATCTATGTACATATTCTATTCCCTGTCCTCCACCCCAGGGACATGTAATCTCTTCAAAGGCACAGATGCTTCATTTTTGTTTTTGTGTTCTGCCCACATAGCATAGTTCCTTGTTTAGAATAGGCACTTAATAAATAGTGAATTGTTAAATATTAGTATATGGCATCAGGATTTTTAGATGCAGCCAGGTTGGCACAGTGTCAAGCTGTGGCCCTGGAAATCAGTAAGATCTGAGTTCAGATCTGACCTCAGATACTTCCTAGGTATGTGACCCGGGGCAAGTGACTTAACCTCTTTGTGCCTCAATTTTCTCAACTGTAAAATGGGGATGATAGTAATAGCACCTATACCCTATGGTGATTGTGAGTATCAAATGAGATACTGTGCCTGACACATAGGCACTTAATAAATACTTGTTTTCTTCCTTCCTTAAGGTGATAGAGGATTGTGAGATGAGCCCTGGATTTGCAGCTAGAGGACCTGGCTCAGCTCCTTATTAACTCTTTGACCTTTATCTGTCAAATGGGTATATTTACATTGTCTACCTGATAGTGTTTTTGTGAGAATCACATGGGATAATCTATATCAAGTAATATTCCACTATCAAGTGCTCTATAAATGGACCCTGCTACTCCAGTGCATAATTGGGGATGTTTCCTCAGCTCACATTTACTCTTGCCTTCTGTCTGCTTCATGTACTATCTCCAAGAAGAGTCCCCTGTTTACTCAAGTACTTCTCCCTCCTCTGAGATTCTTTGCATGCAGCTGCATGTAGTATATATCCCACAAAGGAAAAGGGACTTGCCCAGAGTCACACAGTTTGTTAGGGTCAAGAGCTGGGAGAAGAGCCCAAGCCCAGGGCTTTTCTAATACACTACTTAAACTTTGTTTCTAATACACTATGTAAGCATTGTTAAACTTCCTGGACTTTCCTGTCAACTGCCTTTTTTTAAAGCCTAATTCTAACATATTCATAACTGTTTTCTATGACTCAATTCAGTTCAGCAAGAATTCATTAAACATCTGTTATGTTCAAGGGACAAGAATACAGTGACAAAAGGAAAGATAGCCACAGTTCTTGGGGAGCTTATTATAGTCAACTAAGAGGATACAACATAGGTACAAGATAATTGAAAGAGACAGCTATACCAACTACAGATGTCCTGGAGAAGTTGACACGGGAGCTGAACCTCAACAGATGCTTAGTTGATTATAAGAGATCAAACTGAAGAAGGAGCACCATTGAGCACAGAGGGCTCCTTGGACCAAGACTTGTATGTAAGAGATAGAATTAGGAGTTCGGCAAAGAGCAGTAGGCCAGTTTGGCTGATCCCCATAAAGAGCATGACGAGAAGTATAGGAAATAAATCCAGAAAGGGGGTCTGGAGGCAGATTATGTGGGACTTTAAATGTGAAATTTAGGAGTTCATATTTTTCCCAAAGACAGTAGGGAGCAACTGGATATTTAGCAAGAGAGTAAGACCTGTCCTTTAGGAAGATTATTTTGAAAGATGTGTAAATCTTGCTTGCATTGGAGAAGGAAGTTGAAGGAAGGAAGAGGAGTCTGTTGAAATTTTGTAGGCCCTGAATTAGTCTGTGTAATTGGATTTTGTGGAGGTAGAATTGATAAGACTTGGCAGTCTTTCCCACATGCTATCTGATGGAAAGAGCTCTGGGCAAGGAGTCATAAAGATTGCCAGTTATTAGTTGCGTGACCTTGGCGAGCCACACAGAGCTTCACTTTCTTCCACATGGGGCTAATATACCTGATATGCCTACCTGAGATAATTAATAAGGCATTGTATGAGAAAGCATTTTTCTTAGTTGTAAAACTTATAATTTCTGAAATGTCTTAATGTAATACAAAGAAAAGGGAATTCACTGCACTTGAAATCAAGAGGCCAGATTCCAATACCTACTTAACTACTACTTTAAAAACAAAAGTATTGCTATCTTCTGTTTTTTGCTTCAGTTACATTTCCTACTATGTTTCCCTTATTCCTCCCCAAGAGCCATCCCTTATAATAATGAAAAAATTAATTAAAAGTTTAGCAAAACTAACCAACATTTTTTAAAAGTTGAACATTCCCTTCAGTGTTTCACATCTCTGGTTCTCTCTCTGCAAAGGAGAGGAGCATGTGTCTTCTCCTGTCTCTTGGGGGCCAGCTTTGTCATTGCAGTTTCATGGCATTTAGTTCTGACTGTTGTTTTCTTGTTCTTTCTATTTACATTGTTGTAGTCTTGACATACATTGTTTTCCTGCTTCTGCTGGCTTCATCTTGCTCTTAACTTTGTTACCCTAGGGCAGGTCACTTCTTTCTTCAAACTCCTTTTTAAAATAAGTGGAATAATACTTGCATCCTCTGAGTCACTGGATCTTTTGAGGATCCTCAGGGAATGGGAATGTAAGGCCCCTTCAGATATGTGACATAAAAAGGGAGTGAAAGAATGGGGGTGGGGGAGGACCTTTGCTCAGGTTCTTTGTAGAGGAAGAGTGCTGCCCCTGAGTCATCTAACCTCTGGAGTAAGAACTCTGCGTTGTAGATGAGTCTGATTACCCCCACTGCCTCCTTCTGATGGCACTTAGATCTCTCATCTGTTCTTGATTCATCACCTTTTGCTCTGTTTTTGACAGTTCTGGGGCTATGCTGTTGGGAATTCTGGCCCCCTAAAGGTGAAGGAGCATGTGGTAGGGTGTGTGGGGAGAGCCCTGGGCATGGAGGGCTGTCCTAGCCCTTGAGCCACTGCCCTCTCACTGTGTGGATAAGTGTGTCCCTCCTCTTGGGTCTCAGTGTTTCCATCTGTCATTTGAGGAGTGGACATTTTTCACTAGGGAACACCTGTCTCTTTGACCCCAAATACCTGGAAAGACTCAAGAACAATGTGATTATAATCAAGGTGTGGAACAAGGTTCGGAGCCTGTGTGTTGGTAAGCAAATGGGCTCTTAGTGCTCAGTTCAACCAAGTGCGCTTGAAGAATTTGGCTTTTGTTTCCTTTGAGTAATTCAGTGTATTTCATTGAATCTTACTAGGTGTTAAGCCCCAGGCCCAAACCCCTATTAGGTGCTAAGCCTATGTGGGTGTGAAGCTCCCAGGGTACTAAGGGGAGGTGCTAACTCAAGAGCCAATCATAGGAGCCTAAGTTCTCGTCATTTAGATGACGTTTGATGATGTCTGAAACCATATAAGAAGAGAAGACAGAGCTATTTGCACGGGGCTCTCACTCTTGGTGGCCTCGCGCTAATGCGGAGACTCCAGGCAGCTGTAGCTAAGAGCCCTCCAGCTCGTAAACCTGGATGCTGGGATTTTGTTAAACTCTGGTAACTATGTGTTGGGATTTGAATCAGACAAGGTCTGTCTATCGATGTTTGTACTTTGCATTTGGCTCTGAAGTTCAGGGTGCTGGCTTTTTCCCCTGATCTAAGTGAGTGATATTTGTATGCTGGATTAAAATAAGCTTGTTAACCCCTTAATATTGCTTTCCTTAGTAAAGCAGATCCCAAGAACCTGGGCTTTGGCAGCTTGCTTGTTGTTGGGCTTGTGTTGGTCTTTCACTCCCACAACAGCTGCTAGTCAGATTGTTGAAACAGCCTGGCATATAACAAGCTGCTTGGGCTGGTGAAGTTCCCTCTTCATCAGTTTTACATGTCATTCAAGTAAATCAGTACTTTCAGATTGTTTTTTATTTTTATGTCCCATGGGGCTCAGACTCAGTGGAAATGATCTGTAAAAGAGAACAAGATCCCGCTACTTGTTATGAAGGAAGTCTATCCCCCAAATCAGCTTCTCCTCTTACTGATGTGCTCTTTAAAGTAACAGTGAAAATAAAGACTAAATGTTACCACTTCATACAGATTGCTAGCTCAGCATCCCATCAATCCATTCCCTTCCTTCCAGCCCTGATATTCCCTGTCTTAGGATTCCCTCTAGTTCCAAAATATCTGAGATCCTAGCTTATATCATGTTGCTTCTGGGAGTCAGCTCTCTGCTCTGCCTTACAGATCTCAGTCCAGCTTGCAGTTGATAACAAAGATGTTAGTGGCACGAACTCCAAGTCACTCAGTGGTACCCAGCAGCCTCCCATGTGTGTTCTTACAAGCCCAGCCAAACAATTCCCAGGAGGAGGTCAAAGTGCTACCCATGGCAAAAATCTTCAAGCCTGGACTCAAGTTAATGAAGATGCTTCAAAAGATGCTTCAAAGCAAAAACAATACTTAGATCCAGCCTGCCCCACTGAGCTGAAGCCCTTATTACCTAGGGCTTTGTCACCCTCCAACAGTACAGGAATCCAGATAGATAAATCAGCAGAAGAAAAACCTTTGCTTTTACACGTCTTGTTGATGGTGCCTGATGGAAAAGACTTTGTTACTGGAACATCTGAAAAGCAGCAAACATGCAACATATATTTAAACTGTAAACTCTTTAGTACAGAGGCGGTAACAAGATCTGCTATCATATGGGGCACAACACAGCCAGCCTTTAACTTCACCCAGGTAAATATTCCTTTCATCATTCAGTAACCATTTATTAAGTACCCTCTATGTGCAGTTTCCACTGTAGTCCTCCAATAACTGTTATCATGTGGACATGATCCTGGTTTCTTAAAGGCTCTCCCAGTACAGCACAAGTTCTGGTAGGTTTTACCAAGCTGGACTGTTTCCATTGTCTTAGAACCAAATGAAGTAAGTATTGAAAAGTGTGATAGTAAAGGTTTGGCTAAGCCAAATACCAGCCCTCTTACCCCATCATACCACACTGATTCTCTTAATTACGAGTTACAGTAGTTTAGTTTAACTGAAGGGGAGGAAGAAACAATTCCAGAAAGGCAAGGTGACACAATATTTTGAATCTAAACTAGTGAATTTGGGTTTGAATCTACAGTTCAGTGTTGAGCGCCTCACTCCCCAATCCAGTGTTCTTTCTACTATGAACCACTGAATTTCCTGCATATTTATTCTCACATATTCTTTAACAACATTTTCCAATAGGTAACACCTGTCTCTTTGACTCCCAAGTACCTGGAAAGACTCAAGAACAATGTAATGGTAATTGAGGCATGGAACAAGGTTCGGAGCCCAGGACAGGACAAGCTGCTTGGGCTGGTGAAGCTGCCTCTCCATCAGTTTTACATATCATTCAAGTAAATCAACTCTTTCAGATTATTGGGGTTTTGGTTTTTTTTTTCCCAGTTTTTCTCTTTCATGAGGCTCAAGCTCAGTGGGAATGATTTGCAAAAGATTATGCTACTTTTCACCTAGGAAATCTTTCTCCCAGATCAATTTTTTCCCATTCTTACTGATGTGCTCTTTAAAGTAGTCTTATAGTTACTAGTCCAGCATCCTTTTAAGCATTATACCATTGTGTAGACAAAGAAACTGAATCTCAGAGATAAAGCGACTTGCCTCTAGTTACTGACACAGCTAGGACTCATACCAAGGTCCTTGGATTGTAAGGTGCTTAGTGCTTTTTTCAGGACACAATATTTACTTCCAGGTACCTAGAAAGACTCCAGAACATTGGCTTTAGAGCTAGAACAGAACCTGAGAGGTGGGCTTATAGCCGAGGGCAGAGGCCAGGGGCTTAGCAGCACCCAAGTCGAGATGCCAGCTTTTCTCTCAGCCAAGTCCCTCCGCTAATATAAGCTTCAGCTCCTCCTCTATAGAGTGTAGGAATGAAGGGAGTGGGGGTAGGGAGATCCCCCCAAGGAAAAAGTCCTAGTGAAACCTTGAAAGCTACATGTTGAATTTTTATAGACTTAAACAAAAGAGCAAGCTATATATAATAGAGATTCGTAGCTATATGTAAAGTCTTATTTTAGTTCTTTGTATATGAAAATAATCATTTTATTTGGTTAAAATAAAATTAAATTTTAAATAAGACCTCAATAACTCTATTAAAGTTGGAACTATTAAAAAAAGAAAGAAAAGAAAAACATTGAATTTGGAGTCAAAGAAAAGGCCTGAGTTTGAATCCTGCCTCTGACACTTAGTGTCTTTGTGACCTCTTCACGTCACAGGACCTTAGCCTCCCTCTCTGCAAAATGAGGGTCTCTGTGGTTCCTTCCAGCACTAAACCCATGATCCTATAATGAGACTATCTCTGAGACTTCTTCTAATTCTAAATCTTATAATTCTAAACAAAAATGCAGACAAGTTCATCGACTTGCCCCCAGGTTATGCTGTTGCTGAATACCAGAGCCAAGGTTTGAAACCAGATCTTCTCAGGGTGCTTCCTGCTATACCATGCTGTTATTTGGTGGGGAGATTAGCTGCTGTTAGGAACTTCAGTTTCTTAAGTTAGTGTTATGTTCACAAGAGCAGACATTCTTGTCAAACTAGAGTAAAGATAAGTAAGAAATATGACAACTATATGTCCTAGAGAAAAGTGATTAATGATCACTATAAACTAACTCAAAGTTTCTGCCCTCTTCAGAGACCCCAAGATTTCTCACCTACTCCTTGAAGCTCAGTACCCAGTGGTTGCAGTTGACAGCTACACACCTGTGATAGATGTGTTCACAGGACATCAGAATGGAAGCCTTCGGGTATTTTTAGCTATGGGCTCTGCTAATCAGATAACAGCCCTGCAAAGGTTGAAGAATGAAGATGAACCAGTCCCTTCCTACAACACCAGGCCAGCTCATTTTCTGGATCAGCCACCTGCATCTCTTGTTATGGTAGTATCCAGTTACTTTGATGTGGAAGTTAGACACAGTGAATGAGTACTATAATCCCCTTTTTCCAGTACTTCTTCAAACTAAAAGCCACTTTGATAAGCCATGAAACTATTTCTTGGTATAATAACTGTGAAATAATAATAGTAAAAATAAATCTTTTCATTTCTTTATGCGGCTTGCCACAATCTGGTGCTGCTATAGGTTATTCAAAGATTATCATCCCTATTTTAAAAATGGGAAACTGAGGCTCAGAGAGATTGTAATTTATGAATCAGATTCTAAACTCAGGTGTCATAAATCAAAGCCCAGTGTTTTTTCCTCTCTGCTATCTAATTCAAAATACTTTATAGCAATTCATAGTTTTTTTTTTTCTTAAAAGAAATTTACATCCATTGTCCCCTTTGATCCTCATAATTAGTTCCATGAGGAAGATCAGGCAGAAAAATTCTGTCCCCATAAAATCTCTGTCCTCTAATTTAATGACTTCTATTTCTATATCATTCTATATAAGACTTTCTATGTATTACCTCATTTTAACCTCACAATTGCCCTATAAGATAGGTCATTCTAGTATTATCCCCATTTTACCACTGAGAAAACCAAAACTCAGAATAATTAGATGATTCAGCAGAAGTAAAGCTTAGTCAGTATAAAGCTGGGGTGAAAACTCAAGTCTTCAGACTCCAAGTCTGACCTTCTTTCTTCTTCATTACATTGTTACCCAAGTAGAAGCACAAAGCTGGCACTCATGTCTACCAGGTCTGTGATCAGTAAATTAGACCATCATTATGTTTCTCTCATGACTTTGAATGGAACTCTAGTACCCTGAAAGCTTTGAATTTGTGTGGTGACAACTGGTGTTACTTACCTTGGTCCATAAATTATAATGCTGAACCCTCTCTCCTGATTACTAAAATGACACATAACCCAACAGAAGCTTGTCCTACTGACATGTGAAACCTACAGATAGGATTTACTTTTGCTTTATTGGGATATTATGTTGCCTTAGCTGTATTGTTTTAACATGCTAGAATCACAGAATCTTGGTCAGAATCTTAAGGTCACCCAGTTTAAACCATGCCCCATTCAGTAATTCCCTTACAAGTGGTTAGCCAACCTCTGCTTGAAGACTTCCACAGATGAAGAGCTCAGTGAGACAGTGTATTCCTCTTTTGAATAACACTGGTTGCTAAGAAGTTCTCCCTAGTATTGGCCACAATCTGCTTCCTGTAATTCTCCTCTTCCCAGCTGGTCCTGGTCCTCCTCTTTGAGAACATAAAGATCAATTCTCCCTCTTTCCCATAACAGCTGTTTAGGTACTTTAAGACAGCTATACTGTACATGTCCCTAAGTCCTTTCTTAAAGCTAAACATCCTCATTTTCATCAACCATTCTTGTAAAGTATGGGTTCAAACCTTGTCCCAAAGCTAAATATCCTTGTAAAGAGTGTCCAGTCTCCTAATGTATAGTTTCAAGTCCCCAAGCCATTTGGGTTCCCTTTTTCCTCTGAACTCACTCCAGTTTATAATAATGATTATGGTGATCCTGCCCTAAGATCTACAGAGTGCTACTGTAGTCTGTGCCATTCCCCAACAACAGCCTAACAAACCGAAGAGGCTTCAGTTATGCACAGCGACAGACAGTGTACATTTCATCCAAGGAACAGCCTAACTAAATGTTTGTGTCGAGCATTGTCACAGGTTGGCTGCAAGGTGATCAGTTTTTTGGTCCAGAACAACTCTCAGAGGCCCATCTAAAGGAAAGAGATGGGTGTCAATGGAGGGAGTACTGACACACTCAAAATCTTGTATCCTTCAAAAGTTTAAGTTATAAATGTTTTAATTCACATTTTTGTAACACTTTGAGATTTACAGATAAATTCCTAACATTAGTTCTTGAGATCAGTATTATACTGTTTTCACTCCATTTTATAGCTGAGAAAACCTAGACTTAAAGAGGAGAAGTGAAATAGCTCATTCATTGTTAACAAAGCTTAGGAGTTCTGGAACTAGGATAAGAATACTTATGTCTTTAAGTCATGCACTCTGCATCATTCGTTACATGAAGGTCTTTGCTTCGTGCTGAGGATAATAGCAATATAAATATGATATGAGCCCTACATAAGGATCTTAGAGTCTAGAAGAAGATCTAGATAAGGAAGGGTACAAATACATATAATACAAAGTATTGCCTAAGTATGCATCAAATAGGTGTATGCAAAGCATTCTGGTGTTTCACAAAATGGAAAGGAAGGAAGGAAGGGTTTGGCAAGTGAGTATTTCCCCAACCAATTTTAGTTCATTCTCTTCTATCTTATTTTCCACAATTTACATTAATTGTCCAGCATAAATCTTGGCCAGATCCTTATAAGGCTCTTGCTTTTTTTTTTTCCAATCACCACATTCTCACCTGCACTTCTGCTGTCTGAAAAGACCATGATTTCCTTAGGAGCAAATGTCAGGAATCTACCAGTCACAACAGGTTTTTACAGGCCATCCTTCTCCTAGAAATTACATAGGCACTAAAATCAGTATACTTCCTCTGCTCACAATGTGTGTTTTTACATAAAAAAACAAAGTGCCTGGTTTTTGGTTTTTTTGCTGTGAATTGCCCTTTTTTCTTATGTTATCAATCCATGGTTCTTATTGAATTGGAGAAAAGAAGATGGTTGCTTAAGTTACTTTTCTCATCCTATAAGAATATTTCTGTTTCTCCTTAGCAGAGAGATGGTCAGGGAGATGGACTGATAGAGCACCAATTTGAGATCCATGTGGAAAAAGTTAAAGGACTCATCCCACTCCAGTCAACGGTCTGGGGAGAAACAGACTGTTATGTCCAATACTGCTTTCCTGTTCAAGACTCAAAGGACAGTACATCAAAAGGAACTAAGTTACCTGAAAGTGGTAGGTGTAGTGTATCATACAAACTTTTCCTCATTCATTCTCCAGTTTAAATGTCTTCGTGTAAGTATCTCCATTCTGTGGGATGGGGGGCATGAAGGTGAGGCAGGGTTATAGAAGTGCAAAATGATGTTTACCCTTTGGAATAAGACAAATTACTCGGTGATATAGGATGTAATAAATGCCCTGACTTAGGATAATTTCCAAAGTGCCATGGAGTTCAGAGAAAGGAAAAATGACTTTCACTTTGAAAAATGAGAGATGGCTTTTTGGAAAAGATAGCAGTTTGAACTTTCATTACCTAGATTTGCCTAGAGGCAAAATGACTGTCTTAGGGCCTTGCATCTGACCTTCAAACAAAATATTATGCCTTTATTTTTCACTCCTACTGTGACAAATACAGGGGAACAATTTTTTAAAAGACTTAATTTCACATGTTGATGTTCTGATGTGAGGAAGGAGGGAGAATGACCCATGGGCTGATAGATAAGTGCCGTTGGATTGCATGATAAACTTAGAGTGAATCTCAAAAGAGGAAAGGTTTCTGAGTGATGGCATTTAGTTTTCCTCTCTTGAGCTCCAGATATGATTGTTTACCATGTCGACTACATAATTTAATGTCCTTTATAGCTTGCCATAGGATGTTACACTTGAGTGTAAAGTATATCAGTAAAGTAAAGAATATCAGTTATAAAAGACCTTCAAACTTCAAATGTCAGTCCTGGAAAGGACTCAAAAGTATAGAAGGTCAGAGCTAGAAGAGATGTTAAAATTTGGAATATTAATGCAAGAAGGGACCTTAGAGATCTTTAAGTCCAGCCTCCTCATTTTACAGAGGAAGGACTCGAGACACACAGAGGTGCAGTAACTTGGCAAGAATGACCTGATTCATTGTCTGCCTCCCCATAGGACCTGGCCTGGAGCTGGCATGTATTTGGTATTCCCAAAAGAGTAATCTAACTGTATCACATTGAATTGTTCTTCTTTTCCAAAGGAATCACTCTAAAGCCTTTTCGTTCAGCAACCACACTGTGTGTCCCTGACCCGATCTTCAACCACAAATACCTTCATTCTCTCTTGCTTCCACCGGAAGTCCCAGTGCAGAGACTTTTGCTCAGTGCCTTCTCAGTGTGCGGGCTGGTGCCTGGAGGAGGAGTCCAGTTTGAAATCTGGTGCAGGTAATAATAATTCACCTTTATATCACATGTCACAACAAACTTGTGGGTGATTACTGTGTTATTAATCCCATTTTATGGAAGGGGGAACTATGATTCAGAGGTTAAATGACTTGCTAACAGTCATAAAACTTGTTAGTGGCAGAGATGTGACCCAAACTAAGGTCTGTTATTATTCCAAGATCAGCATTCTTTCCATTATATCACTACAGTACAGAGATGTGTTTTCCTTGTTCCTAGGAGGACACCTGAGAATTCTTAGAAAAGAATAAAAATGGTCATCATCATTATCTCACGTTTATATAGGATGTTATGGTTATAGACTTCCAACAAAAGGCCCCCTCCAATTATTCTTCCTGTTCTGGCAGTGACTATGATTTCTCAAAGATTGTACCAATAAGAGTCTGAATTGACATTCTGTCGAAATAGAAGGGCTTCAAATAGTCACAGTGACAGAATGTGTATCCTTCAGATAAGAACCAACCTGGTTAGCAAAGTGTGATGAGGTTTGTCATAACAGATTTGGTGTCACAGAATAAATTTTTCAACCATAGTAAGAAGACCATCTATCTGCTGAGGCATGAAGGTTTTGTAAACTGCGTCGATTCAATTCATTATACGTTTATTTTGAGCCAGGCTCAGTGCTCAGCACTGGGGATATAAAAAGGGGTAAAAGACAGTCCCTGTCCTCATGGAGCTTACAATCCAATGGGGATTAAGACAACATGCAAACAAATTTATACAAAGCAAGTTATATACAGGATAAATTGGAAATAATTAAGAGGGAAGGCAGCAGAATTAAGAAGGGTTGGGGAAGGCTTTCTGTAGGATTTTTCTATGGGATTTTAGTTGGTTCTTAAAGGAAGCCAGGGAGGTCAGTAGTTGGAGTGGAGGAGAGAGAGTATTCCAGGAATGGGGAACAGCCAGAGAAAATGCTCAGAGCCAAGAGATGGACTGTCTTGTTTGTGGAACAGCCAGGAGACCAGTGTCACTAGATCAAAGAGTACATATTGGGGAGTAAACTATAAGAAGACTGGAAAGGTAGGAGTGAGCTAGAGTATGAAGAGCCTTTAATGCCAAACTGAGCATTCTGTATTTGCTCCTGGAAGCAGTAGGAAGCCACTGGAGTTTATTGAAGGGAGGGATGACACATTCAGACTTTTCATTTTAAGGAAATCACTTAAGCAAATAAATGGAGAATAAAAGAGAGTGAAGAGAGACTTGAGGCAAGCAGTCCACCCAGAATGCTATTGTAGTAGTTCATGAGGTGATGGGGAGTAACTCAGGAAGTGATGAGGTTGAGAAAGTAACCAACAACCACAACCCTGTTTTATGAGGATAAGTTGAAGTAACTAGGGATATTTAGCCTGAAGAAGAGAAGATGGTTGTTATAAAACTATTATAAGAATAGAGTTATAGGTCCCTGAGGAGAGAACTAGTAGCAATTAGTAGAAGTTGAAAAGAGGCAAATTTTGGAGTAAGTTGCCATGAGACAAAGCGAGTTTCCCCTTTATTGGAGGTCTTCAGACAGTCTGGATGACCATTTCTCAGAGGAGATTCTGTTTTCAGAAGTGCTTAGTACAAAAGGTAGGCAAAGATGAATAATACCATCTCTTTCCTCAGGGCTTACAGTCACAGGTGAGGATATATTTATATATTTGTATACTAATAAAGTTGATTATGATAAGTACATGAGAGATATACAGAGCTACAACTTTATCATAATTGAAACAATTACTAAGTTTTTACTATCTTATATTTCTATAATGCTTTATACTTTTTAAGGCCCTCTCACATGTAATTCATTTTAAGCCAGCAATATATTTCTGAAACAGCAGGCATATATTAAATACCTACCATGTGCCATGCACTGTGCTAGGCACTGGCGATACAAGTACAAAGAACGAAACTATTTCTACTCACAAAACTTTCATTCCAGTAGTCTTAACAGACATTTGGGGGCTGCCTCATAAGAAACAAGAGCTCCACATCAATAGATATATTCAGACAGTCAGACCTAGAGAACCACTTTAGGGATAAGTCTGCCTTGTTCTATTACATTCATCATATACCACAACTTGTTCATCCATTCCCCATTTGATGAGTGAGCATCCCCCTCAGTTTCCAGTTCTTTGCCACCACAGAAAGAGCTTCTGTAAATATTTTTGTACATGTGGGTACTTTTCATCTTTGATTTCTTTGGGACATAGACCCAGTAGTGGCAAAACTAGGTCAAAGACCCAGTTTAATGACTTTGGGGATGTAGTTTCAAATTGCCTTCCAGAATTGCTGGGCCAGTTCACAAGCTTACCAGCAATGCATTAATATACCTGGTTTTTCCACAACCTCCCCAGCATTTTTCACTTTCCTCCAGTCTGACTCATATCAGTTTATGTTGCCAATGGGGGAAAAAAAACCTTTTCATTGTATTAAGGATCAGATCTATTGGGGTAACATTAATTATAATATTTCATGTAATTGCAAGAAAAGTGGTATCCCAAACCAACATAATGACATTATGCAGTCAGAGCTCTATCTGGTACACATACTCAAGAGTGTAATGTAGGCAGTTATCTGTAGCTTAGCATTTATGTATAAATTGTTACAGGTCACAAAAGAATTTTTTTATCTTAAAGAAGCAAACTTAAGTACTCTTGTGGTATTACAAGACAGGACCTCACAGAGTTTCAAGGACACCCAGATGTGAGACCTTAATTGTTGCAAATCTATAAACAAATGACTTTAGTTTCTTACTGCTACATTCTTAGAACTGACAGCTTTATATTCTCTCAAGTAGCATATATGTAAAAGAACTTGTTACAATTTGAGGCCTTAATTTCTCTTTTGTGTCATGGATCTCTTTGGCAGTCTGATAAAGCTTTTTGGACCTCTTCTCAGAAAAATGTTTTTTAAGAGCATAAAAGAAAATATATAGGATTACAAAAAAAACAATTATTTTGAAATATAATTATCAAAATAGTTGGAAAAACAAGTTTATGGAGCCCAGATTGAGGACCCCTATTCTGGATCATAATAGTTATTTGTGTGTATGACTTCCTCTTTTTTTTTTTTACTGTAAATTCCTGAGGTCAAAGGCTATGCCCTGTTTTAATCTTTTTATCTCTAACATTTTTGCACATTGTACAGAATATCCTTTGTACATTTTATGTGCTCAAGAAATATTTGTTGAAGTTTTAAATTGTTCATGTTGCCCTAGTTATTTCCCTAGTTATTGTTGTTATTGCCCTAGTAATTTAGTAATTAATTTGGTCATCCATTTGGTGTCATTCCCATTGTATTACTATAGATAACAAGTATATATTCATATTATTGAATTCCTTTGTCTTGAATTTGGAGAAGGTCCTTAAATCTTCTTTGATCGGTAATCCTATAATAAATTCTCAATAAAAACTTATTATTGTGTCCCTTTGTGGCACAGTAAATAATAAAGTATTGACAGAGGAAAAGGCAAAGCAAGAACAGAAGGGTAGTAGTCCAATTTGAGACAAAAAAGGGAAGAAACATTTAAAGAGGGAGGAAGATTTATTGAGATAAAGAGGTTAAAGGAAGATTGTGGCAGGCCCGGAATGCCAGATCAGAAGTTTATACGTTTTTTATGCATTAGGAAACAAAGGTTTTTTGTTTAGAAGAGTGAGAACAAAGTCATGCATTAGAACAATTACTTGGCTATCAAGGGGAACATGGATTGATTAGAGGGCGTGAGACTAAAGATATGAAAACTATGATGTTTGTTGTCTTGATAGTAGCCAAAGTGAATAGATTTAAAATTAGCCAAACTTGAATCTTACATAATCAAAATGATACATAGACACATTACTTCTGATGAAGTTCTATATTTATTTATTTACAGGTACTATTACCCCAATGTCAGAGAACAAATGGTTGCCAGAGGCTCATTGCCATTATCCCGACTGTGTGCCATGGTGACCATGCAGCATCACAAGAATGTGGGACTACAGACCTTTAATCTACCTTTATTCCCCAGATCAGATAGCAAGGATGAATTCCAGGCCCAGATATCAGGTAACTGAAAAAGAGTTTTGTATTTCCTTTCAAAAGTAGTATTTATTTTTGATTTGTTTCTCTTTTTTTAACCCTGCTTATATAAAAAGAAAATCAGTTTATCTGACTTAAATTTGTTGCTGTTTTAATAAGTTTCTATTAAAATATCAAGATTTCAGAGTTGGAAGGGACTTATAAGAACTAGTCCAGCTCCTTCCCAAATCATTAGTTACCTTCTTAGCATCCTCAGTAAGTGGTTTTTTTTTCAGTCTGAACAACTTCAGTTATGAGGACAGCTCACTACTTCCCGGGACTGACCATTATATTTTTCAGACAGTTCTGATTTTCAGGAAGTTTTTCATTAAACAGAAATAGCACTTTTATGATTTATGCTCTTTGCTCCTGGTGTTCTGCCTTTTGGAACCAAGCAAAACATGTTTAATCTTTTGTTTATATAATAATAGTAGTAGAATTTATATAGTGCTATTATCTCATTCTATGTTCTAGCAACCCTAAGAGATAGGTACTCCCCGTTTTACAGATGAGGAAACTGAGACAGACCTGTGTTAAGTGACTTGCCCATTGTCACACAATGAGTGAGTATCTGAGGCAGGATTTGAACTCATATCTTCCTGACACCAGATCCAGGACTTTAGCCACCTAACTGCCTCATGAAAGTGCTCTAGACCAGTGTGGTTTCAGCCATTCTTTAACCTTGACCTTTCTGCAGATTACTTATTTTTATTTTTTTAACATTTTTATTAAAGTTTTAAGTCCCAAATGCTATCACTCCTCTCTCCCTTCCCCCCGCCCCGAGATAGTAAGTAATCAGATATGTTACATATGTGCAATTATATAAAACATTTCCATGTTAGTCATTTTGTACAAGAAAACTAGAATAAAAGGAAAAAATGAAAGAAAGTGAAAAACAGCATGCTTCTGTCTCTATTCAATATCATTTTTGTTTTCTGGAGGCAGATAATGTGCTTCATCATTAGTTCTTTAGGATTGTCTTAGATCATCATATTTCTGAAAATAGCTAAGTCATTCAGAGTTCTTCATCAAACAGTATTGTTGTTACTGTGTACAGCATTCTGGTTCTGTTCACTTCAGTATGCATCCGTTCATGTAAATTTTTCCAGAGTTTTCTGAAATCATCCCGCTTGTCATTTCTTATAGCACGATAATATTCCATTACAATCATATCCCAACGCTTGTTTAGCTATTCCCCAATTGATAGGCGTCCCTTTGATTTCCAATTCTAAGCCACCAAGAGAAGAGTTGCTATAAATATTTTTGTACAAATAGGTCCTTTTCCCTTTTTTTGGATGTCTTAGATAGGATATAGACCTAGCAGTGGTATTACTGGATCGAAGGGTATGTATAGTTTTGTAGCCCTTTGGGCAAAGTTCCAAACTGCTTTCCAGAATGGTTGGATCAGTTCACAACTCCACCAACAGTTTCTGCAGCATTTTTAACAACAATGACCATCTGCTCTTCCTGAATACTCTGGCCTTCTTTGGCTTCCATGATTCTGCTGTCTTCTGCTTTTTCTCCTACCTCTCTTATCATTCTCATCTTTTTTGTTCATCATCCTCTTCCTGTCCCCTAAAACATGGGGTATCCCTCCTATTTTGTCTCAGCTTTTTGCCCCCTAGTTATCTCATCTGCTTTTATGTATTGAATTATCAATTCACCTGAGGAGATGATTCCACATCTATAAATCTAGCTCTAGTTTTTCCTCTGAACTCAAATCCCAGATCTTAAACAGCCTGATAGGCAGCTCCACTTGGATGGTTTTCCTGGAACCTCAAACTCATCATGTCTAAAAGTGAATTAATCATCTTCTCCCAAACCAAACCTTCTCTTCAAACTTTCTCTTTCTAATCAGCCAGGCTTAAAATCTCAGAGTTTTCTTTGATTCTTCCTTATCCTTCAGTTCACCCCCTCCTGTAGACATCTAGTCTGTTGCCAGGTCCTATAGATTATACCTCCATAACTCCTTTATATCCATTTCCCCTTCTCCACTCATACTGTCACTGCTATAGTATTTTGGCCACTTACGTAGTTGCCTCTCCCACCCCCCATTATCTCACCTGGACCATTGTTAACAGCCTCCTAGCTAATCTGCCTCCTTTCCCCAATCCATCCTTCACACAGCTGCCAAAATAATCTTTCTAAGGCACTAGTCTGATGAATCTACTTCTGTTCAAAATCTTCCATTGCCTCTAAAATTAAATACTCTTTTGATTGGCATTTAAGGCATTTACAGTATGGTTTCAAACTATCTTTCCAACATTAATTCATCTTATTCCCAGTCATATATCCTAAGATCCTGGCAAAGTGTACTACTATTTATTTTCTAAAATGACATGACATCTACTACATCAATGAATTCACTCACACTATTCCCATATGTCTGGAATGGGCACTGTCTTCATTTTCATCTTTTTATGTCCTTCCCTTAAAGATTCAATTCAGGGGCCATGTCCTTCCTGAAGCCTTCCCTGATTTCCTCAGTGGAGTTAGGTATGAAAAATGGTAAGGAAACTGACCAGAGAGAACAGAGTATTACAGAGCTGGATAAAATAATAACAAACTTTATCTGGAAGAACAAGAGGTCTAGAATATCTAGGGTATTAATGAAAAGAAATGCTAGAGAAGGTGGCTTAGCCATACCAGATATTATATTGTACTATAAAGCAGCAGGCATCAAAACTACTTGGCACTGGCTAAGAAACAGAGTTGTGGATCAGTGGAATAGGATAGGTACACAAGATGGAGAAGTCAACAACTATAGCAGTCTATTCTTTGATAAACCCAAAGAAGCCAGCTTCTGGGCTAAGAATTCACTATTTCACAAAAACTGCTGGGAAAATTGGAAAATGGTAGGGCAGAAACTGGGCATAGACCAATATCTTACACCATATACCAAAATAAAGTCAAAATGGGTTCATGATTTGGGAATAAAGGCTGAAACTATAAGCAATTTGGGAGAGCAAGGAATAGTTTACCTATCAGATTTATGGAAAAGAAAAGAATTCATGACCCAACAAGAGATAGAGAGCATTACAAAATGCAAAATGGATAATTTTGATTATGTTAAATTGAAATGTTTTTGTACAAAAAAAGCCAATGCAACAAAGATTAGGAGGGAAGCAGAAAATCGGGAGAAAATCTTTACAATTAGTGTCACTGATAAAGGCTTCATTTCCAAAATATACAGGGAACTGAACCAAATATATAGGAATACAAGTCATTCCCCAATTGAGAAATGGTCAAAGGATATGAACAGATAGTTTTCAGAGGAAGAATTTAAAGATATCTATAGGCATATGAAAAAATGCTGGAAATCACTACTAATTAGAGGAATACAAATCAAAACAACTCTTAGATACCATCTGTCTCCTGTCAGATTGGCTAAAATAACAAAACAGGAAAATGATAAATGCTGGAAAGGATGTGGGCATAAACAGGGGGAAATAGGATGGAGAAAAAGACACAGATAGAAATCATAACTGTGAATGTGAATGAGGTGAACTCTCCCATAAAACAGAAGCAGATAGCAGAATGGATTAAAAACCATAGTCCTATAATATGCTGTTTACAAGAAACACATTTGAAACGGGGGGATACACACAGGTAAAGGTAAAAGGCTGGTGTAAAATATATTGTGCCTCAGCTAAAGTAAAAAAAGCAGGTGTAGCAATCCTAATCTCAGACAAAGCAAAAGTAAAGATAGATTTAATTAAAAGAGATAAGGAAGGACACTACATCCTGCTAAAAGGCACCATAAACAATGAAGCAATATCATTGTTTACCATTTATGCACCAAGTGGTATGGCATGCATATTCTTAGAGGAGAGGTTAAGGGAGTTACAGGAAGAAATAGACAGCAAAACCATAATATTGGGAGACCTCAACCTTCCCCTTTCTGAACTCGATAAATCTAACCTCAAAATAAATAAGAAAGAAGTTAAGGAAGAGAACAGAGTAAATGTGTTTCATGATTGTAAGCAAAGTGAACTCTGATTGGCAGTCTGTAGGAAACCCCATGGTGAGAACCAACCAAACTTGAATTAAAAAGAATGAAGACAGGCTGGCCAGTCTTCCTCCTGTCAGCTCAGGAAAATTTGCCTTCCATAGGTTCTAAGAATTCACAGTCCTATCTTTAGCTTTTTCTTTTTTTTAAATTTTTTTTAAATTTTATTTAATATATTTAGTTTTCAGCATTGATTTTCACAAGAGTTTGAATTACAAATTTTCTCCCCATTTCTACCCTCCCCCCCACTCCAAGATGGCGTATATTCTGGTTGCCCTGTTCCCCGGTCAGCCCTCCCTTCTGTCACCCCAGTCCCCTCCCATCCCCTTTTCGCTTCCTTTCTTGTAGGGCAAGATAAATTTCTACGCCCCATTGCCTGTGTATCTTATTTTCTAGTTGCATGCAAAAACTATTTGTTTTTGAACATCTGTTTTTAAAACTTTGAGTTCCAAATTCTCTCCCCTCTTCCCTTCCCACCCACCCTCCCTAAGAAGTCAAGCAGTTCAACATGGGCCACATGCGTATCATTATGCATAACCCTTCCACAATACTCATGTTGTGGAAGACTAACTATATTTTGCTTCTTCCTAACCTATACCCCTTTATTGAATTTCCTTCCTTGAACCTGTCCCTTTTCGAAAGTGTTTGTTTTTGATTACCTCCACCCCCATCTGCCCTCCCTTCTATCATCCCCCCTTTTTGTGTCTCCTTCCTCTTTCTTTCCTGTGGGGTAAGATACCCAATTGAGTATGTATGGTATTCCCTCCTCAGGTCAAATCTGATGAGAGCAAGATTTACTCATTCCCCCTCACCTGCCTTCTCTTCTCTCCTACAGAATTGTTTTTTCTTGCCACTTTTATGCAAGATAATTTATCCCATTCTATCTCTCCCTATCTCCCTCTCTCAATATATTCCTCTCTCGTCCCTTAATATATATATATATGTGTGTGTATATATATATATATATGTATATATATATATATATATATACATATATATGTATATATATGCATATTCCCTTCAGCTACCCTAATACTGAGGTCTCATGAATCATACACATCATCTTTCCATGTAGGAATGTAAACAAAACAGTTCAACTTTAGTAAGTCCCTTCCAATTTCTTTTTCTTGTTCTTTTTGTTGATTACCTTTTCATGCTTCTCTTGATTCTTGTGTTTGAAAGTCAGATTTTCTATTCAGCTCTGGTCTTTTCACTGAGAAAGCTTGAAAGTCTTCTATTTTATTGAAAGTTCATATTTTGCCTTGGAGCATGATACTCAGTTTTGCTGGGTAGGTGATTCTTGGTTTTAATCCTAGCTCCATTGACCTCCAAAATATTGTATTGCAAGCTCTTCGATCTCTTAATGTAGAAGCTGCTAGATCTTAGGTTATTCTGATTGTGTTTCCATAACACTCAAATTGTTTCTTTCTGGCTGCTTGCAGTATTTTCTCCTTGACCTGGGAGCTCTGGAATTTGGCAACAATATTCCTAGGAGATTTCTTTTTGGGATCTATTTGAGGAGGCAATCAGTGGATTCTTTCAATTTCTATTTTGCCCTGTGGCTCTAGAATATCAGGGCAGTTCTCCTTGATAATTTCTTGAAAGATGATATCTAGGCTCTTTTTTTGATCATGGCTTTCAGGTAGTCCAATAATTTTTAAATTATCTCTCCTGGATTTATTTTCCAGGTCAGTGGTTTTTCCAATGAGATATTTCACATTGTCTTCCATTTTTTCATTCCTTTGGTTCTGTTTTATACTATCTTGATTTCTCATTAAGTCACTAGCTTCCACTTGCTCCAATCTAATTTTTAAGGTAGTATTTTCTTCAATGGTCTTTTGGACCTCCTTTTCCATTTGGCTAATTCTGCCTTTCAAGGCATTCTTCTCCTCATTGGCTTTTTGGAGCTCTTTTGCCATTTGAGTTAGTCTATTTTTTAAGGTGTTGTTTTCTTCAGTGTATTTTTCAGTATTTTTTCGGGTGTCCTTTAGCAAGTCATTGACTTGTTTTTCATGGTTTTCTCGCATCCTTGTCATTTCTCTTCCCAATTTTTCCTCTACTTCTCTAACTTGCTTTTCCAAATCCTTTTTGAGTTCTTCCATGGCCTGAGACCAGTTCGTGTTTTTCTTGGAGGCTTTTGTTGTAGGCTCTTTGACTTTGTTGACTTCTTCTGGCTGTATGTTTTGGTCTTCCTTGTCACCAAAGAAAGATTCCAAAGTCTGAGACTGAATCTGGGTGCGTTTTCGCTGCCTGGCCATATTCCCAACCAACTAACTTGACCCTTGAGTTTTTCAGTGGGGTATGACTGCTTGTAGAGTAAAGAGTTCTATGTTCCAAGCTTGGGGGAATGCGCCAGCTCTGCCACAACAGCACTCCTCCTTCCCCAAGAACCCCCAACCTGGACTGGACTTAGATCTTCAGCAGGCTCTGCACTCCTGCTCTGATCCGCCACTTAATTCCTCCCACCAGGTGGACCTGGGGCCAGAAGCAACTGCAGCTGTATTTCTGTAGCTGCCCCACCTCCTCTGCCCCCAGGGCGGTGGCTGAACAGCAAACTCTATCCCCCTGTCCCCAGGAGCTTTTCCCACTAACCTGTGTTGTCTTTGGTGTTTGTGGGTTGAGAAGTCAGGCAACTGCCACAGCTCACTGATTCAGGGCACTAGGGCCCACTCCGCTCAGCTCCTGGTCTGGTTTGTCCTCATGTCCTATGCTGGACTCTGCTCCACTCCGCTGCCCTTCCAGCTCCGTGTGTGAAAGACCTCACCCAGCAACCATCGAGGCTGTCCTGGGCTGGAGCCCTGCTTCCCTCTGCTATTTTGTGGGTTCTGCAGTTCTAGAATTGGTTCAGAGACATTTTTTATAGGTTTTTGGAGGGACTTGGCGGGGAGCTCATGCTATTCCCTGCTTTCCAGCCGCCATCTTGGCTCCACCCCACCTTTAGCTTTTTCTGTAGTGGATTTTATGAGCTATATTGCTGTAGCAATTTCTCTGTAGACACCAACCTCCTCCCTCTCTTTGGGAAATGCTACTACACTTGACTTTTTTTTCCCTTTTCCATTGTTAACCAAAGTTTGAAGTGGAAAAATCATTTCCGCAGCTACTAAAATATCCTGGGTTTTGTAGATCAGTCTCCAGAAACCCTGCAGCCCTTGGGATACCTGAACTCTGCTCCCATTCCTGCCACTAACGTACTCTGTGACTTTGAGAAAGTCTCTTCCCCTCTCTAGACCTCAGTTTTCATCCTGTACTAGATGAAATGTATATATTCTCTTCCAGCTCCAGCATTACACGTTATAAGGACCCTCTTGCCCTAACAGTTTATGTTGTCAGAATGAGAAAACTTCAGAGGAAGGGAACTCAAGAGGTCTTCTAATCCAACATATATCTGAGTAATCCTCGTTAAGCTTTCTTGCATTGTCCTTAATTTCACAGTCTATAAAATCAAGTGGTTGGATTTTATGTTCTCTAAGATCCCTTCTTGCTTTGACATTCTATGTTTTACATTTTAGTAAAACCTTCTACTAAAGATAGAAGCTAAAATTTAGTTTTAGTAGGTTCTTTCTAGCTCTAACCTTCCATCTTTTGTGTTCTAAGACCCCTTGTAGCTCAAAGATTTGATGACTTGAGTGGTTGTCACCTTTGTTTTTTAGGTCTGCTAGATGTGAGCCTAAGATATAGACACACAACCAGGACATCGGAGGGAGTCATTGCTACTCGAGCTGTGTCCATCTCAGTGCACATTCACAGAGCCAGTGGTTTACAAGCAGCAGCAAGGTAATTTAAGGCTCTTTTCTAAGAATTGGAATGGGTGCTGGTTCAAATCAGCTTTCTTTGGTTCTGAAATTAAAAGTCAAGAAATTAGCAAGCCATACCCCTTGCTTTTTCCCTCTTGTAAAATGCTCAGTGAGCTTATCAGCAAAAGTTATTATCTAGAAGATAAGCTATATCAAGCCTATCTTAAAAGTTTGTGCTACAAATAAATCCTTCTAGTTATCTTTGGTTAGTGCTTGTTTCTCTTGAGAGACCTGATGCCCACAGAGCTTTACTCAGTACTCCTGTTCGTGATGATGGTGGTGATGACTGGAAATACATGCTGACTGATGGGTCTTTTGTTATAGTAGTTTGTCAAGCCTCTTAACTTTAACCACTTCTGAAATTTCTCAGAAAACTGTTCAGAAAGATACTTGCATGCTTACAGCCAGTAAAAATGATCAAACTAGGGGAGGTTTAGCCATTGGTAAAAAGTCTAAAATTTACAAGATTTCTCTATCGTAGACAGATAACAAAGATTTACTTATTCCTACAGAAACGCTTATTTCCTCCAAAGCCAAATAATGAGCTTATGCAAATGGTACCCACTGGGAGTGATGTGAAATTTGAGGCAAATTTCAGTGAGCCAAGTTTCCCCAACAAAATTGCTGGTTATTCTGAGCTTTCATTTGCTTTTAGTGTTCAAAAGGCAAAGGAGATTATTTATCCTAAATTTGGACCAAATAGGAAAATTTCTGCAAAGAAGTCTGTTTTGTTCACAAGGCATACCAATCATCAGCTACAAACTAGAGAAGATGGAGAAAATCTACCTTCTTGTCATCAGTCGTTTAGTGTTCCTGATAAAACAAATCCTGATAACTTTATAAGATTATCTAATGAAACGATTTTTGTAACTTTAATCAAAATGTTGCCCTGAAGCAGTGGTCTATATTTGAAAACTGTAATGATCATAAGCTTACTACAGATGTTATCAAAGCATGTCATGAATTAGGAAGTTTTAGGATACAGATGGTGAGCTCTGGGAGTTGCCAGACCCACAAATGATAGTTGAACCCATGAGGTCGAATGAGGTCACCAAGGAAGAAAAGGAACCTCAAATTCATTTATCTTAAATCCTTCTGATGCCAGTTCTAGCAAATGGGTTCTACTTCAGAGGAAGGGCTTTTGATAATACCAGCAATCAAGACAGGAGGTACTTATCAAGATCTCTTTTTATCACGTCTAGATCATAGAATCTCAAATGGATGGGTTAGATATCTAGTCCAATCTCCAAATTCATTGTAAGCTCGTTCTACAATATCTTATACTTGAATGCCTGTAATGGCCAAAAAACTCACTTCTTCATAAGGCAACCCATTGCATTTCTGTACATTCTTAATCTTAAGACATTTTTCCCTGTGTTCAGCATCCTCACGTCTGATGGGTGAGCTTGTGTGTAGTTGCAGGGCTTTGGGCCAGACTGGCAAGCAAAGCCTTTGTCATTTTTCATAGCTCTTGGCTGAGGATTTCCTTACAATAGTTCTCTGACTACCACAGACTTTCTTATTCAGCCAATACTATTACAACCCCTTATCACTTATCACTGTCACTAGTTTTGTCTTAAGTACAGCAGTCATAGGCCCATTAAGTCTTCTCTTAGGATGTATTTCCTGGGTAAGCTGGAGTCTAACATTACTTTACCTCTGCTCTCTTCTCTCCCCTCAGAGTCATAGCTGAGAAGGAGCCTTCTTTGCAGTACAATGCAACAGTAGGTGTTAATACTTCAGTTACCACACATCTCTCCTTCCTGCCCAAGGGAGAGCAACGTCAGACACACCCTGTGGCGCGTACCTTCTGCCCTGAATTCTCCCACCACATAGAGTTCCCTTGCAATCTGGTGACACAACATAGCAGTGGTGAAGCCTGTTTTCTGGCAGAGCTGTTGGAGTTTGCTGAAGTCACTTTCTCTTTGTATCACCAAGACACAAAGCCAGGTGAGTCCAAATAATGTTATTACATTACATTATGTAAAAACCTTATAAACAAATGCAGAAAAGCAGAAATATTAAATGTATTATTTACTTATAACAATACAAGGAAAATTATAACTAATAAAGGGTATTTGAACAAAGGATACAAAATGAAATGGAGAGTCAGTAACTTAATCCTAAAGAATATGTGGGTCAAAGAACAAATCATAGAAATAATAGATAATTTCAACATTGAAAATGGCAACTAACAAAAGTTTTTGCGTATCATTCTCTTTTTTATTAATTTATTTATTTTTGGTTTCATAAGGTTTTGAGTTCTAAATTTTCCCCCCTCCCCAAGATAGCATGCAATCTGATATAGACTACATGTAAAATCATATTAAACATATTTCCACATTAGTCATATTGTAAAAAAAGAATCAAAACCAAAGGGAAATTCCACAAGATAGAAAAAAGAAAAAAAATAGTATGCTTCAGTCTGCATCCAGATGCCATCGTTCTTTTTCTGGATGTGGATAGCATTATCCATCATGAGTCTTTTGGAATTGCCTTAGATTATTGTATTGCCGAGGAAAGCTAAGTCTATCAAAGCTGGTCATCGCACAGTGTTGCTGCTACCATGTACAATGTTCTCCTGGTTCTGCTCACTTCACCCAGCATTAGTTCATGTAGGCATCCCCTCAATTTCCAGTTCTTTGCCACCAAAAGGAGTTATTTTATATATTTTTGTACATATAGATCTTTTTTCTTCTTCTTGTATCTCTTTGGGATATATACCTAGTAGTGGTATTGCAGGGTCAAAAGATAGGAGGTTTAAAAGACTTTTGGGCATAGTTCCAAATTGCTTTTCAGAATGGTTGAATCAGTCCACGATTCCCCAAATCAGTGCCTTGGTGTCCCTATTTTTCCATATCCCCACCAGCATTTGTCATTTTCTTTTTCTTCTGTGTTAGCCAATTTCATAGGTGTGAGGCGGTACCTTAGAGCTGTTCTAATTTGCATTTCTCTAATCAATAGTGATTTAGAGCATTTTTTTCGTATGGCTAGATAGCTTTGATTTCTTCTTCTGAAAACTGCCTGTTCATATCCTTTAAACATTTACCAATTGAGAAATGGCTTTTATTCTTATAAATTTGACTCAGTTCTCTATACATTTGAGAAGTGAGGTCTCTATCAGAGAAATCTGCTATAGAAAAAATTTCCCAATTTTATGCTTTCCTTCTAATCTTGACTGCATTGATTTGGTTGGTATAAAAACTTTAATTTCATGTAATCAAAATTTTCCATTTTACCTTCCGTGATCATCTCTATTGCTTCTTTGATCATAAATTCTTCCCTTACCCATAGATCTGACAAGTAAATTTTTCTGTGCTCTCCTAATTTGCTTATTGTATCGCCCTTTATATCTAAATCATGTACCCATTTTGACCTTAACTTGGCATATGGTATAAGGTGTTGGTCTGTACCTATTTCTGCCAAACTGCTTTCCAGTTTTCCTAGCAATTTTTGTCAGATGGTGAGTTATTGTTCCAAAAGCTTGGATCTTTGAGTTTAAAACTAGAAGTTGTTTAAAAAAATAAGCCAAATAATAATTTTGATTACATTAAATTAAAAAGATTTTGCACAAACAAAGCCAGTGCAACCAAGATTAGAAGGAAAGCAGCAAACTGGAAAACAATTTTTATAGCCAGTGTTTCTGGTAAAGGCCTCATTTCTCAAATAAGTAGAGAAATGGGTCATATTTATAAGAATACAAGTCACTCCCCAATTGATAAATGGTCGAAAGATATGAACAGGCAGTTTTTAGATGAAGAAATTAAAGCTATCTATATTCATATGAAAAAATTTTCTAAATCACTATTGATTAGAGAAATGCAAATTAAAACAGCTCTGACGTACCACCTCATGCCTATCAGACTGGCTAATATAACAGAAAAGGAAAATGATAGATGTGGGAAAGTTGGGACATTAATGCATCATTGGTGACATTGTGAATTAATCCGATCATTCTGGAGAGCATTTCTTATGTATTACCAAGACACAAAGCCAAATAACATTATTACTTTATGTTCATATAAGTTCACATGCCTAATATGTTAATTCAAAGGACTTAAGCTCTAGAATCCAAAGCCAACAGTCATTTACCACATCAATCAATCAAGTCACTCAGCAAGTATACATAAGAAATGATGAGCAGGCAGATTTCAGAAAAACCTGGAAAGACTTAAATGAACTGATGCTGAGTGAAGTGAGCAGAACTAGGAGAACATTGTACACAGTAACAGCAACACCTTTGATAGACTTAGCTCTTCTCAGCAATGCAGTGATCTAAGACAATTCCAAAAGACTCATGATGGAAAATGCTATCCACATCCAGAGAAAGAATGATGGAGTCTGAATGCAGATTGAAGCGTGCTATTTTCCTTTTTTGTTGTTTCTTTGTTCTCCATTCTCAAACTGAAATCTGGTTTACTGCAAGTAAAAGCTTTGGTCCAACAGTCTCTTTGAGTTTTGTTTTTTTTTTAATTTTGTTAACCTTGATTTTATAGGTAGTCGATTAGATCACATTCAGCCTCTAAGAGAGTATCTCCTTGGAGTAGTCAGGATTCCAATGAAAGATTTGCTCATCAAAAGGTCAGGTGAGTAACTTGATTGTTCATCAGGTCTTTGTATCACTGAGCTAGTGAGTACTTTGAATAGCTGACTTACTTTGTGTCCATGAACAATTCACTTTCCCTTTCTGGGCTTCAGTTTCCTCCTCTCTCAAATTTGGGATTTGAACTAGACTTCAGGTTCTTTCTAGCTCTAAAATTCTATTTCCTAATGTTAATGTCCTTTCTAACACGAACATTCTGTTGGCCCTGTAAGTCTAGTTGCCCCCAGAGAGAAGAATATGCATCTTGTAATAGTAACTTCTTTAGCCTAAAATTATTTTATGCCTGCATACCCATTACAAGTAATGGACCTAGACCTAAGAAGTTCTCTCTTTAAATATCAGCCACTCACCCCCTGAATAGAGTCCCTTGGCTCTGACATCTCTCATTGTATATGGCTATTTTCAAACAAAGAGACAGAACCTTGTATTTAATTTTCTTCAGTCGATGGTAGTAATACTTGATGTAATTATCATGCTTTGAACTATTTCAAGGAGTGTGGTGGTATAAAAGATCACTTTAGCTGAGAATTGAGAAGCCATGGTTCTAATCCAGGAATTGGTAGTTGTGTGATGTTGGACATTTCAACTCAACAAACATTCAGGATCTACTGTGTGCTAGGCACTTGCAAGTTCACATCTTGAGGCCTTTAATTCATAGACTTAATGGAACTCTAGATCTGCAAGGGATTGTAGAAATCATTTAATTCTGACCCTACAAGTAAGGAAATTGAGGCTCAGAGTATAGAAGTGACTTTCCCAAAGTCACATAATTAGTAGCAGAGCTGAGAATAGAAAGTAGGCCTGTAAATGCTCTTACAGTGTTCTTTTTAATTTGCCAGGCAGCTAAATATATAAAGTGAACCATTTTGACTTCCTGCGTTATGAGAGGGCCTTTCTAGCTCTGGCTCCCTTTGTTCTGTAGTCTTAAGTTCCTTTTAGCTCTGACATTTGTTTATTTTCACACATTTAATCTGATAAGATAATATTATGAGGTAAACAAAATAAAAATTAATGTCTCCGTCTTATAAATTGAGGTAGATTCTCTAACTTAGTCTCAAGTTATGCAGCCAGTTCTAGCCTAGCCAGGACTAGAACTTGGGTCTACTGGATCCCAGCCTTTTTTCTTCCTACTATGTCTGTAAAAATGTATTTTCCAATGAAATATTGTCTCTGTCTGGTTATGGGTCCATGTTTCCTGTTAGTTCTTGAGGAAGATAGAAACAGCACCCCTCCATAATTGTCTTCTCTCATAAGGGATTACAGGGTGGTATCCAGTCATCTTGCCTGAGGACCTGTCTCCAGCACAAAACACAGACATCATGCAGATGATTGTGGGTGGCCTGGAGTTATCAGTTTCCTTTGCCCATTCTGGTGACAGAGAACGGGTCTTGGAAGCTGCTAAACTTCTGGGCTGGAGTTTTGAGGAATGCCCTGCTGATCTCCTCACAGATGTTGAGGAGAGGCCAGCTACTATCACTGTCTCCACCCCAAGAGCATGGCTGCCAACCCATTGTGTGTTACTGGCTGGCCAGACACATATCCACAAGGCCACCCACTGCTACCTTCGCTATAAGCTGTATGACCAAGAGGGCTTCTGGACTCCACTCAGAAAACCAAAGTTAACCACGGATGAAAAACAAGTCACAATGACATTCACGACAACAAAAAAACTAGATGTTAACGTGGGACCATCACTGCTTTGGTACTTCAGGGAAGAGAAACTGGAAATCCAGGTGTGGCGGTCCTATGGGAATGACAGTGTGGAGAGGCCCCACCTGACAGACACCTTGATTGGTTCAGCCTATGTGGACCTTTCCAGGCTCAGTGTGAGGACAGCAAAGACACTGACTGTTAGTGGTGAGTAGTCCTTTTGATGATATAAGGGAGCAGCATAGTGTAATAAACTGGATTTAGAATCAGAAGACCCTGGGTTCAAGTCCCAGCCCAACTATTTATTAAATGTATGACTAGGCAATTCCTTCTCTCACCATGAACCACAATTTTCTCCTTTTTAAAATAGGAGGGTGGAACAGATGTTCTCTATAGTTCCTTACAGCTCTAACACTGTGGATTCTCTTTCAGTGTTAATAATACAGTGATATGTCTATTAATAAAAAGACAGTTTCTTTAACACACTTTTTTGTCAGAAAATTGTTTATCAGAGATAGGAATAAAGCCAGTATGGGGGTGTGTTCTAGGAAGTAGATTTCTTCTCATCTACACCTTGTTAAAATATTCATTTTCCTCCTTCCTTCCCTTCAGTGGAAGGTGAATAACAGTGTTCTGGGCTTCTTGTCCACATGAATGGCACTGGAAATAATTTCCTAGCTGTGGCCTAGGCCTATTCAAATCCCAAATAATCAGGTCAAGGAAATCCCTAGAATGTGTGGTCCAATCTCAAAAAGCCTGTAGGAAGACATGAAATCAGACTTGATTCTACGCATTCCCTTTTCACAGACCTCCTCATTTACATAATTATACTTCTGCTTTATCTTTGTTCACCATCATTCAAGAGTACCTCATTCTCATGCAAGTCCCTAAAGTTTTTCATAGTTATATGAAACACTTTCCTTGCAAAAATCTTGTTAGGCTAAAAGTAATAACAACTTGGATTTCTTTAGGGTAACTTAGCTAGACTTTCCCTCTCCCATTTCTTTTACTCCTAGCCCAGCCAAAAAGCAACTCTGCATTCTTCTTCCTGTGAAGTCTCAGACTATTCCTGGATCTCTCCGCCAGCCTCAGGATCAGGGCTTCTACAGTCATGATTTCAGCATTTCCGCATGCCTGCACCCACTTACATATCCGTAATTTACTTCCACCCACTAAGGTAGAGGACTGGACAGCACAAGAGGCAGCATGATTAGAGTCTGAGTACTGGTTTTCAGTCTGGGCTCAGGCAAGTCACTTAACCTTCCTAGGCATCAGTCTCCTCAGCTGTAAAATGACTGGATGAGGAGAGAGGGGAGGGTTGAACTAGATGGTCTCTAATGTTCTGACTCCTTCTCTTTTGAGCTATACATTTTACATACAGTCATGGCCCCACGTAGGTAGGTAGCTCAGTGGGTAGAGTACTGAATCTAGAGTCAGGAAGACCTGAGTCCAGCCTCAGATACTTGCTAGCTGTGTGACCCTGGGCAAGTCACTGAACCTCTTTCTGACTCAGATACCTCAACTGTAAAATGAGGATAATAATAGCTAGCACCTGTCTTCCAAGGTGGTTGTGAGGATCAAATGACTTAACATTTATAAAGTGCCTAGCACAGTGCCCTGCATAAATGTTAGCTATTATTATTGTGTGTAGTTTCCAAAAAAGTTATTCATAGCCTTTTCCTGGCACAGTACTCCTCTAACTTAACTAGTGCCATCCTCAATGATGTTCTTTGTTCCCAAAGAAATTGTTGTGTAGGCTATTATTTGAATGAGTGTGTGTGTGTGTGTGTGTGTGTGTGTGTGTGTGTGTGTGTGTTTTATTTTTCCAAGTGAGTTTATCTGTATTACCTCATAGAACAATCCTGTGATTGAGAACTTGCCCAAAGTCATAGTACCAGACTGTGTGATGAATTCCCTGGGGTTAATAATACTTAAACTATCTTCCTCATGGAGCTATTGTGAAGAAAATGATTTGTAAACTATAAAGTACTGTTGAAATAGGAACTCCTTTTTTTCAATGTTATGAATACTGTTAACACTACTACTTCTAAACTATTCAGTCACTTTAATGGGTAGAGGTGAATTGGGGACGTCCAGTTGGGTACAGCCAGTGTGATGAAATGATGTATTGAAATTATGGCAGGTAGAAGCCCTGGGCCTGGAAGCCGTTGTGGAGGTTATTAATAACATCATTAATAACCAAAATGTTAAGACAAAATATCCAAATCCCATTTAGGAGAAAATGTGCTATATTGTGTTTAAGGGCATTTAGAAAGTCCAAGTCTTTTCTGGGAAATTTTCCTAGAAATTCTGAAGAAGTAAGTGATATTTGGCATGACCAAAAGGTCTTTACAAATGTCATCCTACCCCAGACTACTGACCTTGAGTTTCACATCTCCAACTACCTTTTAGACATTTCAAATTGGATGTCCAGAAGATATCTTAAACTCAGTATGTCCAAAACAGAATTCATCTTTCCTCCTAAAGCCTCCTCCACCTTCTACATTCCCTGTTACTATAAAGGCCAACACCATCCTCTCAATCTCACAACCTAGGAGTCATCCTGCATTCCTCACTATCTCTCACCCACCATAGCCAATCTGTTGCCAAGACTTGTCTTTATCTTTGCAACATCTCTCGAATACACCCTCTTACCCCCTCTCAGACTGCCACCACTCTAGTCTGCTGGTGAGTGTGCCTACCTCAAGTCTCTCCCCATGCCAATCCATCCTCCATTCAGCCAATAAAATTTTACTAAAGCTCAGATCTGATCATGTCAATAAACTACTCAATAAACTCGACTAGCTTCTTATTACCTCTAGGATCAAATACAAAATCATCTGTTTGGCATTCAAAGCCCTTCATAACCTGGCCCCCTCTGATTTTCTTATACCTTACTTTCCAATTTTCTCATATCTTACTCCCCCCAAGAACTTTTCAGTCCAGTGACACTGACCCTGTGGCTTTCCATGAACAGGATACCTCTCCTCTCAGGATTTTCTCTGGCCATTCCCCATGCCTGGAATTCTCTTCCTTCTCTTCTCTGACTGAGGGACCTCCCTGGCTTCCTTTAAGTCCCGATTAAAATCCCACTTTCTGCAGGAAGCCTTTCCCATCCCTTCTTAATTCTCATGCCTTCTCTCTGTTAGCTATTTACTATTTATCCTGTAGATAGCTTGCTTTGTAAAGATTTGTTTGCATGTTGTCTCCCCCATTAGGTTGTAAGCTCCTTAAGGGCAGGGACTGTCTTTTGCCTTTTCTTATATACCCAACATTTAGCACAGTGCCTGGCATATAGTAAGTGCTTAATGAATATTTATTGAGGAAGTAACAAGCCAATTCAACATTAAGTTTGACTGTGTCCAGCACTGTGCTAGGCATTAGAATTGTGAGATAAAAATGAAATAGTCCTTGCCCTAAAGGAGCTTACATTCTACTTAGGGAAAACAACTTCTCTGCAGATAAGTATATACAAAGTAATTTGGGGCATGATGGGGTGAACTAACAACTGGGAGAATCAGGAAAAGCCTCTTAGAAGAGATTACATTCAAGCTTTGTCTTGAAGGGAACAGGGTCCTTTGTGAGGGAGGGGAGTATGTTTCAGGTATGGGGCAAGGCCTAATGAAAGGTACAGAGATGGGAGGTAGGTAATAGCAATAACTCCTACTTGGTCATTGAATTTAGCTAAATGAAACTGGATTTCTATAATTTTTTTAAGGTTTACAGGGTACTTTCTTTACAACTCACAGCATTACGAGGTAAGTGAGAAAAATATTATCATTCCCATTTTACAGATTACAAAACAGAGTCAGCATGAGCACTCAGCTAGTAAGTTTCATAGCTAGTATTTGAACCTGGATCTCCTGATTCCCAAGTGCATTTAGCTTTTTGCTACTACCTGCTGTGCCCCTCAGAGTTTACATGAAATATAGTCCTTACTTTCATGGAGCTTATATTCTCATTGTAGGAAAGGACACATGTAGGGATGATGATAAAACATGGTAAGTTAAAGGGCCACTTGAGGCTGAGGAGAATCATAACTGATGGTGTTCCAGAAGAAAGCAGCATTGGCGTTAGGGTTTTTTCTAAGGATAGAAATTCAATAGAAAATACCAAACTTTGTAGCTGCTTGTCCAAGACAATGGCAAATTGAAGTGGAGTGCTTCCTCTGTGCAGAAAAGGTACAGATTTAATCTTTGTGGTACTCTAAAAATCTGACAAGACTTCCTTTGTGCCTGACTGGGACCATTTTATTTCCTCCTCTTGTAGGTGTTTATCCTGTGTTTGGACGCAGTGCCTCGGACTTGTCTGGGGCAGCAGTACGAGTTCATGTTGTTGTCACTTCAGAAAAGTCTGCTTCTTTTCACTCTGGGCCTGCTCACCAGCCTAACTACACTGAAGATAGCAGCAACAGTGACTCAGAAAGGATTCCCCACCAAGAGGACCCTGAAGAGCCTGAAAACCAGAGTGACTCCAAGAAACCTCCTTGTTCCCAGGGGCCCCAGGCAAAGAGTCCCCCTGCAGAAGCAGGCACAGTGGATATGGAAGGCACATTTGCTGTCAGCATCTTAGTGGAAAGAGCCATGCACTTAAGTTTAAAAGGTATTCTTAGTTTTCTAAACTCATTTAGTCCATTCAAACTTCCTGATGCCTAGAATCTTAGAGGCTTGTCTAATCTAACACACACCTGAGCAGTTCCTCTCAGACTTCCTGATAAATGGTCCTGCTGATAAAATTCCCTCTTAAGGAATCCCATCCTACCTGTGGACAGATCTGATAGGAAGCTTTTCTCAAATTTTAAGGTTTATAAAATACTTTCTTCTCAACAATCTTGTAAAGTAGGTAGGTACTCATTTTACAGATGAGAATATTGAGGCTGTCAGAGCTCCAGTGACTTATTTTCTCAAGGTCATTTACAAAGATTTATTATGTCAATCTGAGACTTGATCTTTTGACTCCAAGTCCAAAGTTCTTTACCCTACACAACAGATATGCTTTACTCTTTTCTGCCCTCTTGGATAGAATGCCTGCTTCTTCCATATGATAATCGTTCACATACTTGAAGACAGCTGTCATATCCTCAAGTATCCTTTTCTCTAGGTTTAATGCTCCAGGTTCTTTCAACCAATCCTTATATGACTTGTCTTCTGCCTCTCCGAGAGACAGCTAAGTGACGCAGTGGATAGAATGTTGGGCCCAGAGGAAGACCTGAGTTTAAATCTAGCCTCAGATACTAGCCATGGGCAAGTCATTTAACCTCTGCCTCAGTTTCCTCAACTATAAAATGAAGATAACAGTAACACCTACAAGGTTGTTGTGAGGGTCAAATGAGATAATAGTTGTAAAACACTTAGCACAATGCCTGGCACATAGTAGGTACTTAATAAATGCTTCTTCCTTCCCTTCCCTCTCTCTTCTCACTGTCCCAGTTGCCCTTCTTTGGATGCCTTCATTTGTATTAATTTCCTCCTTGAGCACAGTATTACAAATGGAATCTGAAGGGGCAGTCAACAGCAACATTTACCACCTCTCTCATTCTGGAAAGTGCTACTAATAATGTAACTTAAGATTATACTCGGTTTTTTGACTCCTGTGTCTCACTTTAACTTGTCCTCCCCAGGAATCATTTCAGTCATTGCTCTATCTTTAAGGACAGTTAACTCTAGAATTTTCATGTTCTTAAAACGTAGGATTGTTGCAAAGTCAAAAGATGCTCATATTATCTATAGTCTCTCACCATTATTTTAAACATACCTTATCAGCCAGTTAGAGGAGACTATGCAAGTAAGCTATCCATGATATAAAGAAACCTGTCCACACATCTGTGACTAATCATCGTCAACAAGATCTTAACACCAAAGGCAACATAGAGATTCAGATGTTTACAAAAAGATTTGCTCCAGCTCTAGGCCTCAGATGTATTTTCATGCTAAGAGAGACATAAAGGAGTCAACTATGGTTATACACGTATATTGATAATGCATCAAAATACATAGGGAAGGGGACCAGGGATTTCGTGGGTAGGGAGCTCCCAATGGGGAGCTTCCTCTACCAGTGCAGGTCAATGCCTTCTCTGCAGCTCATAATCTTGGAGCATTGCCTAGAGTACTCAAGAATTCAGTGTCTTGCCCAAAGT